>NC_134361.1:111684627-112023377 GCF_048569485.1 Anomaloglossus baeobatrachus | reverse complement strand
GAGCTAGGGACCCCAATATAGAGATATGCCTTGACGAGGCTTTGGGGCTCAGTTACATTGATCAATGCGATTGCTAAATATCTCCTTTTTCCTAATATTCATAGCAGGTATGCAATTCATTATTCACATGTTCAAATTAGCAAGTAGCATTTTTCATTGTATATTCCAATATTTGTCCATATGCTTGAGGCATTATACCATTATCTAAGTTTGATGTGCAGCCTTATTCTTATATATAGTATGTATTTTTGGCTTGCACTCATATATATATATTAGTGCTCACTTCAGTTATCCTATTCAGTTATATGTAGTTTTTTTTCTGAATGTGAACACAGCTCCGCCCCTTTCGGCCATGTTTTTTCCATCTCCTATATAAGAAAGTCCTTAGTTACCCCTCTCCACCCATAGCAGTTTTTAATTGCAATGAGATGACACACAGTTAGGGTCACAGAGCTAGGGACCCCAATATAGAGATATGCCTTGACGAGGCTTTGGGGCTCAGTTACATTGATCAATGCGATTGCTAAATATCTCCTTTTTCCTAATATTCATAGCAGGTATGCAATTCATTATTCACATGTTCAAATTAGCAAGTAGCATTTTTCATTGTATATTCCAATATTTGTCCATATGCTTGAGGCATTATACCATTATCTAAGTTTGATGTGCAGCCTTATTCTTATATATAGTATGTATTTTTGGCTTGCACTCATATATATATATTAGTGCTCACTTCAGTTATCCTATTCAGTTATATGTAGTTTTTTTTCTGAATGTGAACACAGCTCCGCCCCTTTCGGCCATGTTTTTTCCATCTCCTATATAAGAAAGTCCTTAGTTACCCCTCTCCACCCATAGCAGTTTTTAATTGCAATGAGATGACACACAGTTAGGGTCACAGAGCTAGGGACCCCAATATAGAGATATGCCTTGACGAGGCTTTGGGGCTCAGTTACATTGATCAATGCGATTGCTAAATATCTCCTTTTTCCTAATATTCATAGCAGGTATGCAATTCATTATTCACATGTTCAAATTAGCAAGTAGCATTTTTCATTGTATATTCCAATATTTGTCCATATGCTTGAGGCATTATACCATTATCTAAGTTTGATGTGCAGCCTTATTCTTATATATAGTATGTATTTTTGGCTTGCACTCATATATATATATTAGTGCTCACTTCAGTTATCCTATTCAGTTATATGTAGTTTTTTTTCTGAATGTGAACACAGCTCCGCCCCTTTCGGCCATGTTTTTTCCATCTCCTATATAAGAAAGTCCTTAGTTACCCCTCTCCACCCATAGCAGTTTTTAATTGCAATGAGATGACACACAGTTAGGGTCACAGAGCTAGGGACCCCAATATAGAGATATGCCTTGACGAGGCTTTGGGGCTCAGTTACATTGATCAATGCGATTGCTAAATATCTCCTTTTTCCTAATATTCATAGCAGGTATGCAATTCATTATTCACATGTTCAAATTAGCAAGTAGCATTTTTCATTGTATATTCCAATATTTGTCCATATGCTTGAGGCATTATACCATTATCTAAGTTTGATGTGCAGCCTTATTCTTATATATAGTATGTATTTTTGGCTTGCACTCATATATATATATTAGTGCTCACTTCAGTTATCCTATTCAGTTATATGTAGTTTTTTTTCTGAATGTGAACACAGCTCCGCCCCTTTCGGCCATGTTTTTTCCATCTCCTATATAAGAAAGTCCTTAGTTACCCCTCTCCACCCATAGCAGTTTTTAATTGCAATGAGATGACACACAGTTAGGGTCACAGAGCTAGGGACCCCAATATAGAGATATGCCTTGACGAGGCTTTGGGGCTCAGTTACATTGATCAATGCGATTGCTAAATATCTCCTTTTTCCTAATATTCATAGCAGGTATGCAATTCATTATTCACATGTTCAAATTAGCAAGTAGCATTTTTCATTGTATATTCCAATATTTGTCCATATGCTTGAGGCATTATACCATTATCTAAGTTTGATGTGCAGCCTTATTCTTATATATAGTATGTATTTTTGGCTTGCACTCATATATATATATTAGTGCTCACTTCAGTTATCCTATTCAGTTATATGTAGTTTTTTTTCTGAATGTGAACACAGCTCCGCCCCTTTCGGCCATGTTTTTTCCATCTCCTATATAAGAAAGTCCTTAGTTACCCCTCTCCACCCATAGCAGTTTTTAATTGCAATGAGATGACACACAGTTAGGGTCACAGAGCTAGGGACCCCAATATAGAGATATGCCTTGACGAGGCTTTGGGGCTCAGTTACATTGATCAATGCGATTGCTAAATATCTCCTTTTTCCTAATATTCATAGCAGGTATGCAATTCATTATTCACATGTTCAAATTAGCAAGTAGCATTTTTCATTGTATATTCCAATATTTGTCCATATGCTTGAGGCATTATACCATTATCTAAGTTTGATGTGCAGCCTTATTCTTATATATAGTATGTATTTTTGGCTTGCACTCATATATATATATTAGTGCTCACTTCAGTTATCCTATTCAGTTATATGTAGTTTTTTTTCTGAATGTGAACACAGCTCCGCCCCTTTCGGCCATGTTTTTTCCATCTCCTATATAAGAAAGTCCTTAGTTACCCCTCTCCACCCATAGCAGTTTTTAATTGCAATGAGATGACACACAGTTAGGGTCACAGAGCTAGGGACCCCAATATAGAGATATGCCTTGACGAGGCTTTGGGGCTCAGTTACATTGATCAATGCGATTGCTAAATATCTCCTTTTTCCTAATATTCATAGCAGGTATGCAATTCATTATTCACATGTTCAAATTAGCAAGTAGCATTTTTCATTGTATATTCCAATATTTGTCCATATGCTTGAGGCATTATACCATTATCTAAGTTTGATGTGCAGCCTTATTCTTATATATAGTATGTATTTTTGGCTTGCACTCATATATATATATTAGTGCTCACTTCAGTTATCCTATTCAGTTATATGTAGTTTTTTTTCTGAATGTGAACACAGCTCCGCCCCTTTCGGCCATGTTTTTTCCATCTCCTATATAAGAAAGTCCTTAGTTACCCCTCTCCACCCATAGCAGTTTTTAATTGCAATGAGATGACACACAGTTAGGGTCACAGAGCTAGGGACCCCAATATAGAGATATGCCTTGACGAGGCTTTGGGGCTCAGTTACATTGATCAATGCGATTGCTAAATATCTCCTTTTTCCTAATATTCATAGCAGGTATGCAATTCATTATTCACATGTTCAAATTAGCAAGTAGCATTTTTCATTGTATATTCCAATATTTGTCCATATGCTTGAGGCATTATACCATTATCTAAGTTTGATGTGCAGCCTTATTCTTATATATAGTATGTATTTTTGGCTTGCACTCATATATATATATTAGTGCTCACTTCAGTTATCCTATTCAGTTATATGTAGTTTTTTTCTGAATGTGAACACAGCTCCGCCCCTTTCGGCCATGTTTTTTCCATCTCCTATATAAGAAAGTCCTTAGTTACCCCTCTCCACCCATAGCAGTTTTTAATTGCAATGAGATGACACACAGTTAGGGTCACAGAGCTAGGGACCCCAATATAGAGATATGCCTTGACGAGGCTTTGGGGCTCAGTTACATTGATCAATGCGATTGCTAAATATCTCCTTTTTCCTAATATTCATAGCAGGTATGCAATTCATTATTCACATGTTCAAATTAGCAAGTAGCATTTTTCATTGTATATTCCAATATTTGTCCATATGCTTGAGGCATTATACCATTATCTAAGTTTGATGTGCAGCCTTATTCTTATATACTGTTTTCCTCCTCCACTGCCTTAGGATATTTTCCTCCTCCCCATGACCCTGGAACAGTCTTACCAGATCCTCGTCGAGAAGGGGAAGAGCGAGGATGTGTAGCATCGTCCATAAGTCCTTCTGCCAAGGAATAACGCTCCACTAGATCCACTAGCTGATCCGCTGTCGTGGGGTTTCCATGGCTTACCCACCTCTTCAGAGATGGCGGTAGAGCTCTTAGGTATTTATCAAGAACGATTCTTTGTACCATCTCTGGGGCCGTCAAAACCTCGGGCTGTAGCCATTTCTTGGTCAAGTGAATGAGGTCAAACATCTGTGACCGCTGTGGTTTATCGGGCTGATAAGTCCATTGATGAACTCTCTGTGCTCGCACGGCCGTCGTCACTCCCAGCCGGGCAAGGATCTCGGCTTTTAGTTTATCAAAGTCATGCGCTGCTTCAGGCTCAAGATCAAAGTAGGCTTTTTGGGCCTCACCTGCCAGAAACGGTGCAAGCAAGTCGGCCCATCGCTCCTTTGGCCACTTTTCCCGCTCCGCCGTCCGTTCAAACGTGGTCAGGTAAGCTTCCACATCGTCCTCTGTGGTTAATTTCTGCCAGCACCGACTCACATGAATCACCCTCCGAGTCTGCTCCAGCGACTTCTGCTCCGATCGCCAGGCGACGCCGTGTTCCTGCCGTGGATGGTACTGGTGATGGGAGAGAAGTTGATGCCAGCGGCACCAGTGGGCGCAGGCTCCGATCATCCACTGGGCTGGGTTAGCTTGGGATCTGCAGTACCGCTGGCTGACTGTGGGTGGCATGTGTCTTCCAGCTGAAGTTGCCAGCGTTCAGCTACAGCCAATGGGAATACACCACACCCTTCTTATTTCCCCTCCTGTCACATGATTACTGCCAGATATAGTTCTGATTTTCCTGGCTCCTGTTACGTCCTATTCTGTTGGTGATTTCTGTGTTGACTTCTGCGTGTTTTTGACTACCCTTCTGCCTACTGTTTTTGTACCTTGCTGCCCGACCCGGATCTGACCTCTGCTACGTTTGCTGACTACGTCACTGCCTGCCGATTCTGTCCCTGTTCCGCAATTCCTGGTTTGACCCTGCCTGACTACTACTCTCATCGTACTGCAGCCTTCCACAGGTAGTGATCTCCAGAGTCCTGTGTAATTCCAAATCCCTGTATAGGGGTTAAAGGGTTTCAGGGTTCTGGGGGTCCTACTTGGTGAGTGGCTTCACTCTAGCCTCCCCTTTACAGCCCATCTGAGTCTGTGGATCCAGGCAGGCGTTACAGTGTGTTGCCCCTGTGCTGTGCCATCACTGTGTGTGTGTGTTGCCCCTTTGCTGTGCCATCAGTGTGTGTGTGTGTGTGTGTGTGTGTGTGTATTATCCCTGTACTTTGCAGAGTTTTAATATAGATCCTGAGGCTATAAAGAGTCATAATCCTTACCATTAAATGGGGAAGACAGAAGTGAAAATTTATATTGTGTGTAGTGAGGGGCACAAAGAAGGACATCCCAACTTTAGGCCAAGTTCACATATTGCAGATTTTTTAGGGATTTGCGGTGTGAATCCACTGGTCTTGGTGCAGTGGCCTTTGCTCAGTAACAGGTTGGTGGTTATATTCAGACTCTATGTGGTGATATTTGGTCATGGTGTGGCGGCATTATTTTGCAATGTAATAATACATTGCAAACCTTTATATGGTGGGTGTTGTTCAGTAACACTATGTAGTAGTGTCTTGCTAAATTCTACTAAAAAGGGGGCTGAAAGCCCGTACTTACGAAGCGCTCACTGATATCCTAATCAGGCACGAATACTAATATTCTTTATAGCAAGATACTATTTATTTTAATAGCACATGAATATAATCAATGGTACATAGGCATTTAGAACTATAGTCATAGAAACTTATACAATAACAGAAATATGCATCAACATTACCGTTATGTTGTAGCAATCCTTTCACATCGGAGGGAACTCGAGTTAATGATAAGGAATCAACATGGCATCTTGCATCACAGGAACAGTGCGTACGTACACTTCAATGTCCTGGAAGGTTTCCCTCACATTAAGCGAGTCCGGTGTAATTTTTATAGGAAAACTTTGTAGGTTGTGTTTAAATGGTCACCAGCATGTGACAGCTGAGTCATGTTCATGTAACTTGACCACAAACTGCTGTGGGCACCAGCAGCTTCCTGCACATTTACTTGTACATCCTGCCAGCTGTCAACTGGCCGACCACAGTTGACCATAGTGTTAGTGAAATATTGCAATGAGCCGTAAATTTCATATGCAAGCTTCCTTAAACCTGTCTTTAAGCCAACCACAAGTTTCCGGTAAGTGGAACTGTAAATGTGACTTCCTCATTATCTTATTCTTTGGTCATCATAGTGAAATTGGTTATCCAAAGGACATCTCTTTGATACTGAATTATTGATAGGTCAAATAATATCTGGGATCACTCCTATCTTTTGATTATGATTCCTATCTAATCACACATTCTTTCAGTCATATCACATTGGTATCACAATCGGTCCTTGATCCCAGGGATTATTTTCCATCATCAGTATTCCACTAGAAGAAGATCACTCGGAATATACCATACCATGACCAAGAAATATTGTTTGCCACAAATTTTGTTTTCTTGGTTTGTTTAGATAAACGTTGAATCACAAATATAATCACTTTCACTACTTTTGTACAGTATATTAAAACTAAAAGCAATATTATCTGAAAAGCTCCCTTGAATATCATGTGTTTTGGCATTTGCTCGATATTCAAAGGAATCATTACACATTACATTTCCCGATATGTTACTACAAGTTTCACTAGTCCCATTTATGAACATATTGGCATAAGGCCATAACATATCATGAATTGTCCTTTCCACTAAGCTGGGTTTAAAAGCATCTACAGTATTTATAGCTGTCCCAAAACTTATTTTTATATTCTCTATAGGGATGAATTCCAGGTTAGTCAGTCCAGTCTTATTTCTTAGTACCCAAATTCCTCCCTTAAAAGCCAGATATTGCAAATTGGTGACTGTTGCATTCAAATTGCCTTGCCACCATGGAAGATTGATCCATCCCACTATGGAAATGGGTACTGTAGTATTCTATAGACGAACACTTCGAGTGTCTTTATCAGCAAGATGATCAGAACAACTTTTTCACTTTAAGATTTCCTCCATCGATACCGGGACATCCAGATAAGGGATACTGGTGGCTGTAACCGAAGAATGTGTACAGATCCAGCAATCTGTGTGTTGAAAATGTGATGGTGCATCAGAAATTCATTCGCCACAGGTTCCTCCTGATGTAGACTTGTCCATCCAACGACCAGAGAGGCAAACATGAAACACAGGAATTTCTCCATCTCATCACTATTGAGCTCTTCCCAGTAACCGATACCATGGATTCCGCTTATTTACAACACCATCTGCAAATAAAGATACACTATTATTCTCGTAAATAACATTTTTCTTGTGGGACATATTCCCACTTCTCCACTCCTGGTCTCATTATCAGGAGAGTACGATCTTTTCCGACCGCTATTACCTCTGTCTCTGAGGGCGGTCCTTGGAGGTTTTGAATACATATTTTTGCTCCTACATTTTTAATATTAGAGGATCCAAAACCTTTAGTACCCCGTATTGTTAATTCTGCCGGGGCAGTTCCTTCTCTTATTTCAGACAAGTTTATTAGAATTATTAACATCTGAGCCACCTTCTGGTGTTTCATCAATATCAAAGGTTCATTTCCCAAATTTAGCATCAGTACCTTGATTTCTCCCTGATAATCTGCAGTACTCCACTCCACTGTCAAGACTAATCTCTTCTCGACTACTGTTTTTCCCACCTCCAGGTCTGTGAACTCCTCGGTGGGCGGAGCCAACTGCCTGGGTCCGCCCCCTAGTGTGAACATCAAACCCAGAGGGAGGTGACAAGGGTTTTGTAGTTTGGCTGCTGTCACCTTACTAAGGGGGGAGGGAATGTGTGTATGGGACTACCCGTGACAACCTGGCTAGTCCAGGGCGTCACATGATCATCTCATCAGTATCCCACGGCTGCACGCCAATGAGGACTCACAACAGCATGCCCCCCTTCCAGCATGCATTAAGTGCCGCTATCTGAGATTAACAACAAGTGTCGCTCCACCCATGGCTGTTAGAGGCAGATGAAGGCTGAGTAATTCAGTCTTTATCTGCAGGGAAAGATTCAGGATCAGCGTATGAGCTCACATCAAAGGCAGGGAAATGACTCATGACGTGCATAGCAGGGTTAATGCAGCAGTCAGATGTTAGCCGGCAAAAGATAGGCTGTCTCAACTGCTTCATGACTGTCCCTCAAGTTAAAATTTGCCAACCTGCTCCTAATCTTATCCATAATGCAGGTTTGTAATACATTGTGTAGCCACATCCACCCCATGTCTTACCATTGGTTTCTTAGTTCTCTTTCCATACAAAGACCAGTCAGAACCGAATTCCAGCAGTGGCCTAGTGGTTGCAAGTACAAAGGCGCTTCTGAACAAACGTAACAAGTGTCTATTAGATGGCTCCAATTGTGCCACTTTTATTAAGACGCCTTCAAGTGTTAACAAATTGGCGCAAATCGCTCCATCTTGGCACAATATGCATAAAGTAGGGATTGCCACTTAATAAATGTTGTCTGTTTCCTCTGAATAGTGACCATTGCTGAGTTCGGCCTCCCTCCTGGTTGCCTCCGGGGCCACCTCTCTGCTTGTTGAACCTCTTTAGTCATTTTTTTACTCTTATACAAGGTCCTGTGTCTCCTGTATTCTGCTGCTCTATGTCTCGGTCTTTATTCTTCTTTCAGGTAGTACGTAGTGCACAATGTTAGTGCCCCAATCACAGAGACTGAATCCCATAATAATTGTAGTGTAATTAGGGCCAGGAGTTGAATTTATGACATCTATTCTCTGTAGTGACTCCTCTATACTGCCCGATTCTAGTTGTGATATATTCAGGGTAGTAGTGATCATTCCCAGCATTATCACTGTGTGAGGAGAAAATCAGACAAAAAAACCACACAACACGACTTATATCTAAATTTATGTTTGTTTTTTATTAGAAGATCAATAAGCAGCATTGTATTGAAAGTATACTGGCCCTTTGAGAAATTACACAATGGTCACAGTGCCTCTCAGGTGAGCCCCCGTGTGGACTACAGAACCAGCTGCAGTCATTGGGGACCAGCTGAGAGGCACTGGACCCAAAGATCCAGAGGAAGGCGAAGAAACCCCCCGGAGAGTTCTGCCTCAGGGGGGAAAAAAATTCCTTCCTGACCCCAGTTCTGGCGATCGGATATTTCCCTGGATCACGTCAGTCCTGCTGCAAATTGCAATATATTTATATGTAATTATTAGTGATGGGCGGATAGTAAAATATTCGGGTTTGGATTGTTGGATCAAAAACCCAGTACTATTCCAGTATTCATCACGAGTAACTGACCTAATGCAAGTCAATGGGGAACTCGAGTGTTATTCTAAGGACATCTTCAAAAAAAATGCTCGGGTTCCACATTGACTTACATTAGGTTAATTATTCTTCAGTAATACTGAGATAGTACTCGGCATTCAGTACAACTAATCCAAACCCGAATATCTATTAATCCATCACTAGTAATTATAAGCTATGGAGCGCTAATCTTACAAAGAAAAATATACACACACCCTGCTCCTAGGAGCTTACAATCTAATATACAATATGACATATGCACACAAACATATGCACACTCAACTTGATGCTCACACACATACAGACACATATGCCCACAAACACCCACATACACACTCACCTCAAGACACACATACACAAACACACACCCCTTCAGTGCTGCAGTGCTGCGGACAGAAACGATCACCCCTTAATTGCTGGGACTCCACACAAACCTTCACAAATAAATCCTTTCATTACCTGGACGCCATACAAACCCTCACACACCCCTTTAGTAGTGGGGTCAATAGACACTGACACACTGTCCCTTTATTGCTGGGGCCACACAAACAACCTTTCATTCTTGGAACACACACCTTCAGTGCTGCAGTTCTGGGAAGCGATCATACATACACACACACACACACACACACACACACACACACACACACACACACACACACACACACACACACACACACACCCCTTCAGTGCTGCAGTGCTGCGGAAAGAAACGATCACCCCTTAATTGCTGGGACTCCACACAAACCTTCACAAATAAATCCTTTCATTACCTGGACGCCATACAAACCCTCACACACCCCTTTAGTAGTGGGGTCAATAGACACTGACACACTGTCCCTTTATTGCTGGGGCCACACAAACTACCTTTCATTCTTGGAACACACACCTTCAGTGCTGCAGTTCTGGGAAGCGATCATACATACACACACTCATACACACATATACACACACACACACACACATACACACACACACTTACACGCGCACACACACACACACACACACACATACATACACACACACATACACACACACACACACACTTACATGCGCACACACACATACATACCTTCTAGGTCTGAACCTGAAAATTCTTCTCGCTTGATAATTGTAGGTCCTATGACAGCCTTGTGGAAGGGTCAAGAAGAAATAAAACATGCAGAGATAGTTATTGCTTGGAACAATCATGGTGATGAGTCCATACAGTGCACACTGCTGATCTCTTCCTTGTCCTGCTGTGCTGTTTGTGCTGTGCAGCGAGTCCTTCTTCACCCCTCTCCGATGTTGCCCGATCCTCCAGTATTCAGTGAAGAGCTACCTACCTGGACCAGTCGTCTTCAAGCTGTGACACAAGATGGTTCTGGATTAGAGCTTTGTACATTCTATAGCATTTGTGATGTCATGTGAGGTCTATGATATCAAGTGCACTGTGATGTCATGTGCTTTGCGATGTCATCATACCTGGAAGCAAATCAAATTCATGTTAAAACAATAACTTTATTTAATTAAAACCACACACAATTGAATACTGCACAATAAAAATTTGCTACAACGTTAGTCATAAATCAATGTATAGGTGGCTATATTGGTCACTAATTTTTTGGGGTTTTGTTTTTGCATGTCAGAAATGTTTATTTCTAAATTTTGGGCAGTTATATTGGTTTACCTGGTGAAAATAAACAAGTGAGATGGTAATATATTTGATTTTTATTAAGTTGCCTAATAATTCTGCACAGTAATAGTTACCTGCACAAACAGATATCCTCCTAAGATCTTCGTTCCGAATAGCATGTGCAATGCAAGTTAATGGGGAAAAACTAACAATGTAACGAGTAACCTGAATGCTGTACTTTTCGTGGGGGTAGCAAATACTGCGGAATTCGGGTTACTCATTACATTGCGAGTTTTTCCCCATTGACTTGCATTGCACATGCTATTTGGAATGAATATGCAAGTATTAGACAGTACTCGTTATGACTGTAGCGAGTGCGATTAGTTAGGTACTCGATCAACTCTACTTACAGCAAATGAAAACCCAAAAATCATTATCTCAGAAAATTAGAATAATTACCACAAAATACCTGCAAAGGCTTCCTAGGTGTTTAAAATGCTCTCTTAAGGGGGCTTTACACGCTACGATATCGCTAATGTGAAGTTGTTGGGGTCACGGAATTTGTGACGCACATCCGGCCGCATTAGCGATGCCGTTGCGTGTGACACCTATGAGCAATTTTGCATCGTCGCAAAAAAACGTGCAAAATCGCTCATCGGTGACATGGGGGTCCATTCTCAAATATCGTTACTGCAGCAGTAACGAAGTTGTTCTTCGTTCCTGCGGCAGCACACATCGCTCCGTGTGACACCGCAGGAACGAGGAAGCTCTCCTTACCTGCCTCCCGGCCGCAATGCGAAGGAAGGAGGTGGGCGGGATGTTACGTCCCGCTCATCTCCGCCCCTCCGCTTCTATTGGGCGGTGGTTCAGTGACGCTGCTGTGACATCGCTGTGACGCTGAACGAACCGCCCCCTTAGAAAGGAGGCAGTTCGCTGGTCACAGCGACGTCGCCGGGCAGGTAAGTATGTGTGACAGGTCTGGGCGATGTTGTGCAGCACGGGCAGCGATTTGCCCGTGTCGCACAACAGATGGGGGCGGGTACCCACGCTAGCGATATCGGTACCCATATCACAGCGTGTAAAGCGGCCTTTAGTCTGGTTCAGTAGGCTACACAATCACGGGGAAGACTGCTGACTTGACAGATGTCCAGAAGGCAGTCATTGACATACCCCACGAGAAGTTAAAGGCTACTTTCACACTTGCGTTTTTTTCCTTCAGTCGCAATCCGCCGTTTTGGAAAACAGCGGAATCCGTTAACAGATTCCGCTGCTTCCCATAGACTTGTATGGACGACGGATTGCGACTGATGGACCTGCGTTGATTCCGCCGGTTTTTGAGCAGCGGAATCCTTAGGATTTCGCTGCGCATGCTCTCTCTGGCTCCCTTCAAATGTAACCAGGGTACACATAGGGTTATTAAGCAAAGCGCTTTGCTTAGTTACCCGATATTTACCCTGGCTACGTGTGCAAGGAGCCAGCGCTAAGCGGTGTACGCTGGTAACCAAGGTAAATATCGGATAACCAAGCAAAGTGCTTGGCTTAGTTACCCGATACCCTCGCTACGTGTGCAGGGAGCCCGAAACTTCCCCGCTTAGCTCCGCCCCCACCCGCACTCCACTCTGCATGTACACACACATGCACACAGACGCACACACACTCACCTGTCCCCAGCCATGCAGTCCCCGGTACTGACGTCCTCAGCGTTATGGCCCTGCTCGGCTCCACCCACCCCACACTCTGCCCCCCTGCACACATTCTCGGCAGCCGAGCGATCAGGTGATCACCCGGCGGCCGGCTGCTGTGAGCTATCAGCTGATCACCTAGCGTCCGGCTGCTGTGAACGATCAGCTGATCACCCGGCGGCCAGCTGCTCTGAACGATCAGCTGATCACCCGGTGGCCGGCTGCTGTGATCGATCAGCTGAGCACCTGGCAGCCGGCTGCTGTGAACGATCAGCTGATCACCCGGCGGCAGCTGCTCTGAATGATCAGCTGATCACCCGGTGGCCGGCTGCTGTGAGCGATCAGCTGATCACCTGGCAGCCGGGTGATCAGCTGATCGTTCTCAATAGTCTGCCGCCGGTAAAACTGTAAAGAAAAAAAAAAGCACATTCCGTTGTTTTGTACGACCTGTTGCATCCGTTGTGCCACTATATGCAACGCATCCGTTGCATCCGTCACACAACGCAATGCAACGGATGCTGTTCAATGCAAGTGTGAAACTAGCCTAAGCCACAAAAGGTCATTGCTGAAGAAGCTGGCTTTTCATAGAAGTGGTCCCAGCACCCTCTGTGTCAGAGAGGGGTCCACCACTCTGGCCAGCTGATGAAAGCTCATCCCCGGAGCCGCTGCCAGATCAATCGGAGGAGTACCTAGCACCCTCAAGTAGAATGAGAGGCCTGGATGCAGAGCCCACAGTTCCCAAACGCCCGGAAGGGGTCGCAGCATTCCCTGCCGAGGAAGATGACGTGACAGCCTATATGCCTAGCATGTATGTGACCTGGGAGCCGGCTGAAGACCAAGTGATGGTGATGAGGAGGCCAGCCCGCAGAGGATAACGGCGTGAGGGCAAGACACCCCCTTATGCAGCCTACCCCAGAGAAAGAGCGAGTTGAGGCCAGGGATCTAAAGGAGAAGCAGTCCCTGCGGCAGACCGGGCTTCAGACCAGAGGTCCTCTCCACCGTGGGGTAGTGGAGGAATTTAATCTGCGCACCGGCTACGGCTTCATTGTGGAGTCTGGAGTAAAAGAAGGTATATTTGTTTCCAGAAGGGATGTCCAGTCCCACCTACAGCGAGGACACCCAGATCGAGACCTCTATACAGGAGATGTTGTAGAGTACACCAGACACATGGGTGAAAGAGGCTGGTATGCCTTTATATGTCATGCAGTGCCCTAAGAACACCGTGGCAAGTCCAAGCTCCACCCCCACTGCTGCTACCAGGTCCCCAAAGTCACCTCCACCAGGGGACACTCAAGATGCTAAAGAAGATACAGAAGCACTAGATACAGAAGCAGAAGATACAGAAACACCAGATGACACACAAGGTGAAACACCAGATGAAACATTCACCTACGTCATCCACTCAGTCTGCCTTTTCTGGACTTGCTTGTCTCTATTGATCCAGAAGGTAAGCTCAGAACAACCATCTATTGAAAGCAAACTTCCACAAACTCACTCCTCAGGTGGGATAGTCATCATCCTTTGCCTCTCAGGCGTGGTATCCCAAAGGGACCATACCTGCCCCTGAGAAGGAATTGTTCGGATCAGAGTGAGTTTGTGGAAAAGGCGAATGACTTGAGGAATCGGTTTCTTGAAAAGGGCTACCCAGATCATGTCTTGAGAAAAGCCTTCAAATACTCTTTGGAGCAGGACCGGAGTAAGCTCCTGTCACCACAACCTAAACAAAATCAGGATGAGGGGCTTGTAAGGCTTATTACAACCTATACTAAGGGAGCCTCTGCAGTCAGAAACATACTGGAGCAACACTGTGGTATTCTGAGAATGGACACTGATCTGATGGAGTGCCTTAAACCACAGCCCAGCATCACTTATCGTAAAAAACGCTCTTTGGGAGACCGTCTAATTCATAGTCATTTTGTGGTACCGACTGGTGGTGGCACATGGATTCCTAAAAAACCATCTGGTTGTTTTAGATGTGGCTCGTGTGTTGCATGTGCATATATCAGCACGGGTAACAAATTTACGAGTACATCTACTGGTGAGTCTCTCTTGGTCAGAGAGTTCATCAATTGCAAGACAAAGGGTATTGTGTACTTAGCAACTTGTCACTGTGTCACATACAATATGTGGGTAAAACCACACGTGAGTTTCGTAGAAGAGTAGGTGAGCATATGGGGGACATCAGGAATGACCGTGATACCCCCATTGCTAGACGCATGAACATGCAGCACAGCTCCAACAGGGAAGCCATTTCTTTTATGGGCATCCTAAAAGTCAAAGCATCTCCTAGGGGTGGGAATCTAGATCGTACTTTGCTACAAAAGGAGGCAAGGATGATGTTCCGTTTAAATACTTGCCGTCCTGAGGGTCTTAATGACCAGATTAGTTTTGGTTGCTTCATATAATATCTTGACCTCTTGGTCAGTTGGTTGTTCTTGTCCTGGTGATGATGAATCTAGCTTTTTGACCATGAATAATACTACATAGCCCAATTATTCTATCGGCCGTACTCCTATTTATGAGTATTAATTCCGGCCAGGTGGGGGATATTATGTGTATAGACCTCTTCATTTATTATTGGAGTATTTCCCTATCATAAGGTATAATAATTCTTTATAGGATACACGTTATTGATTATAGTCCCATATTTACAGTTTAAGATTGTTCATTGATACAATTTTAAATTCTTTTTGGTGTCTTTTTATTTAGTCCACCTTTATATATCTTCTTTAAGTAATTTTGCTTGATCCGTATACCTATATATTTACCTCTAGTATCTGCTAGGTCCTTTATTAACTCTCCAGGTATATATAGGTGGCTTTACACACTGCAACATCGCAAACGACATCGCTGTAACGTCACCGGTTTTGTGACGTTATAGCGACCTCCCCAGCGACATTGCAGTGTGTGAAACATATCAGCGACCTGGCCCCTGCTGTGAAGTTGCTGATCGCTACAAATCGTTCAGGACCATTCTTTGGTCCGTTGTTTCCCGCTGTGCAGCAAAGTCTCAGTGTGTAAAGGGGACTTTACAGCGACTTCCCATTCAAAAAGCTGCTTTACAACATCCCCAATGACTAGCTAGGTCGTTCTGTAGGTCCGGATCGCTGTTGCGTCGTTGGCCAGGTCGGCCTGTTTGACAGCTCACCAGAGACTTTGTAGCGATCCCGGCCAGGTTGGGATCGCTGGTGGGATCGCTAGAAAGTCTCAGTGTGTAAAGGGGCCTTATGGTCTTTTAGTGTTGATCCCTATTCAGCATACCAGTTATTACCTTTTGTTCTTTTACAAATGGTTGTGATTACACTGTCTGATTTGCCTCCATCTTAAACCTTCTCCTTTGGTCCCATATCTTATTTAATGCATCACAAAAGACAGTTTAAGTGATGACACCCATACCACACCCCAGAATACACTATATATACATATATATGCACATACATCGTATCCTATGTATTCATCTATGTGTATTTTTTATTTATTATTTTTACAAACGTTATTTTAGGGGTGCAGGGGTACAAGAGGACCATAAGACCACTTTGGAGATTACTAATAAGACCAAAAAAGAAAAAAACGAATACAAGGGTCTATAATACATACAAAATATTTTATTAATTAAAAACCATTTGATCTCAAAAGACACAGCCGGAGCTGGACAATAGGCCTCACAATCCACACAATCATATCATCCCTGTCTCAGAGTTCAATATAAATAGGGAGCATATGTATATATAAACATAAAAATGTATCACAGCATTATATATAATCAAGGATAGTAATTACAACCATATAGAAATTCATCCAATTATATCTCAAACCAATAAATGTATAAATACATTACAATACATTAGTTAATCATAAAGTGATAAGTGTGTCCAAGAATTATGGTTACTGAACAATCATAAAGTGCAAAGTGCAAAATAAATAGAAAAAAGAAGAGAAAAGAGAGGTCAGGGTGCATGCACACATATATATATATACATATACATACATTGGTATTTAAATAGTTAAAAGAACAGCCAAGACTCCATAAATGGCTGGAAAGAGTTAATGGTATAATGTCGCGGCCAGGTGGACGGGCAGACCCAGGAGGTGGATCCACTGGGCCGAACTCCTAGATGGTAGTAAAGAGTCCGGTAGCTGGAACACTATAAACAGCAGAACAGTCCGTGCACACGAGTATAGCGGAGAAGTCCCTGGGGCCACGGAGTCACGGGTGGTAGTCCGGGTGACGCAGCTCAGGTTCGGAAGCCGAGATGATGTCAGGCGGGGTCCGGAACCTTTGGAGCGAGATGACGGGTCACCGCAGGGATCCGAGATGGTGCGGACTGTCAGGATGGCAGATGGACAGCGTTCGGGGTTCAGGATACGGCAGGACTGGATGGCGAGGCAGGCACGGCTCTACAAGAGAGATACGTGAGTATATGCACAGAGACACCAGGAGACCTGACTCCTAGCTTAGGAAACACGAAGATCAGGCCCCGCCCCCTTGGACAATAACCCCCTTTATACCCTGTACCTGTTTAGCCTCATTTCCTGTTAATGGACGCTGGCCCTTTAAGAAAGGGTCAGTGACCGCGCGCGCGCCCTAATGCGCATGCGCGCCGCCCGGGTGCCAGAAGCCAGGGAAGGAAGCTGAGAGGAGGACGCAAGGGAGCCGGCCAGGGCCTGGGAAGCCGTCGAGCGCCGGGATCGGAGACCAGGGGACCTGGGAAGGACGGGCACCGGAGGCTGGAGAGCGGGGAGCGTGGCAGGTGAGCCGGGGAGCGGGGGTGAGGACCCGGGGAGCGGAACCGAGGACCCGGGGAGTGTGACAGTACCCCCCCCCCCACGCCCCCCTCCCCGCAACCGGGACATGAAGGCACGGATCAGAGGAGTGCCCACGTTCTCCCTGGGCTCCCAGGACCTATCATCAGGACCATACCCTTCCCAGTCCACCAGGAAGAACTGTCGACCTCGTACGGTCTTCATGGCCACGATATCCCTTACCGCATAGATGTCGTCATCGGCAATAGGTGGAGGAGCCGGACTGGCAGCAGCGGAGAAGGGACCAAGGACAACCGGCTTGAGCAGGGAGACGTGGAATGAGTTGGGTATCCTCATCGTGGCCGGGAGCTGTAGCTTGTAGGAGACCTCATTGATCTTGTTGAGGACTTTAAACGGCCCAATGTAGCGAGGACCCAGCTTGTATGATGGTATCTTCAGGCGGACGTACTGGGAAGCAAGCCAGACGAGATCTCCAGGAGAGAAACACGGAGGGTCCAGACGTTTCTTGTCTGCGTGTCTTTTCATCCGCAGGGAAGCACGCCCAAGGGACGCTTTGACAGAGTCCCAAATGGTTGCAAAGTCACGGGCTACTGTATCTGCAGCAGGGACATCCGAAGAAGGGGATACAGGCAATGGGATGGAAGGCTGAAGTCCGTAAACGACATGGAAGGGAGAGCTGGAGGACGACTCACTGATGTGGTGGTTGTGGGAGAATTCAGCCCAAGGAAGAAGAGCGGACCAGTCGTCGTGATGGGCGTTAACATAGTGACGTAAGAAAGAGGTCAAGATTTGATTGACCCTCTCTACCTGGCCATTAGACTGAGGATGGTATGCAGATGAAAAGTCCAGAGTCACTCCCAGATGTTTACAGAGAGCCCTCCAGAAGCGGGAGGTGAACTGAGTTCCTCTGTCGGATACGATGTGTAATGGAAAGCCATGCAAGCGGAAGATGTGTTGTATATAGGCGTCCGCGAGTTCCTGAGCAGAGGGCAGTCCAGCCATAGGGACGAAATGGGCCATTTTAGAGAACCGGTCCACCACGACCCATATGACTGTGTGTCCGGAGGACAATGGCAAGTCCGTAATAAAGTCCATTGCTATGTGTTGCCACGGAACTGAGGGTATCGGCAGAGGCAGAAGACGGCCATATGGGAGGTGTTTGGGCGTCTTGTTCCTGGCACAAGAGGAACAGGCGGATACAAAAGCAGCGACGTCCGTGCGAAGGGATGGCCACCAATAATGACGTACAATCGCACCCCATGTCTTTTTCTGACCAGCATGACCGGCTGTTTTCGAGGCATGACCCCAGTGTAACACTTTTTCCCTGTCTACCTCGGAGACATAGGTCTTCCCGGGCGGTATCTGGGCCAGGGTGACAGGGGCCACCGGAATGATTTTACTAGGACAAATGATGGGTTGGGTAGTCTCTTCCTCCTGCTCCATGGGCATGAAAGACCTGGACAAGGCATAAGCGCGTACATTCTTGTCCGCGGGTCGGAAGTGAAGCTGGAAATCAAACCTGGCAAAGAATAGGGACCACCTGGCTTGCCGTGGGTTCAGACGCTGAGCGGACCGTAGGTATTCCAAGTTCTTGTGGTCCGTGTAAATAATCACGGGGTACACTGCACCTTCCAGGAGGTAGCGCCATTCCTCCAAAGCCAGTTTGACTGCCAAGAGCTCTCGGTCACCGATGGTGTAGTTGCGTTCAGGCGCTGAGAAGCCCTTGGAGAAGAATCCGCAAGTCACCATCTTCCCGGAGGAGGACTTTTGCATGAGCACTGCTCCGGCTCCTGAGGAGGAGGCATCCACCTCCAAGGTGAACTGGCGGTTTAACTCCGGACGGTGGAGTACAGGAGAGGAAGCAAAAGCCCGCTTCAGAGAGCCAAACGCGGCGTCAGCCGCAGGTGACCAGTCCTTTGGATTAGCCTCCTTCTTAGTCAAAGCGGAGAGAGGAGCAGTCAAGGCAGAGAAGTGAGGGATAAACTGGCGGTAGTAGTTGGCGAATCCCAGGAAGCGTTGGATTGCCTTCAGTCCAGAAGGAGGAGGCCAGTTGAGAATGGCGGAGACCTTCTTGGGATCCATCTGCAGTCCAGTATCAGAGATGATGTACCCCAGAAAGGGGAGAGAAGACTGCTCAAAGACACACTTCTCATACTTTGCGTACAGACGATTCTCTCTCAGTCTTTGTAGAACCAGCTGTACGTTTTCTCTGTGGGTTTGGAGGTCCGGAGAGAAGACAAGGATGTCATCTAGATACACTACCACACAGATGTAGAGAAGGTCCCGGAACACGTCGTTCACCAGTTCTTGAAAGACGGCAGGAGCGTTACACAGGCCGAAGGGCATCACGCAGTATTCATAATGTCCATCGCGCGTATTGAACGCGGTTTTCCATTCGTCACCAGAGCGGATGCGTACCAGATTGTAAGCACCCCGAAGATCCAGCTTGGTGAACACACGAGCTCCTCTAAGCCGGTCAAACAATTCGGGAATGAGCGGCAGAGGGTACTTGTTTTTTACGGTGATTTGATTCAGACCCCGGTAGTCTATGCATGGGCGTAAGTCGCCCTCTTTCTTCTTGACAAAGAAGAAACCTGCTCCAGCAGGAGAGGAGGATCTCCGAATGAACCCCCTTGCCAGGCTCTCTGAGATGTAAGCAGACATGGCCCTTGTTTCGGCTGGAGATAAAGGATATATGCGTCCTCGTGGTGGTGTTGTTCCTGGGAGCAGGTCGATGGCACAATCGTATGGACGATGTGGCGGCAGTACCTCGGATTCCTTTTTATCAAAGACATCTGCAAAGGACCAATAGGCCGAGGGCAGCCCCGGTAGGTTCTCTGGAACCGGAGGTCGTCGGATGGGTTGTATGGACTTTAGGCACCTCTCATGACACGAAGAGCCCCATCGGGTGATTTCGCCAGTGCCCCAGCTAACTGATGGTTCGTGTGTCCGCAACCATGGAAGTCCCAGCAGGATCTGGTGGGACATGTGTGGGAGAACGTAGAAAGCGATGTTCTCGGTGTGAAGGGCACCGATACGCAGTTCGACCGGCCTGGTGATCCAGGAGATGGTGTCAGAGAGGGGTCTCCCATCCACCGAGGCAATCACTAGGGGCTTGTCAAGTGGAATAACAGGCACCCGGTACTTGTCCACCGTGGCCTGCTGGATGAAATTGCCTGCTGCCCCGGAATCGAGGTAGGCATCAGCCGTGAACCGCGTCTCTCCCGTTGTCACTTGCACTGTCCATGTAACCGGGTCAGAGAGAGTCCCAGCACCTAGGGTGGCCTCTCCTACCAACCCTAGGCTTTGGAGTTTCCCGGCCTCTCTGGACAGGAGCGTAGCAGGTGTGTGTCCTCACCGCAGTAAAAGCAGAGACCCTTGGCGAGCCGCTCTGCTCGACGTTGTTCAGACTGACGCACTCTGTCGATCTGCATGGGCTCGTGGACGGGGACCCCAGCTGTCGATGACTGAAGTACGGAGGGTTTCTGCGGAGGAGAGGAATGCCGTACTGGACGTCTTTCACGGGACACTTCCTTGGATCGCTCCTGAAAGCGAATGTCCACTCGAGTCGCTAGGGCAATCAGGGCATCCAGGGTGGTCGGTACGTCACGACCCGCAAGCTCGTCTTTAATTCGCCCTGAGAGTCCTTCCCAGAAGGCGGCGGTTAGGGCCTCGTTGTTCCACCCGAGTTCTGAGGCCAGGGTGCGAAACCGGATCGCGTATTGACCCACCGTCAGAGTCCCCTGACGTAACCGGAGAAGAGACGAAGCAGACGCGGAGGCGCGTCCGGGCTCATCAAAAGTACCACGGAATGCCTGCAGGAAGTCCTGGATGTTCGTGGTCACAGGATCCCCCTTCTCCCACAAGGGGTTCATCCACGCCAGTGCCTCACCCTCTAGATGGGACATGATGAAGGCGACCTTGGCTTGGTCGGAGGAAAACAAATGCGGCAGCTGCGTGAAATGGAGGGAGCATTGGTTTAAGCATCCCCTGCAGGTCTTGGGGTCTCCGGCGTACCGGGGTGGTGAAGCCAACCGAAGTCTGGTGGTATCTGAAGAAGTCGCCACAGGAGCTGGATCCGTGGCTTGACTAGTGGAAGCCCGGGATGTTGAAGTCGTAACTGCCGTTTGTAGCGTGTTCAGGCGGGCGTCCACAGAAGACATGAATTGCAGCATGCGGGTCTGGACTTCACGCTGGCGTTGGAGTTCCTCCTGTACGGCTGCTAGTGCTGCAGCGGGATCCATGGCCTGATCTTACTGTCGCGGCCAGGTGGACGGGCAGACCCAGGAGGTGGATCCACTGGGCCGAACTCCTAGATGGTAGTAAAGAGTCCGGTAGCTGGAACACTATAAACAGCAGAACAGTCCGTGCACACGAGTATAGCGGAGAAGTCCCTGGGGCCACGGAGTCACGGGTGGTAGTCCGGGTGACGCAGCTCAGGTTCGGAAGCCGAGATGATGTCAGGCGGGGTCCGGAACCTTTGGAGCGAGATGACGGGTCACCGCAGGGATCCGAGATGGTGCGGACTGTCAGGATGGCAGATGGACAGCGTTCGGGGTTCAGGATACGGCAGGACTGGATGGCGAGGCAGGCACGGCTCTACAAGAGAGATACGTGAGTATATGCACAGAGACACCAGGAGACCTGACTCCTAGCTTAGGAAACACGAAGATCAGGCCCCGCCCCCTTGGACAATAACCCCCTTTATACCCTGTACCTGTTTAGCCTCATTTCCTGTTAATGGACGCTGGCCCTTTAAGAAAGGGTCAGTGACCGCTGCGCGCGCCCTAATGCGCATGCGCGCCGCCCGGGTGCCAGAAGCCAGGGAAGGAAGCTGAGAGGAGGACGCAAGGGAGCCGGCCAGGGCCTGGGAAGCCGTCGGGCGCCGGGATCGGAGACCAGGGGACCTGGGAAGGACGGGCACCGGAGGCTGGAGAGCGGGGAGCGTGGCAGGTGAGCCGGGGAGCGGGGGTGAGGACCCGGGGAGCGGAACCGAGGACCCGGGGAGCGTGACATATAACCAGTACTTAGAAAGGGGAGGGGGTGATAAGTTCCTAAAAGGATAAACTCTCAAGATGGAGGATATAGGTGTATATACATATATATATATACATACACATACATATACATATACACATATATACATATATATTTATGCACACACATACACACAGAAATGTAAAAATTCTCTGGGGCAAGGGGTGAATCAGAGAGCAAAAAGAGCCCTTGTTAAATGATACCAGGGACAGTAGCTGTGACAGGGATATGCAAGGCTATTAGTCATGTAATGAGATTAGAGTTAATGTAAACACTGCAGCCCTGTCAGGTGCTACTATGATAATTACTGCTGCATAGACTGAATGCCCTAATCAGAGGCACAGGCATAAAACAAAGCCTGTGATCTGTATACTTATATAGTATCAGGAGCACTGGTGAGAGCAGAGAAGTACAAGCAGGCACATTACCTAATAGCTGAAAATGCCACCAGACACTGATACAGGATTGTGACGCTCCCCTACGCTGGCGTTTCGGCGCTTCCTTCTTCAAAGGGGGGAGGCGGGAACATATGCTCCCTATTTATATTGAACTCTGAGACAGGGATGATATGATTGTTTGGATTGTGACGCCTATTGTCCAGCTCCGGCTGTGTCTTTTGAGATCAAATGGTTTTTAATTAATAAAATATTTTGTATGTATTATAGACCCTTGTATTCGTTTTTTTCTTTTTTGGTCTTATTTAATGCATGTGGATGGTATTTATATATGGGTTTAATGTACTTAGGCGGGCTTTGCACACTACGACATCACAGGTGCGATGTCGGTGGGGTCAAATTGAAAGTGACGCACATCCGGCGTCGCAGTCGATATCGTAGTGTGCAAATCCTTTTTGATACGATTAACGAGCGCCAAAGCGTCGTTATCGTATCATCTGTGTAGGGTCCGACATTTCCATAATGCCGCTGCAGCGACAGGTACGATGTAGTTCCTCGTTCCTGCGGCAGCACACATCGCTGTGTGTGAAGCCGCAGGAGCGAGGAACATCTCCTACCTGCGTCCCGACTGCAATGCGGAAGGACGAAGGTGGGCGGGATGTTTACATCCTGCTCATCTCCGCCCCTCCGCTACTATTGGCCGCCTGCCATGTGACTTCGCTGTGACGCCCGAACGACCCACCCCCTTAGGAAGGAGGCGGGTCGCCGGCCAGAGCAACATCGCAGGACAGGTGAGTGCATGTGAAGCTGCCGTAGCGATAATGTTTGCTACGGCAGCTATCACAAGATATCGCTGCTGCGACGGGGGCAGGGACTATCGCGCTCGACATCGCAGAAATTGATAAGGTTGCCCATACTTTTGCACCGGTCAAATTTTGTTTAAATGCGGATTGCACATTTTCTGTTAGTACAATAAACCTCATTTCAATCCAGAAATATTACTCAGTCCATCAGTTATTAGATATATGAAACTGAAATAGCTGTTGCAAAAACCCAAATTGTTATAAAGAAAAAAGGTTAACATTAATAGGGGTGCCCAAACTTTTTCATATGACTGTGTATATATATATATATATATATATATATATATATATATATAATAATATAATCTATCCACACACACATATACAGCTTTATATATTAGATATACACATATGGCTGACGATTCTGTCTGGGGTTCGTCATTTTAAAAATGGTGCATGCAGCTTTTTTCGTTCAGTCAAAATGACGACTAGCGGTTAATGTTTGATTGGTAAGGACTGTTTGCAGAATTGGAGAGTTTCCAAGAGTGATGGTGGGATTGTGGAAGGTTGGAGGTCAGAATGCTAAGGAGGATCTCAGCTACCCCGGTAAAGGCATCACCTGGGTCCTCTCTCTGGGGGACGGTGCAGGGATGGCAGCTCCATGTTCAAAGAGGCAAAGTCCGGCAGTAGAACAAAAGTTGTTTCCAGCATCATGGCCAAGAAAAAAGGTTAAAAACCAATTTTATTCCATAACTTGTGCAAATACAACAGGATATGTCTAAGACTAAGAACCTCTGTTGTGTGAAACGCATAGACATTGTTTTATACTTCGTGGACGTCCATCCAACCTAGTGTTGGTTTTAACCTTATGGAATAAAATTGGTTTTTAACCTTTTCTTGGATGTGATGCTGGAAACAACTTTTTTCTATTGCCGAAGGTTCGAGGGGTAGAGGTGGAGCTGTGGTGGAGTCTGAAGGGGGCCCGGAAATTTTGTCAGTATCGGGCCCGGAAATTCCTGGTGGCAGCCCCGGCTGGAGGGGCCCGGGGTGGCTGCCCGCAGTGAGTGCGTTTTCACTTTCATGTATCATGCCCCCGGGCCGTCACTAAGCAGCTGATTACCGCTGCCGGAGGCGGCACTGTTTGTATAGCTGCAGACAGGCCAACGCAGAGATTCAAACTCGCCCACACTGCACACTGTGCGCGGCCTGTGCTGAAGAGGAGGGAGTGGCCAGGCAGCAGAGATGCCAGGAGGAGAATAGCCAATCAGGAGACGGGGCATAGCCGGGAAAATGAAATGATGAAAAGGAAAAGAGTGCAGGAGTGAAGAAGGAGAAGAGACCACAAAAAGAGAGAAAAGCAAGCAGAGAGCAGAAAAACAGTGAGAAGAGGAGAACAGAAGGAATAGAAAGATGGGCAGTGAACCCCATAGGGGTGAATAGGCCCCATGACGATCGGGAGGGTTCAGGGTAGGAAAGGGTTAAGGTATATGGCTAGAAGGTTGTATATGGGGCTTTTGGATTGGTGGGAGAAATGGCAAAGGGGATTGGGGGATAGACTGGAAGGGGTGGGGTGTTGCAGGGGGTATAAAGGGGGATGTGCATAGGTCACTGCCTCTTTGTCCTACAACCAATGTGTCCCACCTGTGCTGCTGCCTCGCTGACCTGCAAGATGGCGGCCCTGGCTGCACTGCTGGTGGGGCCTCTGAAGTCAGCGAAGTGGACACGCTGCAGGAGCAGCTGGCGGCGGTCTGGGGGCTGGAGCGGTTAGGCCTGCTGCTTCTGCTCCCGGGCCGGCACTGCGCGCTCGGCGGGCGCGACCGCCGGAGCGCTACTCCCCTGGCGGGGGGTAGGAGGAATGGATCTGGGAGCCCCCCCCTCGGGGACCCTCTGGGGCAGCGGAGCTCTCCTCACCTGTCTGGAGAGTCACCAGCCGCCGGGAGGAATCCTCGCCGGAGATCCCGTAGGCCGGAAGTGGGCGGAGCTTCGGCAAGGCCTACTTCCGGTTTGCGGCCTGCACGGCCCCGGACCGGAGCGACGGCAGCCCCCAGTGAGGAGCTGGCTGGGGGTGGTGCCCAGCGTTGTGGGGGGGGGAGCGAGAGCTCCTGCAGGCGGCAGGGCAGCGATCGGTGCGTGAGGGGCGGCGCGGAGCAGAGCGGCAGCCGGAGAGGACCGGGAGCAGGGCCCTGCAGTCCACAGGGCCGGATGCTCCGGTCAGTAATAACGGTCCCCCCCAGCAAGGATCAGGCTGGGGGGAGTTCCCTGCGTACATCGGAGCGGCACGGCCTCTCTGCAGTCGGCAGGGAGGGAGACCCATACAAATGACTGAAGGGGGGATGACGCAGCAGGCAGGAGTGGAGGCAGAAAAGAAGAACGGCGGCAGGATGCCGCGTAGCAAAAAGACAGAGGCCCAGCGGGAGACGCCCGGAGGAGCAGGGTGAGGTGACCGTGGGGGTTGACGGCCGCTGGAGGCAGGCTGTCCCCTCGCTGGTCCCCCTGAGGAATTCAGCAGCGTTTCTGAAGCCGGCGAGGAAGAAGGATTGGAGGAGGCGGCTGAACGGATGGAGCGGCAGCGGGACGTTCACGTTACGGCTGCTCGGTTCAGAGGCAGCTCGGTAAGAGGACGACCATTATTGTTTAATGTTGTGGGTAGCGGGGATGGGGGTTCCTCTGCGGGGGGTAGCATGCTGGGGGCGGTCAGTCAGTCGGTGTTACCCGGGGCGAAATTTTTGGGCTTAGCTGTTGGGGGGTATTGCAGGGGTTGTTGACGGAACGGTGAGGTCAGAGTGGGCCTGGGTCCGACGGGGGGCTTCGGCTGGCGGTTGTTGCGGGTCAGGCGGACGGCGTGGCGGCTGAGGCGGTGGTTAGCAAGGACATGGGAAAGACAAAAGGAAAGAAGGACGAGGTTGCGCGTTTGGGCGATAGGGCACGGAGTGCAGTAGCAGTAGACGTGGGTGTTGAAAGTCCGTTGGGGGTACATTAAAAAAAAAAGGAGGTAAGGGAGAAGATACGAAAAGGGGAGTATGTGAAAAATATTTCCCTGCTCCCCTTGGAAAAGTTTAACGTGGACGAAGGAAGCGAGTGACTCCTAGAAGGAAAAGGAGGAGGAGGAGAAAAGGAAGTATAGGTTGCTCACTTTTACTAACTGGCTACAGTCCTTTGTGGCCCTAGCCAGGGTGATTGGGGAAAAGGAGCCGGAGCGTTCCCCCCCCCCCTTTTCCGGTTACATGGACTCGATCGGCGAGGCTAACGGAGGGTATGGGGGTTTAGGCTGGCTGTGATATGATGCGCAGTTCCGGCAGCGGAAGGCTCTGCGGCCTGGCATCCGGTGGGATCACAAAGATATTTCTTTGTGGATGCGGTTAATGACGGCCTCGGCCCAGCCCTTTCGAGGGGGTGCCGGGAGCCCGGGGGCGGGCGGCGAGTCCCCGGCTGGTCAGAAAAAGGGCCAGGCTGGCAATTTAATGAGGGGCAAGTGAGTTTGGGGGCGTCGTGTTGGTTACAATACGAGGGTTCCGGTTGTGGAGGCTCCCGCTCTTTGGCCAGGTGTTTCGACCAAGGTTAAGGAGAGTTGGGGGAGGGGTCTGGAAAGGGAGGCCGCCAGTGAGGGTAGAGGCGATGCGCCCCTATTTAAATAGATATCCGTACGTTCGGGCGGTGGAGCTGTTGGAGACAGGTTTTAGGGAGGGTTTTCGGATTCCGTTTTAATCCGAGGCGCCGGTGTTTCGGTAATTTGAGGTCCGCTAAAAAACATCTGGAGGTGGTAGGGGGAAAAGCTGCAGAAGGGGGTGGAGTTGTGGATGATGGCGGGCCTGTTCAAGGACCCGCCATTCTACAGCTTGAGGATTTCGCCACTTGGGGTGGTGCCCAGGAAGGAGCCGAACACCTTTTGGCTCATTCATCATTATCCTATCCGGCAGAGTTGTCAGTGAACGATGGGTTTTTCACCTGAGTTGTCTGTGGTCTGCATGTCTCGTTTGACACGGCATGGGAGTCACTGCGGGTAGCCCGGCAGGGGGGGCCCTGATGGCCAAAGCGGATGTGGAAGCAGTTTTGGTTAATTCCGGCATCCGGAGAATTTTCAGCTTTCAGGATGCATGTGGGATGGTGAATACTATGTGGAGCGGTGCCTGCCCACGGGGTTGTTCCAGTTCATGTGTTTATTTTGCAGCGTTTAGTTCTTTTGTGGAAGTGGTATTCAGGGATGTGGCAGTAGTCCATGCGGTGATTCACTATTTGGTTGATTTCTTTACGTTGGCCCGGTGGGCTCCTTAGTTTGTTCCTTTGTTGATATTTACGTTAGAGCGGTTAGCGGGAAGCCTAGGTATTCCGTTTGCAAAGAAAAAGCGGAGGGGCCAGGGACGGCTCAGGGTTTTTCGGGCAACGGAATTGATACGGTGGCTATGGAACGCCGATTGCCGGTGGGGCAAGCTGCGTGATTTGAAGGCGTCAGTGCAGTTTGGTCTTAGGCTGGGAAGGTGCGGTTGTGGGATTTGCAGTCAGTGCGTAATAAATTGAATTTTGCTTGTCGCATTATGCCGATGGGGCAAATAGTTAATAGGCGATTGGCAAGCGCAGCTACAAGGGTGACAGCTTCGGATCATTTTGTCAGGGTGACGAAGGGATGAAAGGAGATCTGCTGGTGTGGGATGCATTTCTTGACCAATACAATGGAAAGATGTTATGGATGGGCAATGGCAGTGTCAAATAAACAGCTGGAATTCTTTACGGACGCGGGGGGGCGTCGGGTTTGGGGCAATTTTTCAAACACATTGGTGCGTTGAAAATGGCCACGGCTTTGAGTGAAAAAAGGGGCTTGTAAAGAATCTTGCGCTGCTGGAATTGTTTCCCATCTTAGTGGCTTTGGAGTGGGGCCCCGAATTTGGAGGCAAGAAGCTTGGAATGTATGGTGATAACATGGCGGTGGTGCATTCTAGCAATTCACTGTCGGCTAAATCACCTCCAGTAGTGGGGTACTTGAGGCAGCTATTGTTGCGTTGCTTGGCGCTCAGCATTGGGGTGGTGGCGCGGTCTGTGCCGGGGTTCAAAATGAGGTGGGTGATGCGCTATCTCGATTGCAGTAGCACAGGTGTCTGTGACGGGAGCAGACGAGGATGGAGTGCTATGCCCGTAATGGCTGTGGGACCTGGTGTCGGTGTAGCATTTGAGGGACTTAGGAGATCGGTGTCCGAGGCTACTGGTTGCCGGTATCAGTCGGTGTGGCAGAAATGGGTAGAGTTGGTAAAAGGCGGATGGGATGGAGCCTGGTTACACGGGAGGAATGTTGGGGGTTTTGTCGTTGATTAGTGGGGATTTTTCTGCAGGTCGGTCTGTTCGGTCATAGGTTTTTTGAGACTGTGACCGGGGTTTTCTATGACGGCCGGTATGTCTCGCCCCGGTTGTGCTCACTCCATGATAGAAAGTAAATCCACTCTAGGGTTAATGCTGTTTCCCTACAGGCTGAAGGAAGGGTTAAATGGAAACAGGAACAAGGGCAGGGGTGCCGGGTGTGAGGGAGTGAACAGAACTCCCTGAGTTCTCTGCTGGAGAGGCACATGTATATTGTTGTGGACTTTTGTTTGGACATTAAACCGTGTGCTGTGAACCTTAATGCCTGGATCCCGTGTCTTCTGCTGCGCAGCCGACCACGCTACCTCACATATGGTGGAGAATCGGCGGGCATGCCAGCCCGGTGAGGTGTAGCTTCCATTTCTGGTGACCCGGTAGCACATGTCCTGGATTCAAGCGGCTATACTACAGCCCAAACCCGGCAACGCCATGGAGAACATACTAAAGCAGCTGGCTCAGGCTACTGCACAGCAACAACAGATGAATACACACCTGCTCCGGACGTTGGATCATCATCAGCAACAGCACCAGCAATCCTTGAAATTGCAGGAACAGAGGCACCAAGAACAGATGGTCCTCCTGGCCAAGTCGATCCGTGCCGGACCGGCAGCAACAACCCCGGGACCGGGTGACGACGGCAGCATCCGGAAAGCGGTGAGACAAGCGTTGCAAAAGATGACCCCGGGGGATGATGTGGAAGCGTTCCTGGCGGTGTTTGAGCGGGTGGCCGAGCGGGAAAAGCTGCCGACCCCCCAGTGGGCTGAGGTATTGTCACCCTATCTGACGGGGGAACCCCAAAAAGCGTACCTGGACCTCTGTACCGAGGACGCCATTGACTATGTGACCCTGAAAGCCGAAATACTGGCTCGGTTGGGGGTGAATACCTATGTACGGGCTCAGCGGGTAAATCAGTGGTTCTATGAGGAAGCCAAACCCGTACGCTCCCAGGCCTATGACTTGTTGCATCTTGTAAAAAAGTGGTTGCAGCCTGACACTCTGAGCCCGGCGCAAATGGTGGAAAGGGTAGTAGTTGATCGTTTTGTGCGCACTTTACCCATCACCGTTCAACGGTGGGTAGGACAGGGTGACCCGAGTACCCTCGACCAATTAGTGTCCCTGGTAGAGCGGCATGTGGCTACACAGGACTTGATACGGGACACTGAGACTTTGCGTACCGCCCGTCGGTCCGGCCCCTCCAAGCCTAGGGCCAAGGACCCACCGCTGACAACGGTGCAGGAGTCCCCTACCGTCCCGTCTGAGGCCGCGCCCGCCGTTCCTGAGGTCCGGAAGGTTCTGTACCCTAAACGACAACCCGTCAAGGGGGTTTCCTTCCCTATTAGATGTTGGCGGTGCCAGCGGGTGGGACATATGGAAGCCCAGTGTCCACTCACCACGGAGCCCATGGATTGTGGGGTTACCCGGCGGGGTTCAATGTATGCTCAGGTGGTGTGTACCGCTGACCTGGTCTCCCCAGAGACGGAGCCCCACTTGTGCCAAATACAGGTGAATGGATGTCCGGTCACAGGATTGTTGGATTCCGGAAGCTTAGTGACCCTTGTGCGATCCACCTTGAGGGCTAAAGTAAAGGCCACAGGACGTACCGTGGGGGTGGTTTGCATACATGGGGACCGCCGAGACTATCCCACGGGGATTGTCACCATCACAGCACCTTGCGGTCAGGTGCAACATGAGGTGGGACTTCTTAACACTCTTCCTTATGACGTGATCCTAGGAAGGGATCTGCCCTATTTTTGGACTTTATGGAGGGGACCCCCTAAGTCCCCTCAGATATTGGTCAGTCCGGGACCTGAGCCCTACAATCCTGAATCCGGGACGCCTGCCGTAGGGGTCACCATGATAGGGACAGAGTGTGAACCCGATAGGTCACCCCTAGAGGTATTGGCAGGAGAGGCTGAGATGGTCGAGCCCATCCCAGAGTTGGAGGCGTCCCCGGATACTTTTGGGACAGCCCAACTCCAGGACCCTACGTTAATACATGCCCGGAGTCGGGTGACAGTAGTTGATGGGGTGGCACAGCTGCCCGGTGCCCAGGTAAGGTACCCCCATTTCGCTCTTAAGCAAGATTTACTCTACCGGGTAGATGAAATACGGGGCGTGGGGGTAGAGCAGTTGGTGGTGCCCCAGCCGTATCGCCGGCGGGTCCTCGACTTGGCTCATAAACACCTGATGAGTGGCCACCTAGGGGTCAAGAAAACGCAGGAGCGAATATTGCAAAGGTTCTATTGGCCCGGGGTCTTTGGGGAGGTAAAACGGTTCTGCGAAACCTGCCCGGAGTGTCAGCTTACCGCACCCCTGACCCATTTTCGCAGTCCGTTGGTACCGTTACCCATTATAGAAGTCCCTTTTGAACGGATAGGGATGGATCTGGTGGGGCCCCTCGTAAAGTCCGCTCGAGGGCACCAACACATCCTAGTGATCGTTGACTATGCCACCCGGTATCCCGAGGCGATACCTCTCAGACATACTGCAGCAAAGCTTATAGCTCGGGAGTTGTTTGCTGTGTTCTGCCGGGTGGGGTTGCCCAAGGAGATCCTTACGGATCAGGGGACCCCATTCATGTCTAAAGTGACCAAAGAGCTATGTCGAATACTCCAGATCAAGCAGTTGCGTACGTCTGTGTATCATCCTCAAACGGACGGTTTAGTCGAGCGTTTCAATAAAACCCTGAAAACCATGCTCAAAAGGGTGATTGCAAAAGACGGGAAAGACTGGGATATGATGCTTCCCTATTTGATGTTTGCCATCCGTGAGGTGCCACAGGCATCCACGGGGTTTTCGCCTTTTGAATTGTTATACGGGCGACATCCCCGGGGATTGTTGGACCTGGCAAAGGACACATGGGAGCAAGAGCCCACCCCCCATAAAAGTGTGATTGAACACATTTTGGGTATGCAGAACCGCATAAGCGCGGTCATGCCAATTGTGAAGGAGCATTTACAGGAGGCTCAGGCCGCGCAAAGCGGCCACTACAATAGACAAGCCACCGTGCGGACCTTTAAACCCGGGGATCGGGTGTTGGTATTAATCCCCACGGCGGGGAGTAAATTCCTGGCTCAGTGGCAAGGCCCCTACGAGATAAAGGAAAGAGTAGGGGTGGTTAACTATAAAGTATTGCAGCCCGGTAGGCAGAAACCTGAACAAATATACCATGTCAACCTATTAAAACCTTGGCAGGAACGGGAAAGCCTGATGGCTGTTTTTTCCCCATCTCCCTCCTCTTCGGGTCGTTCACCTCCGGCTCCAGCGACCTCCGGAGAGGACGAACCGGAAGTAAGGATTGGAGAAGCCCTCACCAAGACTCAGAGGCGAGAGGCCAGACGGTTGGTTCAGCAGAACCCCGATGTCTTCTCCGAGCTGCCCGGTAGGACCAGTCTGATACGACATGATATTGTCACCGAGCCCCACCTGAAGGTACGCCTGAAGTCATACCGCGTGCCGGAGGCTCGACGACAAGCCATATCGGAGGAAGTAAAGACAATGTTACGCCTGGGGGTCATCGAAAAATCCCGGAGTGAATGGGCTAGTCCGATTGTCCTAATACCAAAACCCGATGGCTCCTTAAGGTTCTGCAATGACTTTAGGAGATTGAACTAAATATCCAAGTTCGATCTCTACCCCATGCCCCGGGTGGATGAGCTGATTGATAGGCTGGGACAGGCGCGATATTTTACCACGCTCGACCTGACCAAGGGGTACTGGCAGGTGCCACTGACGGAGTCCGCCAAGGAGAAAACCGCTTTTGTTACGCCGGAGGGTCTCTTCCACTATGTTGTCTTGCCTTTTGGGTTACATGGCGCTCCGGCCACGTTCCAGAGGTTGATGGACTTAGTGCTGGAACCCCACCAGGCGTATGCATCAGCGTACCTTGATGACATCATTATTTACAGCTCTGATTGGCAGACCCACTTGGAACAGGTACAAGCGGTGGTGGACGCGCTTCGAACAGCCGGATTGACAGCCAATCAATAGAAATGTGCGTTGGGACTCACGGAAGCCCGCTACTTGGGCTACGTGATAGGCCAAGGAGTGATTAAGCCCCAAATTAACAAGGTTGAGGCGATCCAGAAGTGGCCTAGACCCCTGACCACGAAGCAGGTTAGGGCCTTCCTGGGTATCGTGGGGTACTACAGGAGGTTTGTAAAGGATTTTGCGGGACTATCAGCCCCCTTGACGGACCTTCTCAAAGGCAAGAAGTCCGTCATGGTGCGCTGGACTCCGCAGGCCGAGGACTCCTTCCGGGCCCTGAAGGGGGTCCTGTGCGGACAGCCCGTTCTTGTACACCCTGATTTCCGGAAGGAGTTCATAGTACAGACTGACGCCTCAGAGGTCGGCCTGGGGGCAGTGTTGTCTCAGGTGGTTCAGGGGGAGGAACACCCCGTCACCTTCTTAAGTAGGAAGCTCACCCCTCCCGAGCGGAATTATAGCGTAGTGGAGAAGGAGTGCCTCGCGATCAAGTGGGCCTTGGAGTCCCTACGCTATTACCTGCTGGGACGGCAGTTTCGCTTGGTGACGGATCACTCTCCACTGGTCTGGATGAGGTCCGCCAAGGAACGGAATGCCCGGGTTACCCGGTAGTTCCTTTCTCTGCAGAACTTCCGGTTTACGGTTGAACGTAGGGCCGGTGGGTTGCAGGGCAACGCCGATGCCTTGTCCCGCGGCCCGTGTTTGATGGCGGGAGTTCAACCCCGCACGCTTGAACTGAGGGGGGGGGGTATGTGAGACTGTGACCGGGGTTATCTATGACGGCCGGTATGTCTCGCCCCGGTTGTGCTCACTCCATGATAGAAAGTAAATGCACTCTAGGGTTAATGCTGTTTCCCTACAGGCTGAAGGAAGGGTTAAATGGAAACAGGAACAAGGGCAGGGGTGCCGGGTGTGAGGGAGTGAACAGAACTCCCTGAGTTCTCTGCTGGAGAGGCACATGTATATTGTTGTGGACTTTTGTTTGGACATTAAACCGTGTGCTGTGAACCTTAATGCCTGGATCCCGTGTCTTCTGCTGCGCAGCCGACCACGCTACCTCACAGTTTCAAGTTGGAGGCGTGGGCTTTCTTGTTTGAAATGCAAGGGGTCGGGACGTGACAAAGGTTTTTTCTGGAACGGCAGGCGATGAAGGGGTGTTTCGAAAGGGGGCGCGGTCGCGGGTCACATGGCGGCCTATAGCGTTCCCATTGTTGGTTCGTTTGGTGGGGTGTTTATGGGGATATATGCTCATTTCCTTATGAATGAGCCTTGTTCACGGTGGCCTTCGTATTGGCGTTCTTTGGGCCTTTCGCATCGGAGAATTGGTTAGCCCGGCTGGGCAAGCAGGAAGCGGACTGTTGGTGGAGGGTGTGATGCTTGGGATGGATAGAGCGGAATGCTGGCTACGGTTTTCAATGACAGATCAAGTGGGCCGGGGATGCCTGGTGGTGTTGTTTGAATTTCCAGGGCACCAGCTATGCCCGGTGGTACAAATGATGGAGTTTTTGGAAGGTGGGGTGGTTACCCTGTTGTTTTCCTTAGGCATGGGGACGGATCCGCTTTATAGCGATTCCAGTTTATCGCAGTGCTGAAGACGGCTTTAGTACGGGTGTGGGAGGAGACAAGGGATTGAGGGTCCCACTCCTTCCGGATTGGGGCAGCGACCGAAGCCGTTAGGTGAGGTCTGAGTGAAGAATGGTTTCGGCTGATTGGGAGATGGTGGGAAGCTTTGCGGGCGGATGGTCGCCGGGACGGTCGGCAGCTCGGAGTGGCGATGACGGAAGCCCGTCTGAAATGGCTCGGAAATTGGTCATGACCTGGGGGAGAGTTCGCCTTGAGGTGGTGTTTTTAGCTGTATTGATCGGGAACCGGATGCGTTAATTCAGCATGTGGGAGGGAATGACCTTGGAGTGAGGGTGGCGACAGAGTTGAAGAGGGATATCAAGTTTGACTTGTTGCATTTGTGGAAGGCGTTCCCTGGTATTTTGATGGTAGGGTCCGGTATCATAGCCGGAAGCAGTGGCGTTTCGCGAGGTCGGTGGATCATATTAACAGGGCCCGGGTACAAAATTGAACCGGGCATTGGCAGGGTCGGAGCGCGAAATGGAGGATTGGTGGTCCGACAGGGAGAGCTGGAGGAGTCCACCGAGCATTATTTGAGGCGAGATGGGGTTCATCTCACGGGCATAGGTTTGGATTTGTGGATGTTGGTTTTGAAGGATGGCTTAAAGCAAACAATGGGGGTGTGGAGGGCCCGGGCCAAGTAAGGTGTCACTTGGCCGGTCTGTGGCGGGGTGATAGGTCCGTTCAGAGAGGTTGGAAGTACCGACAGTCGGTTTGTTGGTATGAAGCCACTCAGGAGGAGTGGCTTCGGTTTGGATGGGAACTTGTGGGCGGAGGTCCTGCAGGTTCTGGGGAGGGGTAATTAACGATGGAACGTTATTACCCCACACCTCGGGTCGGTTGGTCACGGCCGAGGTGGTCCTCTGGGCCGGTTGGAGGTTACGGCCGGGAGATAGGAATGATGGTTTGGCCTCTCGGACGGATCTATCAGGTGTGTTTTGTGGAGAATAAGTATATATGTACAGGTTATGTGTTATCAATGGGTGGCATGTGGAGCCACGAGTTTGGGTACATATATACTGTTAAATAAAGCTGTGGTCATTCGTGCAATAAAGTCGTAGTCTGTGTCATTATTTTAGGTACAGTTGGTAAGGGGAAGTTTTACATTGGAGACCCGCTTATCCCTATAGATACGTCAAGAAAAAGCAGAGGACAGGAGGAGCAGCCAGGAAGACTCACAGGAAGTGCAGCAGGGAGGCCTGAGCCACTATCATCATCTCTCACAGCACAGGAGCTGGTGAGTATTGTAATGTACAAACCTCTGCCTGTAATACTACAGAAAAACTGCCCTGTGCTGTGCCATCACTCTGTGTGTGTGTGTTGCCCCTGTGCCAATACTGTGTGTGTGTGTTACGTCACCGCCGGAGTCTGCTCCAGCGACTTCTGCTCCGATCGCCAGGCGACGCCGTGTTCCTGCCGTGGATGGTACTGGTGATGGGAGAGAAGTTGATGCCAGCGGCACCAGTGGGCGCAGGCTCCGATCATCCACTGGGCTGGGTTAGCTTGGGATCTGCAGTACCGCTGGCTGACTGTGGGTGGCATGTGTCTTCCAGCTGAAGTTGCCAGCGTTCAGCTACAGCCAGTGGGAATACACCACACCCTTCTTATTTCCCCTCCTGTCACATGATTACTGCCAGATATAGTTCTGATTTTCCTGGCTCCTGTTACGTCCTATTCTGTTGGTGATTCCTGTGTTGACTTCTGCGTGTTTTTGACTACCCTTCTGCCTACTGTTTTTGTACCTTGCTGCCCGACCCGGATCTGACCTCTGCTACGTTTGCTGACTACGTCACTGCCTGCCGATTCTGTCCCTGTTCCGCAATTCCTGGTTTGACCCTGCCTGACTACTACTCTCATCGTACTGCAGCCTTCCACAGGTAGTGATCTCCAGAGTCCTGTGTAATTCCAAATCCCTGTATAGGGGTTAAAGGGTTTCAGGGTTCTGGGGGTCCTACTTGGTGAGTGGCTTCACTCTAGCCTCCCCTTTACAGCCCATCTGAGTCTGTGGATCCAGGCAGGATCATGTGGTGATATTTGGTCATGGTGTGGCGGCATTATTTTGCAATGTAATAATACATTGCAAACCTTTATATGGTGGGTGTTGTTCAGTAACACTATGTAGTAGTATGTGTTATTTCTGACTATAAGCCACCCCCAATAATGCATGCCGGCCCCCAATAACATGTATCATGATTATTATGATAATTTTTTTTGTTTGTTTGTTTTTTGTCGGTGGGGGGGCCCCATTCAGACTTTTGCTATGGGGCCCCATGATTTCTATGTACGCCCCTGCCTGGGACTGCCCTTGTCGGCTACCTACCAGCGTGGTAGCCTAGTTGCACCTCCAGTGGCTTTAGTGAAGACTCGGTAGCCATTCAGATTTGCTCCTCCATGTCAGTACTCAGTGCCTTTGGTCCAGTGGAACAACTTACCTGCTGCTTGCCCTGCGAGCATGACATATATGATGTTTTGATTGCTTGTTATTACATTTTTTTTCTGTTGCTGCAAAGGCCTAAAAAACGGTAATGTTGTCGTTTTGATTTTTTTCTGATGACACGGTTTACTGTTTGGATTAATTTATGTTTTGATAGATTGGACTTTTATATAAACACAGTAATATCAAATATGTATATTTTTTAATTTTATTTCTTTTTTTTTTAATGTGGTAAAGGGTGATGTGAACTTTTATTTTTAAAACCTTTTTCAACTTTGTACTGTACTTTGAACCTGCAAGAGTCTGACCACTTGTTCTATATACAGCAATGCTGTTTACAGAAGAAATCACAGTCTCCTATGAATGCCGGCCACTGGCTGGTTATCACAAGAGTACTATGGTGACAGACACGGGGGTTATCCACTGACCAATGGCTGTCATGCCATTTATTTTATTTATTTTACTCACTTATATAGCACTATTAATTCCACAGCACAGCGTTTTACATATGTGATTGTACCGTCCCGGGGCTCGGCCGGCTGCCGAGCCGCTCGGATCCATGCTCGGTGGGTGGCTCGAGCTCCTTACGGACCCGGGGGTCACATCGTTCTGAAAGGGGGTTGGAGCTACATGTAGGGACTTCGGTGGGGAGGTCCACGGCCGGAGCCGCGGTTGTTTGTACGGGATTTGAGTTTGTGATGCCACCCATGGATTGTGGTGAATAGATGGACACCACCGCTGCCGTTTACTAGGCTCCCGGGGACGTTGTTGCGCAGCTTGGTGTTGACCTAATGGTTGGGCTGTTGTCTTAGGTTGGATAGGTCCAACCTAAGGACCTACTAAGGACTCAGCCCGGTTGTTTCTGGGCCTCGTACTGGGTCTGAGTACCCCTCCTGGTGCTCCGGTTTCCAATCGGTTCCCCGGTTCGGTACCGGCGGGCAACCGCCCGTCCCCGGTCCCTACGGTTCCACCGGCTGTAATCCCAGCTCCTGCTTGCGGCCACCACCGTCTGCCTCCTTGCCAGAGGTGACTGGGCTCCAACCCAGCCACCTGGTGTAGACTATGGCAGGCCTGGACACAGGCCTGTCCTTGAACTCCACTCCACTCCACTGTCAAGACTAATCTCTTCTCGACTACTGTTTTTCCCACCTCCAGGTCTGTGAACTCCTCGGTGGGCGGAGCCAACCGCCTGGGTCCGCCCCCTAGTGTGAACATCAAACCCAGAGGGAGGTGACAAGGGTTTTGTAGTTTGGCTGCTGTCACCTTACTAAGGGGGGGGGGGGAATGTGTGTATGGGACTACCCGTGACAACCTGGCTAGTCCAGGGCGTCACATGATCATCTCATCAGTATCCCACGGCTGCACGCCAATGAGGACTCACAACAGCATGCCCCCCTTCCAGCATGCATTAAGTGCCGCTATCTGAGATTAACAACAAGTGTCGCTCCACCCATGGCTGTTAGAGGCAGATGAAGGCTGAGTAATTCAGCCTTTATCTGCAGGGAAAGATTCAGGATCGGCGTATGAGCTCACATCAAAGGCAGGGAAATGACTCATGACGTGCATAGCAGGGTTAATGCAGCAGTCAGATGTTAGCCGGCAAAAGATAGGCTGTCTCAACTGCTTCATGACTGTCCCTCAAGTTAAAATTTGCCAACCTGCTCCTAATCTTATCCATAATGCAGGTTTGTAATACATTGTGTAGCCACATCCACCCCATGTCTTACCATTGGTTTCTTAGTTCTCTTTCCATACAAAGATCAGTCAGAACCGAATTCCAGCAGTGGCCTAGAACAAAGGTGCTTCTGAACAAACGTAACAAGTGTCTATTAGATGGCTCCAATTGTGCCACTTTTAGGGTATGTGCGCACGTTGCTTTTTACCTGCTTTTTACCTGCTTTTTTGCTGCTTTTTCTTCTGCGCTGTTTAATGCCAAAATGGATGTGTTCTTCTATTCAAGCAAAGTCTATGGGAATTTGGGTTTCTTGTTCACACTATGTTGTTCAAAATGCTGCCTTTTTGTGGCAGAACTTTGGTCAAAAACTCAGCTTTTCAAAGAAGCAACATGTCAATTGTTTTTGCCATTTGGGTTTTGCACTGCAAAGCTGAGTTTTTGACCAAAGTTCTGCCACAAAAAGGCAGCATTTTGAACAACATAGTGTGAACAAGAAACCCAAATTCCCATAGACTTTGCTTGAATAGAAGAACACATCCATTTTGGCATTAAACAGCGCAGAAGAAAAAGCAGCAAAAAAGCAGGTAAAAAGCAGGTAAAAAGCAACGTGCGCACATACCCTTATTAAGACGCCTTCAAGTGTTAACAAATTGGCGCAAATCGCTCCATCTTGGCACAATATGCATAAAGTAGGGATTGCCACTTAATAAATGTTGTCTGTTTCCTCTGAATAGTGACCATTGCTGAGTTCGGCCTCCCTCCTGGTTGCCTCCGGGGCCACCTCTCTGCTTGTTGAACCTCTTTAGTCATTTTTTTACTCTTATACAAGGTCCTGTGTCTCCTGTATTCTGCTGCTCTATGTCTCGGTCTTTATTCTTCTTTCAGGTAGTACGTAGTGCACAATGTTAGTGCCCCAATCACAGAGACTGAATCCCATAATAATTGTAGTGTAATTTGGGCCAGGAGTTGAATTTATGACATCTATTCTCTGTAGTGACTCCTCTATACTGCCCGATTCTAGTTGTGGTATATTCAGGGTAGTAGTGATCATTCCCAGCATTATCACTGTGTGAGGAGAAAATCAGACAAAAAAACCACACAACACGATATATATCTAAATTTATGTTTGTTTTTTATTAGAAGATCAATAAGCAGCATTGTATTGAAAGTATACTGGCCCTTTGAGAAATTACACAATGGTCACAGTGTCTCTCAGGTGAGCCCCCGTGTGGACTACAGAACCAGCTGCAGTCATTGGGGAGCAGCTGAGAGGCACTGGACCCAAAGATCCAGAGGAAGGCGAAGAAACCCCCCGGAGAGTTCTGCCTCAGGGGGGAAAAAAATTCCTTCCTGACCCCAGTTCTGGCGATCGGATATTTCCCTGGATCACGTCAGTCCTGCTGCAAATTGCAATATATTTACATGTAATTATTAGTGATGGGCGGATAGTAAAATATTCGGGTTTGGATTGTTGGATCGAATACCCAGTACTATTCCAGTATTCATCACGAGTAACTGACCTAATGCAAGTCAATGGGGAACTCGAGTGTTATTCTAAGGACATCTTCAAAAAAAATGCTCGGGTTCCACATTGACTTACATTAGGTTAATTATTCTTCAGTAATACTGAGATAGTACTCGGCATTCAGTACAACTAATCCAAACCCGAATATCTATTAACCCATCACTAGTAATTATAAGCTATGGAGCGCTAATCTTACAAAGAAAAATATACACACACCCTGCTCCTAGGAGCTTACAATCTAATATACAATATGACATATGCACACAAACATATGCACACTCAACTTGATGCTCACACACATACAGACACATATGCCCACAAACACACACATACACACTCACCTCAAGACACACATACACAAACACACCCCCCTTCAGTGCTGCAGTGCTGCGGAAAGAAACGATCACCCCTTAATTGCTGGGACTCCACACAAACCTTCACAAATAAATCCTTTCATTACCTGGACGCCATACAAACCCTCACACACCCCTTTAGTAGTGGGGTCAAATAGACACTGACACACTGTCCCTTTATTGCTGGGGCCACACAAACAACCTTTCATTCTTGGAACACACACCTTCAGTGCTGCAGTTCTGGGAAGCGATCATACATACACACAAACACACACACACACACACACACACAGACACACACACACACACACATACACATACCCACACACATACACACACACACACACACACACACACATACACACACACACTTACATGCGCACACACACATACATACCTTCTAGGTCTGAACCTGAAAATTCTTCTCGCTTGATAATTGTAGGTCCTATGACAGCCTTGTGGAAGGGTCAAGAAGAAATAAAACATGCAGAGATAGTTATTGCTTGGAACAATCATGGTGATGAGTCCATACAGTGCACACTGCTGATCTCTTCCTTGTCCTGCTGTGCTGTTTGTGCTGTGCAGCGAGTCCTTCTTTACCCCTCTCCGATGTTGCCCGATCCTCCAGTATTCAGTGAAGAGCTACCTACCTGGACCAGTCGTCTTCAAGCTGTGACACAATATGGTTCTAGATTAGAGCTTTGTACATTCTATAGCATTTGTGATGTCATGTGAGGTCTATGATATCAAGTGCACTGTGATGTCATGTGCTTTGCGATGTCATCATACCTGGAAGCAAATCAAATTCATGTTAAAACAATAACTTTATTTAATTAAAACCACACACAATTGAATACTGCACAATAAAAATTTGCTACAACGTTAGTCATAAATCAATGTATACCTCAGAGGGGGAGGGGCCCAGGATGGATTCCCTAGACTTCCCCTACCTGGCCGCAGAGGTTGGTACTATGCAGAGATTGTTCTCCCCACCTTCTGATAGACGATTGATTGGCTGTCTCGAGCATGGCCCCGCCCATAGAGGCCAGCATACTATTCAGGCCTCGGATTGAAATGAGCCCTGACTGCCTAGCGTGCGTTCCAGCTACTTGTAGGGAGTTTTCTTCCTGGGGACACCGTATGTTTACAGGTATAAAAAAGCTGCCTTTGAATACAACATGGTCTATCTGGCTATATGAGCCTCAGGTTCAATTTGGGATGCCCCTGATGAAACCCCTGGCATTTGGAAAGGGAGGAGAAACGTGTCAGGCGTGAGGCTACTCAAGCTAAGTTATTGTGTCATTTGGCACATCTTTTATGCTGTGCAATATTATTTGCCATTGGGTATATTGTGCTTTTTGCTATTGAGCGCTATTTATCATTTGGCAAGTATGATACTATTTGCATAATGATCTGTTACTGGGCATGCCACTAATACATCTCATGTTATTCCATATGACATTGCTAATACAGGCAGGGTCGGACTGGGGTGCCAGGGGCCTACCAGGGAAATTACCTCTAGGAGCCCACACTGTAGCTACCATAAACGGTTTTATTACTTGTTCATTTTCGGCTTCTCTCAGTATAACTTGCGCCTTTTAGCAAACTACGGTGTGCAAAAAAGAACTGTATTGTGCCCTGCAGATATCACAGGATTTCTTGTAGCATCTTATTTATTGTAGTTAATTATGGAATCTATTATTTACAATCAGTCGCAGTTTTTCTTACACACGGACATTCCTTGTCTTAGGAAAACCACTGAGTCCATCAGGAAAACAATATTCAAAGAGAAGCAGAATGTTATCCAGCATTTTCAAATGGAAAAGTTTACTAAAATTAATCCCCCTATGCCACCATCTATCCACCATATAGGGTCTGTCCCCACTGACTTGGGAAATCCCCTATAGAGTCAGTATGTGGTGGTGTGAAACATTACCACTCCAATACACTTTTCCATTTGGAGACTCCGGTGAATATTTGCTTCACTTTAGTCTGACATTTATCTATTTTTTCTGTCTTTGTTATCATAGTGGTATCTGTAGCGCCCCTGAGACCCTCAGGGCACTACAGGGAACTGCATCCTCTTGGGGATGCAGGACCTACCCCCTGGGACCTGGAGTACCAGTGCCGATTCCACCAAAACACGACCAAAATCCTAGTTCTCCACTGCACACAGGGCATAGAGGGTTAACCATGTAAGGGGATGGTCGCCATGGGAACGAGTCCCTCAGTATAGCCAGCCTGGTGGGAGGGGTCAGCAGTCAGTCAGTCGGTAGTCGGTAGTGAGTTGAGTGGCACACAGAAGAGGTGTGCAGACGTGCCTGAGCTGGGTTTGTGTAACGGTGACCCGGGGGCACAGGAGAGAGGTCGCCAGGATGGGTACCGGAGATACCGCTGGGACCAGAGCACGCACGGGGCACAGGGCCCTAGGTCAAGCGTCAGTTTCATACGGTTTGATAAATACCTTCCCAGTGAGGACACCTTCACGGACTTCACCGAACCAAATAATTCGGGGGCATCAGCAGTAAACTAGGATCGGGGTTTGGACATTTACCTCCCTGCAGGGTCTGCACTGCCCTCCATATGGAGAAGGAGACTGTACCCCAAAAGGGACGTCTGGGCTCACAAACGCTCCATGCTACGGGGACCCAATCAACTGAGAGTGCCGGGGACCGTGCAACCTAGGTCATTACATTGGCACTGATACTCCAAGGGACCTGAACCAGTGGTTCAAAGGTCAGAGTGAGTAGAGACTGTTAAAGACAACCTGGTGTGGTCTCCGTTATTACCCTGCAACATCTCCCAGGCACAGCTCTACCTACAGAGGATCTAACGCCATTGCTGCATACACCACCAGCCCATCAGATGCATCCAACTACTCCGCAGCGTGGCTGGCCAGTAAAGGTCTAAAAGATGAAAAAATAATGACATGGCCTCCTTGTTCACCTGATCTGAACCCCATAGAGAACCTGTGGTCCCTCATAAAATGTAAGATCTACGGGGAGGGAAAACAGTACACCTCTCGGAGCAGTGTCTGGGAGGCTGTGGTGGCTGCTGCGCGCAATGTTGATCGTAAACAGATCAAGCAACTGACAGAATCTATGGATGGTAGGCTGTTGAGTGTCATCATAAAGAAAGGTGGTCACTAATTTTTTGGGGTTTTGTTTTTGCATGTCAGAAATGTTTATTTCTAAATTTTGTGCAGTTATATTGGTTTACCTGGTGAAAATAAACAAGTGAGATGGTAATATATTTGATTTTTATTAAGTTGCCTAATAATTCTGCACAGTAATAGTTACCTGCACAAACAGATATCCTCCTAAGATCTTCGTTCCGAATAGCATGTGCAATGCAAGTTACATAGTTACATAGTTACATAGTTACTTAGGTTGAAAAAAGACCTAGGTCCATCTAGTTCAACCTTCCTCCACCAGTTCTACATTTAGTCACTAGGTCATTTATAACCAACAATGTTTTGTGTACTGAGGAAATCATCCAGCCCTTTTTTAAAAGCTGTTATAGTATCTGCCATTACTACCTCTTGTGGTAGGGCATTCCACAGTCTGACTGCTCTAACTGTAAAGAACCCTTTCCTATTTAGGTGTCGGAATCGCTTTTCTTCCACTCGCAGTGAGTGCCCCCTGGTCCTTAGTATTGTTTTCGGAAGAAATAAGTCATGTGCCAGTCCTTTATATTGACCACACATGTATTTATACATATAAATGAGATCTCCTCTGAGACGTCTTTTTTCTAAGCTAAACATATCTAACTTTTTCAACCTGCCATCATATGGGAGGCCTTCCATTCCTTGTAATAGTCTAGTTGCCCGCCTTTGAACTGACTCTAACTTCTGAATGTCCTTTTTAAAATGTGGAGCCCAAAACTGGATCCCGTATTCCAGATGTGGCCTTACAAGTGATTTATAGAGGGGTAACAATACGTTGGGATCACGGGATCTAATCTCTCTTTTTATACACCCTAAAATCTTGTTTGCTTTAGCAGCTGCTGCTTGACATTGAGTGCTGCTGCTCAGCTTATTTGTAATGAGAATACCCAAGTCCTTCTCCTGTTCTGTAGTCCCGAGTTTACTTCCATTTAATGTATACGCAACTATAGGATTACTCCGTCCTAGGTGCATTACTTTACATTTATCAACATTAAATCTCATTTGCCAAGTATCTGCCCATTCTGACATCTTATCCAGATCTTTTTGTAATATTGTACTATCCAGGTCAGTTTTTAATATCCTACATAGTTTGGTGTCATCGGCAAAGACTGACACTGTACTATCAATCCCATCCACAAGGTCATTAATAAAGAGAGTAAAAAGAATCGGTCCAAGCACAGATCCCTGCGGCACCCCACTGCTGACTATAGCCCATTTAGAGAATGTACCATTTATGACTACTCTTTGTTTCCTATCTTTTAGCCAATTCCTTACCCAGTTGCATATTGTGTCCCCTAGTCCTTGCTTCTGGAGCTTTAGTATAAGGCTATTATGTGGTACAGTATCAAATGCCTTTGCAAAGTCCAAATAAATCACATCAGCTGCATTACCAATATCCAGGTTTGAACTTACCCCCTCATAGAACCCCAACAGGTTGGTTAGACACGACTTATCTTTCATGAATCCATGCTGTTTGTCAGTTATCATATTATTTTCTGCAATATATTTTTGCATGTCATCCCTTAAAATGCCCTCAAAAACTTTGCATACTACTGATGTCAGGCTTACTGGACGGTAGTTGCCTGGATCTACCCTCTTACCTTTCTTAAATATCGGTACCACATCAGCAATCCTCCAATCCTGAGGCACCAACCCTGTTACAAGTGAGTCTAAAAAGATGAGATACAGCGGTCTGTCGATTACGGAGCTCAATTCCCTCAATATTCGTGGATGAATGCCATCTGGCCCTGGGGATTTGTCAATGTTTAATTTACTCAGACGTAGGCGTACTTCATCTTGTGTTAAATTAATTATATCGGGTGGTGGACTTTGATTTTTCACTTGTTGAATGATCCCTGGTACAGTCAGTTCCTTGGTGAATACAGATGAGAAATGCCTATTTAATATCTCAGTCTTTTGTTTGTCCTCTATAACTAACTTGTTATTATATTTTAAGGGTCCGATACTATCCTTTGTTTTCCTTTTGGCATTAATGTATTTATAAAAGATTTTGGGATTTATTTTAATGTCATTGGCGATTTTTGTTTCAGTAGCTAGTTTTGCTTGTTTGATTTCTTTTTTGCATTGCCTATTGATATCTTTATACTCCTGCAATGCTATTTCTGTATTCTCAGCCTTTAAGATTTTAAACGCCCTTTGTTTTTGTTTTATTATACTTTGCACAGTCTTATTTATCCATAGTGGTTTCTTTTTATTCCTGGACATTTTATTACCAGAGGGTATACGTTTTTTACAGGACTCTAGTAGTATATCCTTAAACTTACCCCATTTATGTTCGGTATCCCCAGTTACCATGACTCTGTCCCAATCTACACATTTAAGCTCTTCCCTTAATTTGTTGAAATCAGCTTTCCTAAAATTCCAGGTTTTAGCATTGCCCCTTTGAAATGTTCTATTGAATATTATGTCGAAGCTTACCATATTATGATCGCTGGTGCCCAAGTGCTCCCGGACCTGTAGATCTGAAATTGTATCCGGTCTATTTGACAGGACCAGATCTAGCAAATTATCTCCCCTGGTCGGTTCACCTACCATCTGAGAGAGGAAATGGTCTTGAATGGTAGATAAGAACTTACAGCTTTTAGCAGAACCAGAAGATTCTATGTCCCACTGTATGTCTGGATAGTTGAAATCCCCCATAATAAGAACCCGATTATTATTATTAGCTGCCTTTTCAATTTGTTCCAGCATTTCACCCTCTATTTGTTCAGGTATGTTAGGAGGCTTATAGCAAACTCCAATTAGCATTTTTCCATTATTCCCCTCCCCATGTACATTTACCCATACTGACTCTACATTGTTGCTGTTCCCCTCAATGTCATCATACAACACAGGTTTTAGGTTAGATTTGATAAATATACACACCCCACCACCTTTTTGGCCTTTCCTGTCCTTCCTAAATGTACTATAACCCTGTATGTTTGTCACCCAGTCATGGCTTTCATCCAGCCAGGTTTCCGTAATGCCCACCACATCATAATCCATGGTTGACATAAGAGTCTCCAATTCATTCATTTTGTTTGCAAGACTTCTTGCATTTGCCAGTAGACATTTAATCCTATTAACACCTTTATTACTCCTAGCCTCCCTACATTCCTTGTATGTCCCATCCCCCCCTAATCCTTCATTGACCCCTACCGTCTCCCTGTCTCTATCTGCTCTATCTATCCCCTTATTTGCTCCACTACCCTCCCTCCCCCCCGATCCTAGTTTAAAAGCTCCTCCATCCGTCTGACCATTTTCTCCCCCAGCACAGGTGCACCTTCCCCATTGAGGGGAAAAACTAACAATGTAACGAGTAACCTGAATGCTGTACTTTTCGTGGGGGAAGCAAATACTGCGGAATTCGGGTTACTCATTACATTGCGAGTTTTTCCCCATTGACTTGCATTGCACATGCTATTTGGAATGAATATGCGAGTATTAGACAATACTCGTTATGACTGTAGCGAGTGCGATTAGTTAGGTACTCGATCAACTCTACTTACAGCAAATGAAAACCCAAAAATCATTATCTCAGAAAATTAGAATAATTACCACAAAATACCTGCAAAGGCTTCCTAGGTGTTTAAAATGCCCTCTTAAGGGGGCTTTACACGCTACGATATCGCTAATGTGAAGTTGTTGGGGTCACGGAATTTGTGACGCACATCCGGCCGCATTAGCGATGCCGTTGCGTGTGACACCTATGAGCAATTTTGCATCGTCGCAAAAAAACGTGCAAAATCGCTCATCGGTGACATGGGGGTCCATTCTCAAATATCGTTACTGCAGCAGTAACGAAGTTGTTCTTCGTTCCTGCGGCAGCACACATCGCTCCGTGTGACACCGCAGGAACGAGGAAGCTCTCCTTACCTGCCTCCCGGCCGCAATGCGAAGGAAGGAGGTGGGCGGGATGTTACGTACCGCTCATCTCCGCCCCTCCGCTTCTATTGGGCGGTGGTTCAGTGACGCTGCTGTGACATCGCTGTGACGCTGAACGAACCGCCCCCTTAGAAAGGAGGCAGTTCGCTGGTCACAGCGACGTCGCCGGGCAGGTAAGTATGTGTGACAGGTCTGGGCGATGTTGTGCAGCACGGGCAGCGATTTGCCCGTGTCGCACAACAGATGGGGGCGGGTACCCACGCTAGCGATATCGGTACCCATATCTCAGCGTGTAAAGCGGCCTTTAGTCTGGTTCAGTAGGCTACACAATCACGGGGAAGACTGCTGACTTGACAGATGTCGAGAAGGCAGTCATTGACATACCCCACGAGAAGTTAAAGGCTACTTTCACACTTGCGTTTTTTTCCTTCAGTCGCAATCCGCCGTTTTGGAAAACAGCGGAATCCGTTAACAGATTCCGCTACTTCCCATAGACTTGTATGGACGACGGATTGCGACTGATGGACCTGCGTTGATTCCGCCGTTTTTTGAGCAGCGGAATCCTTAGGATTTCGCTGCGCATGCTCTCTCTGGCTCCCTGCAAACGTAACCAGGGTACACATAGGGTTATTAAGCAAAGCGCTTTGCTTAGTTACCCGATATTTACCCTGGCTACGTGTGCAAAGAGCCAGCGTTAAGCGGTGTACGCTGGTAACCAAGGTAAATATCGGATAACCAAGCAAAGTGCTTTGCTTAGTTACCCGATACCCTCGCTACGTGTGCAGGGAGCCCGAAACTTCCCTGCTTAGCTCCGCCCCCTCCCGCACTCCACTCTGCATGTACACACGCACACAGACACACAGACGCACACACACTCACCTGTCCCCAGCCATGCAGTCCCCGGTACTGACGTCCTCAGCGTCATGGCCCTGCTCGGCTCCACCCACCCCACACTCTGCCCCCCTGCACACATTCTCGGCGGCCGAGCGATCAGGTGATCACCTGGCGGCCGGCTGCTGTGAGCTATCAGCTGATCACCTAGCGTCCGGCTGCTGTGAACGATCAGCTGATCACCCGGCGGCCAGCTGCTCTGAACGATCAGCTGATCACCCGGTGGCCGGCTGCTGTGAGCGATCAGCTGAGCACCTGGCAGCCGGCTGCTGTGAACGATCAGCTGATCACCCGGCGGCCAGCTGCTCTGAACGATCAGCTGATCACCCGGTGGCCGGCTGCTGTGAGCGATCAGCTGAGCACCTGGCAGCCGGCTGCTGTGAACGATCAGCTGATCACCTGGCGGCCAGCTGCTCTGAATGATCAGCTGATCACCCGGTGGCCGGCTGCTGTGAGCGATCAGCTGATCACCTGGCAGCCGGGTGATCAGCTGATCGTTCTCAATAGTGTGCCGCCGGTAAAACTGTAAAGAAAAAAAAAAGCACATTCCGTTGTTTTGTACGATCTTTTGCATCCGTTGTGCCACTATATGCAACGCTTCCGTTGCATCCGTCACACAACGCAATGCAACGGATGCTGTTCAATGCAAGTGTGAAACTAGCCTAAGCCACAAAAGGTCGTTGCTGAAGAAGCTGGCTTTTCATAGAAGTGGTCCCAGCACCCTCTGTGTCAGAGAGGGGTCCACCACTCTGGCCAGCTGATGAAAGCTCATCCCCGGAGCCGCTGCCAGATCAATCGGAGGAGTACCTAGCACCCTCAAGAAGAATGAGAGGCCTGGATGCCGAGCCCACAGTTCCCAAACGCCCGGAAGGGGTCGCAGCATTCCCTGCCGAGGAAGATGACGTGACAGCCTATATGCCTAGCATGTATGTGACCTGGGAGCCGGCTGAAGACCAAGTGATGGTGATGAGGAGGCCAGCCCGCAGAGGATAACGGCGTGAGGGCAAGACACCCCCTTATGCAGCCTACCGCAGAGATAGAGCGAGTTGAGGCCAGGGATCTAAAGGAGAAGCAGTCCCTGCGGCAGACCGGGCTTCAGACCAGAGGTCCTCTCCACCGTGGGGTAGTGGAGGAATTTAATCTGCGCACCGGCTACGGCTTCATTGTGGAGTCTGGAGTAAAAGAAGGTATATTTGTTTCCAGAAGGGATGTCCAGTCCCACCTACAGCGAGGACACCCAGATCGAGACCTCTATACAGGAGATGTTGTAGAGTACACCAGACACATGGGTGAAAGAGGCTGGTATGCCTTTATATGTCATGCAGTGCCCTAAGAACACCGTGGCAAGTCCAAGCTCCACCCCCACTGCTGCTACCAGGTCCCCAAAGTCACCTCCACCAGGGGACACTCAAGATGCTAAAGAAGATACAGAAGCACTAGATACAGAAGCAGAAGATACAGAAACACCAGATGACACACAAGGTGAAACACCAGATGAAACATTCACCTACGTCATCCACTCAGTCTGCCTTTTCTGGACTTGCTTGTCTCTATTGATCCAGAAGGTAAGCTCAGAACAACCATCTATTGAAAGCAAACTTCCACAAACTCACTCCTCAGGTGGGATAGTCATCATCCTTTGCCTCTCAGGCGTGGTATCCCAAAGGGACCATACCTGCCCCTGAGAAGGAATTGTTCGGATCAGAGTGAGTTTGTGGAAAAGGCGAATGACTTGAGGAATCGGTTTCTTGAAAAGGGCTACCCAGATCATGTCTTGAGAAAAGCCTTCAAATACTCTTTGGAGCAGGACCGGAGTAAGCTCCTGTCACCACAACCTAAACAAAATCAGGATGAGGGGCTTGTAAGGCTTATTACAACCTATACTAAGGGAGCCTCTGCAGTCAGAAACATACTGGAGCAACACTGGGGTATTCTGAGAATGGACACTGATCTGATGGAGTGCCTTAAACCACAGCCCAGCATCACTTATCGTAAAAAACGCTCTTTGGGAGACCGTCTAATTCATAGTCATTTTGTGGTACCGACTGGTGGTGGCACATGGATTCCTAAAAAACCATCTGGTTGTTTTAGATGTGGCTCGTGTGTTGCATGTGCATATATCAGCACCGGTAACAAATTTACGAGTACATCTACTGGTGAGTCTCTCTTGGTCAGAGAGTTCATCAATTGCAAGACAAAGGGTATTGTGTACTTAGCAACTTGTCACTGTGTCACATACAATATGTGGGTAAAACCACACGTGAGTTTCGTAGAAGAGTAGGTGAGCATATGGGGGACATCAGGAATGACCGTGATACCCCCATTGCTAGACGCATGAACATGCAGCACAGCTCCAACAGGGAAGCCATTTCTTTTATGGGCATCCTAAAAGTCAAAGCATCTCCTAGGGGTGGGAATCTAGATCGTACTTTGCTACAAAAGGAGGCAAGGATGATGTTCCGTTTAAATACTTGCCGTCCTGAGGGTCTTAATGACCAGATTAGTTTTGGTTGCTTCATATAATATCTTGACCTCTTGGTCAGTTGGTTGTTCTTGTCCTGGTGATGATGAATCTAGCTTTTTGACCATGAATAATACTACATAGCCCAATTATTCTATCGGCCGTACTCCTATTTATGAGTATTAATTCCGGCCAGGTGGGGGATATTATGTGTATAGACCTCTTCATTTATTATTGGAGTATTTCCCTATCACAAGGTATAATAATCCTTTATAGGATACACGTTATTGATTATAGTCCCATATTTACAGTTTGAGATTGTTCATTGATACAATTTTAAATTCTTTTTGGTGTCTTTTTATTTAGTCCACCTTTATATATCTTCTTTAAGTAATTTTGCTTGATCCGTATACCTATGTATTTACCTCTAGTATCTGCTAGGTCCTTTATTAACTCTCCAGGTATATATAGGTGGCTTTACACACTGCAACATCGCAAACGACATCGCTGTAACGTCACCGGTTTTGTGACGTTATAGCGACCTCCCCAGCGACATTGCAGTGTGTGAAACACATCAGCGACCTGGCCCCTGCTGTGAAGTTGCTGATCGCTACAAATCGTTCAGGACCATTCTTTGGTCTGTTGTTTCCCGCTGTGCAGCAAAGTCTCAGTGTGTAAAGGGGACTTTACAGCGACTTCCCATTCAAAAAGCTGCTTTACAACATCCCCAATGACTAGCTAGGTCGTTCTGTAGGTCCGGATCGCTGTTGCGTCGTTGGCCAGGTCGGCCTGTTTGACAGCTCACCAGAGACTTTGTAGCGATCCCGGCCAGGTTGGGATCGCTGGTGAGACCGCTAGAAAGTCTCAGTGTGTAAAGGGGCCTAATTAGGCTATGTGCCCACGCTGCGGATTTACAGCGGATTTTGCCGCGGATTTGCCGCGGATTTACCGCGGATTTCCCGAAAATCTGCAGCAGCGGCACTTCCAAGCCATTTCAATGGCATTTTGGAAATGCTGTGACCATGCTGCGGATTTTTCCGCGGCGGATTTGCCGCGGATTTTGATCCGGAAAAATCTGAAGCATGTCAATTATTGTTGCGGATTTTGGTGCGGATTTTGGGTATAGAATGGGTAAAAAAAAAAAAAAAATCCGCATCCAAATCCGCGGTAAATCCGCGGTAAATCCGCGGCAAATCCGCACTCAAGTCGCGGATTTTCATGCAGAAAAATCCGCAGGTACATTCTACCGTGGACACATAGCCTTATGGTCTTATGGTATCAGGAGCACTGGTGAGAGCAGAGAAGTACAAGCAGGCACATTACCTAATAGCTGCAAATGCCACCAGACACTCATACAGGATTGTGACGCTCCCCGACGCTGGCGTTTCGGCGCTTCCTTCTTCAAAGGGGGGAGGCGGGAACATATGCTCCCTATTTATATTGAACTCTGAGACAGGGATGATATGATTGTTTGGATTGTAACGCCTATTGTCCAGCTCCGGCTGTGTCTTTTGAGATCAAATGGTTTTTAATTAATAAAATATTTTGTATGTATTATAGACCCTTGTATTCGTTTTTTTCTTTTTTGGTCTTATTTAATGCATGTGGATGGTATTTATATATGGGTTTAATGTACTTAGGCGGGCTTTGCACACTACGACATCGCAGGTGCGATGTCGGTGGGGTCAAATTGAAAGTGACGCACATCCGGCGTCGCAGTCGATATCGTAGTGTGCAAATCCTTTTTGATACGATTAACGAGCGCCAAAGCGTCGTTATCGTATCATCTGTGTAGGGTCTGACATTTCCATAATGCCGCTGCAGCGACAGGTACGATGTAGTTCCTCGTTCCTGCGGCAGCACACATCGCTGTGTGTGAAGCCGCAGGAGCGAGGAACATCTCCTACCTGCGTCCCGACTGCAATGCGGAAGGACGAAGGTGGGCGGGATGTTTACATCCTGCTCATCTCCGCCCCTCCGCTACTATTGGCCGCCTGCCATGTGACTTCGCTGTGATGCCGCACGACCCGCCCCCTTAGGAAGGAGGCGGGTCGCCGGCCAGAGCAACATCGCAGGACAGGTGAGTGCATGTGAAGCTGCCGTAGCGATAATGTTTGCTACGGCAGCTATCACAAGATATCGCTGCTGCGACGGGGGCAGGGACTATCGCGCTCGACATCGCAGAAATTGATAAGGTTGCCCATACTTTTGCACCGGTCAAATTTTGTTTAAATGCGGATTGCACATTTTCTGTTAGTACAATAAACCTCATTTCAATCCAGAAATATTACTCAGTCCATCAGTTATTAGATATATGAAACTGAAATAGCTGTTGCAAAAACCCAAATTGTTATAAAGAAAAAAGGTTAACATTAATAGGGGTGCCCAAACTTTACTCATATGACTGTGACATATGACATATGACTGTGACAAAAAGAAAAAAAACACCACCAAAATAAATCCTTGCCTGTCCGGCACTAACTATACACGGTGTTATCCTAACTACCAACTGGCCAGGCTAAGTCACATAGGACCGATACCGGGGTGAGATATACCTGCCCTCATCCACTAATCCCACATGAGTCTCACATATCCCCCCCCCTCTGCTCAGACCACTGCAGCTGAGCAACAGCACCCACAAAACAGTGCACACGAGACAGGGCATCAGCATTCCCCATCCGCACCCCCGGGCGGTGCTCCACTGTAAAACGGTAGGCCTGAAGTGCAAGGAACCACCGGGTCACTCGGCCATTCCGTTCCCTATTCAAGTGCATCCACTTGAGAGGGGCATGGTCAGTGATCAGCCGGAACTTCCTTCCAATCAAGTAACATTTAAGGGACTCTAGAGCCCACTTAATGGGTAAGCATTCTTTTTCCACTATGGCATAGTTGCGTTCATGCTTATTAAGTTTCCGACTAAGATAAAGGACCGGATGTTCCTCTCCTTCCTTCAGTTGTGACAATACAGCCCCTATACCGGCATCAGAAGCGTCCGTTTGGACCACGAACTCGCTGCGGAAGTCAGGAGTCATTAGCACAGGTTGAGAGCAAAGAGCTAGTTTTAAGTTATGGAAGGCTTCTTCGGCTGCCGTGGTCCATTTGATCATGACAGAGTCTTTCCCTTTGGTAAGGTCCGTCAGGGGAACAGCGGTAGCCGCAAAATTGGGAATGAACCGTCGGTAGTAGCCGGCTATTCCCAAAAATGCTCTCACCTGCTTCTTGTTGACTGGTTGCGGCCATTTCTGAATGGCTTGTATCTTGTCAATCTGGGGTTTAACAATTCCCCTCCCAATTACGTATCCCAAATACCGGGCTTCTTCCAGCCCGATATGACATTTCTTGGGGTTTGCTGTTAGACCCGCCTCCCGCAGGTCCTCAATCACAGCCTCTAGTTTCTGGAGGTGCGTCTCCCAGTCCAGGCTGTAAATGACTATGTCATCCAAATACGCAGAAGCATACTGCCTATGGGGCCTCAGGATTCGGTCCATCAACCTTTGAAAGGTTGCCGGTGCCCCGTGTAGTCCAAACGGCATATACACATACTGGTATAAACCTTCCGGTGTAGAAAACGCGGTTTTCTCTTTAGCGGCCTCTGTTAGCGGGATCTGCCAATAGCCCTTTGTTAAGTCTAGGGTCGTGATATACCGGGCTTTTCCAAGCCGATCTATTAATTCATCGACCCGTGGCATAGGGTATGCATCAAATTTGGAGACCGCATTTAATCTCCTGAAGTCATTGCAGAATCTAATGGAGCCGTCTGGTTTCGGTATTAACACAATCGGACTCGACCAGGCGCTACGCGATTCCTCGATTACACCTAACTCTAACATGGTCTTCACTTCTCGGGAGACAGCTTCCCGCCGAGCCTCCGGTATTCGGTAGGGCTTTACCTGAACTGTTACCCCAGGCTCTGTTATGATGTCATGTTTAATGAGAGTGGTCTGCCCGGGCTTTTCCGAGAAAAACTCGTGATTGTTGATTACAAACTGCTTGACATCGGTCTTTTGCCGCTCCGACAGAGTCTCCGCCGTCCCGACATCCGGTATGGTCCGCTTGCAGACCGGAAGGGCCAGACCTGCTGACAGAGCTGGACGGTCCTTCCAGGGTTTTATCAGATTCACGTGATAAATCTGTTCAGGCTTCCTTTTACCAGCCTGGTACACTTTGTAGTTTACCTCACCCACCCGTTCCTTAATTTCAAAGGGGCCTTGCCACTTTGCCAGAAATTTGCTTTCTGCCGTGGGGACCAGGATCAACACCCTATCTCCGGGTGCAAAAGTACGGATCTTGGCCCGCCTATCATAAATCCTTTTCTGTGCTCCTTGAGCCTGTATCATATGCTCTTTAACGATGGGCATCACCGCCGCAATACGGTCCTGCATTTGGGTTACATGGTCTATTACGCTTTTGAACGGGGTGACCTGTCCCTCCCAGGTTTCTTTAGCGACATCTAACAGTCCACGGGGACGTCGGGCGTACAGAAGCTCGAAAGGAGAGAACCCGGTGGAAGACTGGGGCACCTCCCGGATGGCAAAAAGCAAATACGTGAGTAAGTAGTCCCAGTTCTTCCCGTCCTTGTCTATCGCCTTACGGAGCATCTGTTTCAAAGTTTTGTTAAACCGTTCGACCAGTCCGTCCGTTTGAGGGTGATACACGGAGGTGCGTAACTGTGCTATTTGTAAGAGCCTGCAGAGTTCTTTCATTACTTTAGACATAAAGGGGGTTCCTTGGTCTGTGAGCATTTGTTTTGGGACACCAACCCGACTAAACACATGGACCAGCTCCTTGGCAATGGTCTTGGTGGCCGTGTTACGCAAAGGGATGGCCTCGGGGTAACGAGTGGCATAATCCAAGATGACAAGGATGTGCTGGTGTCCTCGTGCAGACTTGGGGAGGGGTCCAACTAAATCCATCCCAATTCTCTCAAATGGGATCTCGATGATAGGCAGAGGTACTAAGGGGCTACAGAAACGGGGCCTAGGCGCAGAGATTTGGCAGTCGGGACAAGACTCGCAATAGGTGCGAATATCGTGATGCATGCCGGGCCAAACAAAACAGTGTAATATCCTTTTGGTAGTTTTCTGGACCCCCAGGTGTCCCCCCATCATGTGTCCGTGTGCCAGGTCCAGCACTCTCCGCCTGTAGGCTCTCGGCACAACCAATCGTTGTACTGTGTCATCCCCCTTCTTCTCTATCTGATAGAGAAAGTCATTCTCCAGTGCCATGTAGGGGTAAGACAGCCTAGTACCTGCATCCACCTGCACCCCGTTTATCATTTTAACATTTTTTATAGCCTGAGAAAGGGTAGGATCTCTCATTTGCTCACTTTGGAAGTCATCTTTCTGGACTTCCAAATTCAGCCAAGAGGAAGGGGGACAGCCACCCGTGTCCGCCTCTGCCCCGGGTTCATCGGAATCACCCGCCAGAACTGAAAAGGGGAACTGGGGGTTGTTTTCAGCGGATTCCTCCTCTGAACCCTCTTGTGGGGCATCCTCTAGTGGCTCCGGGCCCACACAAGGTGTGGGAGAAGGATCATCCGTGCGGCTACCCTGGGGTACTAATTGGTTCTCCCACAACTGCCAGAAGTGGGGAAAATCCCTGCCCAAAATGATATCATGCAATAGTGCTGGTACTAGTCCCACCTTATGATGCACAGACCCATAGGGCGTAGTAATGCAGGAGACCGTTGTGAGGTACGAGCAGGTGTCTCCATGCACACATGTCACAGAAAATTTATCTGATGGTCCCATCGGGACTGCTACCAGACTGGCCTTTACCAGAGTCACCACACTTCCCGAGTCTAATAGTGCAACAACAGTATTGCCATCAATGGACACTTCACACAGGTGTTTTTTCATATCGCCTTGACATGCAGCAACACACACTACCCGTGCAACCATAGCCCTGCGTTTTTCAAAGTCCGTGACATCACACTGCATCGGTTCTGCAGTTACTGGACAGTTTGCAGCAATGTGGCCCACCTCCTGGCAGCGGAAACACCTCACGGGCCCCTTGCTAAGACCATAGTTTGGCACCTTAGCCCTCACAGGGCCAGCAGTCCTGTTTTCCTCCTCCACTGCCTTAGAATATTTTCCTCCTCCCCATGACCCTGGAACAGTCTTACCAGATCCTCGTCGAGAAGGGGAAGAGCGAGGATGTGTAGCATCGTCCATAAGTCCTTCTGCCAAGGAATACGCTCCACTAGATCCACTAGCTGATCCGCTGTCGTGGGGTTTCCATGGCTTACCCACCTCTTCAGAGATGGCGGTAGAGCTCTTAGGTATTTATCAAGAACGATTCTTTGTACCATCTCTGGCGCCGTCAAAACCTCGGGCTGTAGCCATTTCTTGGTCAAGTGAATGAGGTCAAACATCTGTGACCGCTGTGGTTTATCGGGCTGATAAGTCCATTGATGAACTCTCTGTGCTCGCACGGCCGTCGTCACTCCCACCCGGGCAAGGATCTCGGCTTTTAGTTTATCAAAGTCATGCGCTGCTTCAGGCTCAAGATCAAAGTAGGCTTTTTGGGCCTCACCTGCCAGAAACGGTGCAAGCAAGTCGGCCCATCGCTCCTTTGGCCACTTTTCCCGCTCCGCCGTCCGTTCAAACGTGGTCAGGTAAGCTTCCACATCGTCCTATGTGGTTAATTTCTGCCAGCACCGACTCACATGAATCACCCTCTGGTCAGCCTCCGCATTACTCTCCGGTACGGTCGCCAGACGCTGCGCCACCTGCTGCAAAAGTTGGCGGTCTTTAACCGTCGATTCCACCAGTTCCTTCAACTGTGCCGACATCAAGCGATTAACCTCCTGCTGCACAGCTGCGGATTGTACCAGCGCTTTCACCACGTCATCCATTATGATGCGCTGTAACGTGTTGCCCGCGTTCTCCACCACAATGTGATAACACGCTCCGGGATCGCCTTTGCTGGGTTCAAAGGGCACGTATTCACCTCAGGCAGACAGCCGAATTCAAGGTGTAACTGACGCTTGGTCAGGTTTATTGCAGTGAAGCATAAACAAAAAGAAAAAAAACACCAACAAAATAAATCCTTGCCTGTCCGGCACTAACTATACACGGTGTTATCCTAACTACCAACTGGAGGGCTTCTCCCTTCCAGCTAAACCATACAAACATCAGGCACTGCTCCTCACAAGTGTCTCCTACACAGACAGGCTTACTGTGTTCCCAGATGGAGACCCTCCCCCAACTTCCCAGATTCCTTTTACCTCCGTCCTTCACCTCCCATTAATCCATTAGTAGCCAGGTGATCCTGGCCAGGCTAAGTCACATAGGACCGATACTGGGGTGAGATATACCTGCCCTCATCCACTAATCCCACATGAGTCTCACAATATATATATATATATAATCTATCCACACACACATACACAGCTTTATATATTAGATATACACATATGGCTGACGATTCTGTCTGGGGTTCGTCATTTTAATGACCCAAAAAATGGTGCATGCAGCTTTTTTCGTTCAGTCAAAATGACGACTAGCGGTTAATGTTTGATTGGTAAGGACGGTTTGCAGAATTGGAGAGTTTCCAAGAGTGATGGTGGGATTGTGGAAGGTTGGAGGTCAGAATGCTAAGGAGGATCTCAGCTCCCCCGGTAAAGGCATCACCTGGGTCCTCTCTCTGGGGGACGGTGCAGGGAGGGCAGCTCCATGTTCAAAGAGGCAAAGTCCGGCAGTAGAACAAAAGTTGTTTCCAGCATCATGGCCAAGAAAAAAGGTTAAAAACCAATTTTATTCCATATCTTGTGCAAATACAACAGGATATGTCTAAGACTAAGAACCTCTGTTAGGTGTGAAACGCATAGACATTGTTTTATACTTCGTGGACGTCCATCCAACCTAGTGCTGGTTTTAACCTTATGGAATAAAATTGGTTTTTAACCTTTTCTTGGATGTGATGCTGGAAACAACTTTTTTCTATTGCCGAAGGTTCGAGGGGTAGAGGTGGAGCTGTGGTGGAGTCTGAAGGGGGCCCGGAAATTTTGTCAGTATCGGGCCCGGAAATTCCTGGTGGCAGCCCCGGCTGGAGGGGCCCGGGGTGGCTGCCCGCAGTGAGTGCATTTTCACTTTCATGTATCATGCCCCCGGGCCGTCACCAAGCATCTGATTACCGCTGCCGGAGGCGGCACTGTTTGTATAGCTGCAGACGGGCCAACGCAGAGATTCAAACTCGCCCACACTGCACACTGTGCGCGGCCTGTGCTGAAGAGGAGGGAGTGGCCAGGCAGCAGAGATGCCAGGAGGAGAACAGCCAATCAGGAGAGGGGGGCAGAGCCGGGAAAATGAAATGATGAAAAGGAAAAGAGTGCAGGAGTGAAGAAGGAGTAGAGACCACAAAAAGAGAGAAAAGCAAACAGAGAGCAGAAAAACAGTGAGAAGAGGAGAACAGAAGGAATAGAAAGAAAAAGCAGAGGACAGGAGGAGCAGCCAGGAAGACTCACAGGAAGTGCAGCAGAGAGGCCTGAGCCACTATCATCATCTCTCACAGCACAGGAGCTGGTGAGTATTGTAATGTACAAACCTCTGCCTGTAATACTACAGAAAAACTGCCCTGTGCTGTGCCATCACTCTGTGTGTGTGTTGCCCCTGTGCCAATACTGTGTGTGTGTGTTACGTCACCGCCGGAGTCTGCTCCAGCGACTTCTGCTCCGATCGCCAGGCGACGCCGTGTTCCTGCCGTGGATGGTACTGGTGATGGGAGAGAAGTTGATGCCAGCGGCACCAGTGGGCGCAGGCTCCGATCATCCACTGGGCTGGGTTAGCTTGGGATCTGCAGTACCGCTGGCTGACTGTGGGTGGCATGTGTCTTCCAGCTGAAGTTGCCAGCGTTCAGCTACAGCCAATGGGAATACACCACACCCTTCTTATTTCCCCTCCTGTCACATGATTACTGCCAGATATAGTTCTGATTTTCCTGGCTCCTGTTACGTCCTATTCTGTTGGTGATTCCTGTGTTGACTTCTGCGTGTTTTTGACTACCCTTCTGCCTACTGTTTTTGTACCTTGCTGCCCGACCCGGATCTGACCTCTGCTACGTTTGCTGACTACGTCACTGCCTGCCGATTCTGTCCCTGTTCCGCAATTCCTGGTTTGACCCTGCCTGACTACTACTCTCATCGTACTGCAGCCTTCCACAGGTAGTGATCTCCAGGGTCCTGTGTAATTCCAAATCCCTGTATAGGGGTTAAAGGGTTTCAGGGTTCTGGGGGTCCTACTTGGTGAGTGGCTTCACTCTAGCCTCCCCTTTACAGCCCATCTGAGTCTGTGGATCCAGGCAGGCGTTACAGTGTGTTGCCCCTGTGCTGTGCCATCACTGTGTGTGTGTGTTGCCCCTTTGCTGTGCCATCAGTGTGTGTGTGTGTGTGTGTGTGTGTGTGTATTATCCCTGTACTTTGCAGAGTTTTAATATAGATCCTGAGGCTATAAAGAGTCATAATCCTTACCATTAAATGGGGAAGACAGAAGTGAAAATTTATATTGTGTGTAGTGAGGGGCACGAAGAAGGACATCTCAACTTTAGGCCAAGTTCACATATTGCAGATTTTTTAGGGATTTGCGGTGTGAATCCACTGGTCTTGGTGCAGTGGCCTTTGCTCAGTAACAGGACGGTGGTTATATTCAGACTCTATGTGGTGATATTTGGTCATGGTGTGGCGGCATTATTTTGCAATGTAATAATACATTGCAAACCTTTATATGGTGGGTGTTGTTCAGTAACACTATGTAGTAGTGTCTTGCTAAATTCTACTAAAAAGGGGACTGAAAGCCCGTACTTACGAAGCGCTCACTGATATCCTAATCAGGCACGAATACTAATATTCTTTATAGCAAGATACTATTTATTTTAATAGCACATGAATATAATCAATGGTACATAGGCATTTAGAACTATAGTCATAGAAACTTATACAATAACAGAAATATGCATCAACATTACCGTTATGTTGTAGCAATCCTTTCACATCGGAGGGAACTCGAGTTAATGATAAGGAATCAACATGGCATCTTGCATCACAGGAACAGTGCGTACGTACACTTCAATGTCCTGTAAGGTTTCCCTCACATTAAGCGAGTCCGGTGTAATTTTTATAGGAAAACTTTGTAGGTTGTGTTTAAATGGTCACCAGCATGTGACAGCTGAGTCATGTTCATGTAACTTGACCACAAACTGCTGTGGGCACCAGCAGCTTCCTGCACATTTACTTGTACATCCTGCCAGCTGTCAACTGGTCGACCACAGTTGACCATAGTGTTAGTGAAATATTGCAATGAGCCGTAAATTTCATATGCAAGCTTCCTTAAACCTGTCTTTAAGCCAACCACAAGTTTCCAGTAAGTGGAACTGTAAATGTGACTTCCTCATTATCTTATTCTTTGGTCATCATAGTGAAATTGGTTATCCAAAGGACATCTCTTTGATACTGAATTATTGATAGGTCAAATAATATCTGGGATCACTCCTATCTTTTGATTATGATTCCTATCTAATCACACATTCTTTCAGTCATATCACATTGGTATCACAATCGGTCCTTGATCCCAGGGATTATTTTCCATCATCAGTATTCCACTAGAAGAAGATCACTCGGAATATACCATACCATGACCAAGAAATATTGTTTGCCACAAATTTTGTTTTCTTGGTTTGTTTAGATAAACGTTGAATCACAAATATAATCACTGTCACTACTTTTGTACAGTATATTAAAACTAAAAGCAATATTATATGAAAAGTTCCCTTGAATATCATGTGTTTTGGCATTTGCTCGATATTCAAAGGAATCATTACACATTACATTTCCCGATATGTTACTACAAGTTTCACTAGTCCCATTTATGAACATATTGGCATAAGGCCATAACATATCATGAATTGTCCTTTCCACTAAGCTGGGTTTAAAAGCATCTACAGTATTTATAGCTGTCCCAAAACTTATTTTTATATTCTCTATAGGGATGAATTCCAGGTTAGTCAGTCCAGTCTTATTTCTTAGTACCCAAATTCCTCCCTTAAAAGCCAGATATTGCAAATTGGTGACTGTTGTATTCAAATTGCCTTGCCACCATGGAAGATTGATCCATCCCACTATGGAAATGGGTACTGTAGTATTCTATAGACGAACACTTCGAGTGTCTTTATCAGCAAGATGATCAGAACAACTTTTCCACTTTAAGATTTCCTCCATCGATACCGGGACATCCAGATAAGGGATACTGGTGGCTGTAACCGAAGAATGTGTACAGATCCAGCAATCTGTGTGTTGAAAATGTGATGGTGCATCAGAAATTCATTCGCCACAGGTTCCTCCTGATGTAGACTTGTCCATCCAACGACCAGAGAGGCAAACATCAAACACAGGAATTTCTCCATCTCATCACTATCGAGCTCTTCCCAGTAACCGATACCATGGATTCCGCTTATTTACAACACCATCTGCAAATAAAGATACACTATTATTCTCGTAAATAACATTTTTCTTGTGGGACATATTCCCACTTCTCCACGCCTGGTCTCATTATCAGGAGAGTACGATCTTTTCCGACCGCTATTACCTCTGTCTCTGAGGGCGGTCCTTGGAAGTTTTGAATACATATTTTTGCTCCTACATTTTTAATATTAGAGGATCCAAAACCTTTAGTACCCCGTATTGTTAATTCTGTCGGGGCAGTTCCTTCTCTTATTTCAGACAAGTTTATTAGAATTATTAACATCTGAGCCACCTTCTGGTGTTTCATCAATATCAAAGGTTCATTTCCCAAATTTAGCATCAGTACCTTGATTTCTCCCTGATAATCTGCATCTATTACCCCTCCCACCACTATGGCTCCTTTTAACACTAAACTAGAACGAGTGGCTATTTGACCATAATGATCCTTTGGTATCTGGCAACCCAATCCTGTTGAAATTGGTTTTACCTTACCTGGGGGTACCACGACAGTTTCCAATGTACTGAGGTCTAAACCTGCTGAATAAGGTGTCGCTCTTTCTGGTGTGCCCAAACAGCTGTACCTTGCCTTGTCAACTGTTGGACTGATTTGTCTGATGGCTGCTGCTTTATCTGCTTCTGAATTAAACAAACGTTCAAGTGAGTTAGTAGGGACATGAGCATCGAAATTAAATACAGTGGTCTTGGTAGATTGAATAATCCCTTCAATGTCTTGCCACACTTCCCTGACCATCTCAAACACATTTTGCTGTTCCTCTCCCCAGTGGAACTTATATTTTCCTCATTACTTTGTACAAATGAGCCAACATTTGTCCCAAATGAGGGATATGTTGTCTCCAAAAATCAAACAATCCAATATAAGACTGAGTCTCCTGTTTGGATTTAGGGACCAGAAAATTAATAATTTTCTGTCTGGCATTGGGCAAGATCTCTCTGTGCCCCTTGTTCCACTGAATCCCTAGACATGTTACCACCTGAGACGGTCCTTGAACCTTAGCATCATTGATTTCCCATCCTTTACTCCTCATATGAGCAACCAGTTTTGTCAATTGATCTTTCACACTTTGCTCATCTTGTCCTTGTATCGTTATATCATTGATATAATGTGAGATCTGCATTTCCTTATGACAAGACATAACCCCAAAGGAGAATTTTCCTTTGGTTAGATTAAGAGTCATCCATTTTAGGATATCAATTCCCAAAATATATTCTGGTATAGGAACTACCAGCACCATGTACTGCTTGATAGGTAAATTACCTATCTTCAAAGCTACCTGTGTCTGAACCCCGGTGATCACTTGACCACCTAGTCCAGCAATTTTTACTCGAGGTCCTTTTATTGTTTCTGGGTTTCCATGAATTAAAGTAGCCTCCGCCCCCGTGTCAATCAAAGCTGGGACTCTTTGAACATTTCCCCCTTTCCAATGTATGCTAAGATTGACGTAGGGACGTTCGTCCCTTTTTATCAATAGGGGGGCTTGGCTGGCTACCTATGGTAAATCACTTCCTTCTGAACTTTCATTTACACAGACTTCAGTCTGTGTATTAGCCCTTCCTTCCGTGACCTTTGTGGCCACAGCTGCAGCCAGTTCTTCCCATGGATAAACTGACTGAAAATCTTCCCAAGACACATTCTTTGGGGGTTTTTCCCCTTTTCCCTCTGATTTCTTTACCTTGGGGGTTTTTGAACCCCCTTCCACATTTGTAGTGGCCACTTTCTTTGTGGATAGAACTTTCTGTTTGTACAACTTCCATAATTCTCCTGTCTCCTTTCCATCAATCCTTTCCATATTGATCCTGGCTTTAAGCAAAGCCTGGAACATGTCTTTGCGAGACTCCCGTGGGGCCTCCCCTACTGATTTCTCTTTCCAATCAGGATTGTTTAGCTTACTGTTACCAACATGGCCTCCAGGGGATGATTTATCCCACTGTCCCATATCCTGTAACTCCCTCATCCTCCCTAGAACTACACCGATTGATTCTACAGTCAGCGCTACAGTTAAGGTTAAAATAACTGTTTTGTATGCTGGAGGAGCATGTTTAACCAGCCTATTTCTTATGCTGGCTGTCAATGGGTACTGGAGATAATCATCATCCATTCCCAAAAGAGGAAGAGCATTCCTCATTGCTTCTTCCTTCAGCCTTTCCATACCATCTTTTAAGGTATACCAAGGTTTATCATTGATAGGAAAGTCTGCTTCTGATGGGTATTTGTCCAGAAAAGCATGGGCTAGGATGATGATTAAGTTTTGAGTACCATGCTCATTATGATCAACAAAATAATTTTTTATTGATCTCTGAATTACTGGGTCCCGAGACATGGTGACAAATTTTGCCACGTCTCCGGCGTCAAAGTGCACTCCACCTCCTCCGTGATCGTGCACCCTGACCAACCAGGGAATTTCTCCTTCTCCTGGTTTTTGTCTAAACTGTGTTAAAATGCTATCAACTTCTCCCTGAGAGTAATCTTCAATGGTTACTCGATTTTTTACATGAGGAATCGTTCTCTCATTTATGATGGCATTACCATCTTCATCATATTGCAGATTCCCCTGACCATCCCGGACATGTTCCCGGATGATCTCATTTTCTGTCCTCTCTAGGCGCCGCCTTACTGGGTTAGCCTGAATGCTCCCTTTATGGTAATCCTCCTCATCAGATGATGAAGATGAATCCCACACATCCCCATCCCAAGTATCGGGATCCCAGTTTATAGAAGCTGAGACGATACTTTTATGTACTTTGGTTTTATTTACCTTTCCTCTTCTTTTCTTGTACTTATTTTGAGCAATTTGGATTTTATTTACCTTTCCTCTTCTTTTCTTGTACTTATTTTGAGCAATTTTTATGGCAGCTTTTTGTGCCACATTCTGATAATGTTCCAATTTATCCTTCAACAGTCTGGTATTACATTCCATAACTGTTTTCAGGCCACCTAATTCTATCATCTTTTGTTCCATCTGGGAACTTTTCTTCTGCATCTTTAGATTACGCTCATGCATTACACTATATGCACTTGCCAAAATCCAGATGTGCCGTGCTAAAGACACTACATCACCTGCTTTCACAGGGACACTACCGAATACATTCACAACATCAGTAGCTTCACTACCCTTAAGCTTATCCTGCCATTGTTTGTGCCGTGCTAAAGACACTACATCACCTGTTTTCACAGGGGCACTACTGAGTACATTCACAACATCAGTAGCTTCACTACCCTTAAGCTTATCCTGCCATTGTTTGTGCCGTGCTAAAGACACTACATCACCTGCTTTCACAGGGGCACCACTGAGTACATTCACAACATCAGTAGCTTCACTACCCATAAGCTTGTCCTGCCATTGTTCTACCAATCCACAAGACACTACATCACCTGTTTTCACAGGGGCACCACTGAGTACATTCACAACATCAGTAGCTTCACAACCCTTGAGCTTATTCTGCCATTGTTCTGCCAATCCACAATTGACCAATTCATGTGCTATAAGATTGTAGGGAGCCTCAATCCAGCTTGGGATCTCCACAACAACCTCCTTAACATTATCCTTATGTTTTCTGAACATTTTGACACTATGCAAAAAGATTTAAAAAAAAAATAAATATCTGGAAATTTGCCAAATATATGTTTTTAATTTCCAAATTACAAAAATTAGTTTAATTACTTCTTATAGAAGTAATCCTGCCGACTACGCCAATTTATGTCTTGCTAAATTCTACTAAAAAGGGGGCTGAAAGCCCGTACTTACGAAGCGCTCACTGATATCCTAATCAGGCACGAATACTAATATTCTTTATAGCAAGATACTATTTATTTTAATAGCACATGAATATAATCAATGGTACATAGGCATTTAGAACTATAGTCATAGAAACTTATACAATAACAGAAATATGCATCAACATTACCGTTATGTTGTAGCAATCCTTTCACATCGGAGGGAACTCGAGTTAATGATAAGGAATCAACATGGCATCTTGCATCACAGGAACAGTGCGTACGTACACTTCAATGTCCTGTAAGGTTTCCCTCACATTAAGCGAGTCCGGTGTAATTTTTATAGGAAAACTTTGTAGGTTGTGTTTAAATGGTCACCAGCATGTGACAGCTGAGTCATGTTCATGTAACTTGACCACAAACTGCTGTGGGCACCAGCAGCTTCCTGCACATTTACTTGTACATCCTGCCAGCTGTCAACCGGCCGACCACAGTTGACCATAGTGTTAGTGAAATATTGCAATGAGCCGTAAATTTCATATGCAAGCTTCCTTAAACCTGTCTTTAAGCCAACCACAAGTTTCCGGTAAGTGGAACTGTAAATGTGACTTCCTCATTATCTTATTCTTTGGTCATCATAGTGAAATTGGTTATCCAAAGGACATCTCTTTGATACTGAATTATTGATAGGTCAAATAATATCTGGGATCACTCCTATCTTTTGATTATGATTCCTATCTAATCACACATTCTTTCAGTCATATCACATTGGTATCACAAGTAGTATGTGTTATTTCTGACTATAAGCCGCCCCCAATAATGCATGCCGGCCCCCAATAACATGTATCATGATTATTATGATAATTTTTTTTGTTTGTTTGTTTTTTATCGGTGGGGGGGCCCCATTCAGACTTTTGCTATGGGGCCCCATGATTTCTATGTACGCCCCTGCCTGGGACTGCCCTTGTCGGCTACCTACCAGCGTGGTAGCCTAGCTGCACCTCCAGTGGCTTTAGTGAAGACTCGGTAGCCATTCAGATTTGCTCCTCCATGTCAGTACTCAGTGCCTTTGGTCCAGTGGAACAACTTACCTGCTGCTTGCCCTGCGAGCATGACATATATGATGTTTTGATTGCTTGTTATTACATTTTTTTTCTGTTGCTGCAAAGGCCTAAAAAACGGTAATGTTGTCGTTTTGATTTTTTTCTGATGACACGGTTTACTGTTTGGATTAATTTATGTTTTGATAGATTGGACTTTTATATAAACACAGTAATATCAAATATGTATATTTTTTAATTTTATTTCTTTTTTTTTTATTGTGGTAAAGGGTGATGTGAACTTTTATTTTTAAAACCTTTTTCAACTTTGTACTGTACTTTGAACCTGCAAGAGTCTGACCACTTGTTCTATATACAGCAATGCTGTTTACAGAAGAAATCACAGTCTCCTATGAATGCCGGCCACTGGCTGGTTATCACAAGAGTACTATGGTGACAGACACGGGGGTTATCCACTGACCAATGGCTGTCATGCCATTTATTTTATTTATTTTACTCACTTATATAGCACTATTAATTCCACAGCACAGCGTTTTACAGATGTGATTGTACCGTCCCGGGGCTCGGCCGGCTGCCGAGCCGCTCGGATCCGTGCTCGGTGGGTGGCTCGAGCTCCTTACGGACCCGGGGGTCACATCGTTCTGAAAGGGGGTTGGAGCTACATGTAGGGACTTCGGTGGGGAGGTCCACGGCCGGAGCCGCGGTTGTTTGTACGGGATTTGAATTTGTAATGCCACCCATGGATTGTGGTGAATAGATGGACACCACCGCTGCCGTTGACTAGGCTCCCGGGGACGTTGTTGCGCAGCTTGGTGTTGACCTAATGGTTGGGCTGTTGTCTTCAGTCGGGTCTTAGGTTGGATAGGTCCTTAAGTCCAGTCCTCAATCAGTTGACTTGACTCAGCCCGGTTGTTTCTGGGCCTCGTACTGGGTCTGAGTACCCCTCCTGGTGCTCCGGTTTCCAATCGGTTCCCCGGTTCGGTACCGGCGGGCAACCGCCCGTCCCCGGTCCCTACGGTTCCACCGGCTGTAATCCCAGCTCCTGCTTGCGGCCACCACCGTCTGCCTCCTTGCCAGAGGTGACTGGGCTCCAACCCAGACACCTGGTGTAGACTATGGCAGGCCTGGACACAGGCCTGTCCTTGAACTCCACTCCACTCCACTGTCAAGACTAATCTCTTCTCGACTACTGTTTTTCCCACCTCCAGGTCTGTGAACTCCTCGGTGGGCGGAGCCAACCGCCTGGGTCCGCCCCCTAGTGTGAACATCAAACCCAGAGGGAGGTGACAAGGGTTTTGTAGTTTGGCTGCTATCACCTTACTAAGGGGGGGGGGAGGGAATGTGTGTATGGGACTACCCGTGACAACCTGGCTAGTCCAGGGCGTCACATGATCATCTCATCAGTATCCCACGGCTGCATGCCAATGAGGACTCACAACAGCATGCCCCCCTTCTAGCATGCATTAAGTGCCGCTATCTGAGATTAACAACAAGTGTCGCTCCACCCATGGCTGTTAGAGGCAGATGAAGGCTGAGTAATTCAGCCTTTATCTGCAGGGAAAGATTCAGAATCAGCATATGAGCTCACATCAAAGGCAGGGAAATGACTCATGACGTGCATAGCAGGGTTAATGCAGCAGTCAGATGTTAGCCGGCAAAAGATAGGCTGTCTCAACTGCTTCATGACTGTCCCTCAAGTTAAAATTTGCCAACCTGCTCCTAATCTTATCCATAATGCAGGTTTGTAATACATTGTGTAGCCACATCCACCCCATGTCTTACCATTGGTTTCTTAGTTCTCTTTCCATACAAAGACCAGTCAGAACCGAATTCCAGCAGTGGCCTAGTGGTTGCAAGTACAAAGGCGCTTCTGAACAAACGTAACAAGTGTCTATTAGATGGCTCCAATTGTGCCACTTTTATTAAGACGCCTTCAAGTGTTAACAAATTGGCGCAAATCGCTCCATCTTGGCACAATATGCATAAAGTAGGGATTGTCACTTAATAAATGTTGTCTGTTTCCTCTGAATAGTGACCATTGCTGAGTTCGGCCTCCCTCCTGGTTGCCTCCGGGGCCACCTCTCTGCTTGTTGAACCTCTTTAGTCATTTTTTTACTCTTATACAAGGTCCTGTGTCTCCTGTATTCTGCTGCTCTATGTCTCGGTCTTCATTCTTCTTTCAGGTAGTACGTAGTTGTGGTATATTCAGGGTAGTAGTGATCATTCCCAGCATTATCACTGTGTGAGGAGAAAATCAGACAAAAAAACCACACAACACGATATATATCTAAATTTATGTTTGTTTTTTATTAGAAGATCAATAAGCAGCATTGTATTGAAAGTATACTGGTCCTTTGAGAAATTACACAATGGTCACAGTGCCTCTCAGGTGGCCCCCGTGTGGACTACAGAACCAGCTGCAGTCATTGGGGACCAGCTGAGAGGCACTGGACCCAAAGATCCAGAGGAAGGCGAAGAAACCCCCCGGAGAGTTCTGCCTCAGGGGGGAAAAAAATTCCTTCCTGACCCCAGTTCTGGCGATCGGATATTTCCCTGGATCACGTCAGTCCTGCTGCAAACTGCAATATATTTACATGTAATTATTAGTGATGGGCGGATAGTAAAATATTCGGGTTTGGATTGTTGGATCAAAAACCCAGTACTATTCCAGTATTCATCACGAATAACTGACCTAATGCAAGTCAATGGGGAACTCGAGTGTTATTCTAAGGACATCTTCAAAAAAATGCTCGGGTTCCACATTGACTTATATTAGGTTAATTATTCTTCAGTAATACTGAGATAGTACTCGGCATTCAGTACAACTAATCCAAACCCGAATATCTATTAACCCATCACTAGTAATTATAAGCTATGGAGCGCTAATCTTACAAAGAAAAATATACACACATCCTGCTCCTAGGAGCTTACAATCTAATATACAATATGACATATGCACACAAACATATGCACACTTAACTTGATGCTCACACACATACAGACACATATGCCCACAAACACACACATACACACTCACCTCAAGACACACATACACAAACACACACCCCTTCAGTGCTGCAGTGCTGCGGACAGAAACGATCACCCCTTAATTGCTGGGACTCCACACAAACCTTCACAAATAAATCCTTTCATTACCTGGACGCCATACAAACCCTCACACACCCCTTTAGTAGTGGGGTCAAATAGACACTGACACACCATCCCTTTATTGCTGGGGCCACACAAACTACCTTTCATTCTTGGAACACACACCTTCAGTGCTGCAGTTCTGGGAAGCGATCATACATACACACAAACACACACACACACACACACACACACAGACACACCCCCCCCTTCAGTGCTGCAGTGCTGCGGAAAGAAACGATCACCCCTTAATTGCTGGGACTCCACACAAACCTTCACAAATAAATCCTTTCATTACCTGGACGCCATACAAACCCTCACACACCCCTTTAGTAGTGGGGTCAATAGACACTGACACACTGTCCCTTTATTGCTGGGGCCACACAAACAACCTTTCATTCTTGGAACACACACCTTCAGTGCTGCAGTTCTGGGAAGCGATCATACATATACACACTCATACACACATATACACACACACACACACACACACACACACACACACACACATACACACACACACACACACACATACACACACACACACACACACACACATACACACACACACACACACACACACACTTACATGCGCACACACACATACATACCTTCTAGGTCTGAACCTGAAAATTCTTCTCGCTTGATAATTGTAGGTCCTATGACAGCCTTGTGGAAGGGTCAAGAAGAAATAAAACATGCAGAGATAGTTATTGCTTGGAACAATCATGGTGATGAGTCCATACAGTGCACACTGCTGATCTCTTCCTTGTCCTGCTGTGCTGTTTGTGCTGTGCAGCGAGTCCTTCTTCACCCCTCTCCGATGTTGCCCGATCCTCCAGTATTCAGTGAAGAGCTACCTACCTGGACCAGTCGTCTTCAAGCTGTGACACAAGATGGTTCTAGATTAGAGCTTTGTACATTCTATAGCATTTGTGATGTCATGTGAGGTCTATGATATCAAGTGCACTGTGATGTCATGTGCTTTGCGATGTCATCATACCTGGAAGCAAATCAAATTCATGTTAAAACAATAACTTTATTTAATTAAAACCACACACAATTGAATACTGCACAATAAAAATTTGCTACAACGTTAGTCATAAATCAATGTATACCTCAGAGGGGGAGGGGCCCAGGATGGATTCCCTAGACTTCCCCTACCTGGCCGCAGAGGTTGGTATTATGCAGAGATTGTTCTCCCCACCTTCTGATAGACGATTGATTGGCTGTCTCGAGCATGGCCCCGCCCATAGAGGCCAGCATACTATTCAGGCCTCGGATTGAAATGAGCCCTGACTGCCTAGCGTGCGTTCCAGCTACTTGTAGGGAGTTTTGTTCCTGGGGACACCGTATGTTTACAGGTATAAAAAAGCTGCCTTTGAATACAACATGGTCTATCTGGCTATATGAGCCTCAGGTTCAATTTGGGATGCCCCTGATGAAACCCCTGGCATTTGGAAAGGGAGGAGAAACGCGTCAGGCGTGAGGCTACTCAAGCTAAGTTATTGTGTCATTTGGCACATCTTTTATGCTGTGCAATATTATTTGCCATTGGGTATATTGTGCTTTTTGCTATTGAGCGCTATTTATCATTTGGCAAGTATGATACTATTTGCATAATGATCTGTTACTGGGCATGCCACTAATACATCTCATGTTATTCCATATGACATTGCTAATACAGGCAGGGTCGGACTGGGGTGCCAGGGGCCTACCAGGGAAATTACCTCTAGGAGCCCACACTGTAGCTACCATAAACGGTTTTATTACTTGTTCATTTTCGGCTTCTCTCAGTATAACTTGCGCCTTTTAGCAAACTACGGTGTGCAAAAAAGAACTGTATTGTGCCCTGCAGATATCACAGGATTTCTTGTAGCATCTTATTTATTGTAGTTAATTATGGAATCTATTATTTACAATCAGTCGCAGTTTTTCTTACACACGGACATTCCTTGTCTTAGGAAAACCACTGAGTCCATCAGGAAAACAATATTCAAAGAGAAGCAGAATGTTATCCAGCATCTTCAAATGGAAAAGTTTACTAAAATTAATCCCCCTATGCCACCATCTATCCACCATATAGGGTCTGTCCCCACTGACTTGGGAAATCCCCTATAGAGTCAGTATGTGGTGGTGTGAAACATTACCACTCCAATACACTTTTCCATTTGGAGACTCCGGTGAATATTTGCTTCACTTTAGTCTGACATTTATCTATTTTTTCTGTCTTTGTTATCATAGTGGTATCTGTAGCGCCCCTGAGACCCTCAGGGCACTACAGGGAACTGCATCCTCTTGGGGATGCAGGACCTACCCCCTGGGACCTGGAGTACCAGTGCCGATTCCACCAAAACACGACCAAAATCCTAGTTCTCCACTGCACACAGGGCATAGAGGGTTAACCATGTAAGGGGATGGTCGCCATGGGAACGAGTCCCTCAGTATAGCCAGCCTGGTGGGAGGGGTCAGCAGTCAGTCAGTCGGTAGTCGGTAGTGAGTTGAGTGGCACACAGAAGAGGTGTGCAGACGTGCCTGAGCTGGGTTTGTGTAACGGTGACCCGGGGGCACAGGAGAGAGGTCGCCAGGATGGGTACCGGAGATACCGCTGGGACCAGAGCACGCACGGGGCACAGGGCCCTAGGTCAAGCGTCAGTTTCATACGGTTTGATAAATACCTTCCCAGTGAGGACACCTTCACGGACTTCACCGAACCAAATAATCCGGGGGCATCAGCAGTAAACTAGGATCGGGGTTTGGACATTTACCTCCCTGCAGGGTCTGCACTGCCCTCCATATGGAGAAGGAGACTGTACCCCAAAAGGGACGTCTGGGCTCACAAACGCTCCATGCTACGGGGACCCAATCAACTGAGAGTGCCGGGGACCGTGCAACCTAGGTCATTACATTGGCACTGATACTCCAAGGGACCTGAACCAGTGGTTCAAAGGTCAGAGTGAGTAGAGACTGTTAAAGACAACCTGGTGTGGTCTCCGTTATTACCCTGCAACATCTCCCAGGCACAGCTCTACCTACAGAGGATCTAACGCCATTGCTGCATACACCACCAGCCCATCAGATGCATCCAACTACTCCGCAGCGTGGCTGGCCAGTAAAGGTCTAAAAGATGAAAAAATAATGACATGGCCTCCTTGTTCACCTGATCTGAACCCCATAGAGAACCTGTGGTCCCTCATAAAATGTAAGATCTACGGGGAGGGAAAACAGTACACCTCTCGGAGCAGTGTCTGGGAGGCTGTGGTGGCTGCTGCGCGCAATGTTGATCGTAAACAGATCAAGCAACTGACAGAATCTATGGATGGTAGGCTGTTGAGTGTCATCATAAAGAAAGGTGGTCACTAATTTTTTGGGGTTTTGTTTTTGCATGTCAGAAATGTTTATTTCTAAATTTTGTGCAGTTATATTGGTTTACCTGGTGAAAATAAACAAGTGAGATGGTAATATATTTGATTTTTATTAAGTTGCCTAATAATTCTGCACAGTAATAGTTACCTGCACAAACAGATATCCTCCTAAGATCTTCGTTCCGAATAGCATGTGCAATGCAAGTTACATAGTTACATAGTTACATAGTTACATAGTTACTTAGGTTGAAAAAAGACCTAGGTCCATCTAGTTCAACCTTCCTCCACCAGTTCTACATTTAGTCACTAAGTCATTTATAACCAACAATGTTTTGTGTACTGAGGAAATCATCCAGCCCTTTTTTAAAAGCTGTTATAGTATCTGCCATTACTACCTCTTGTGGTAGGGCATTCCACAGTCTGACTGCTCTAACTGTAAAGAACCCTTTCCTATTTAGGTGTCGGAATCGCTTTTCTTCCACTCGCAGTGAGTGCCCCGTGGTCCTTAGTATTGTTTTCGGAAGAAATAAGTCATGTGCCAGTCCTTTATATTGACCACACATGTATTTATACATATAAATGAGATCTCCTCTGAGACGTCTTTTTTCTAAGCTAAACATATCTAACTTTTTCAACCTGCCATCATATGGGAGGCCTTCCATTCCTTGTAATAGTCTAGTTGCCCGCCTTTGAACTGACTCTAACTTCTGAATGTCCTTTTTAAAATGTGGAGCCCAAAACTGGATCCCGTATTCCAGATGTGGCCTTACAAATGATTTATAGAGGGGTAACAATACGTTGGGATCACGGGATCTAATCTCTCTTTTTATACACCCTAAAATCTTGTTTGCTTTAGCAGCTGCTGCTTGACATCGAGTGCTGCTGCTCAGCTTATTTGTAATGAGAATACCCAAGTCCTTCTCCTGTTCTGTAGTCCCGAGTTTACTTCCATTTAATGTATACGCAGCTATAGGATTACTCCGTCCTAGGTGCATTACTTTACATTTATCAACATTAAATCTCATTTGCCAAGTATCTGCCCATTCTGACATCTTATCCAGATCTTTTTGTAATATTGTACTATCCAGGTCAGTTTTTAATATCCTACATAGTTTGGTGTCATCGGCAAAGACTGACACTGTACTATCAATCCCATCCACAAGGTCATTAATAAAGAGAGTAAAAAGAATCGGTCCAAGCACAGATCCCTGCGGCGCCCCACTGCTGACTATAGCCCATTTAGAGAATGTACCATTTATGACTACTCTTTGTTTCCTATCTTTTAGCCAATTCCTTACCCAGTTGCATATTGTGTCCCCTAGTCCTTGCTTCTGGAGCTTTAGTATAAGGCTATTATGTGGTACAGTATCAAATGCCTTTGCAAAGTCCAAATAAATCACATCAGCTGCATTACCAATATCCAGGTTTGAACTTACCCCCTCATAGAACCCCAACAGGTTGGTTAGACACGACTTATCTTTCATGAATCCATGCTGTTTGTCAGTTATCATATTATTTTCTGCAATATATTTTTGCATGTCATCCCTTAAAATGCCCTCAAAAACTTTGCATACTACTGATGTCAGGCTTACTGGACGGTAGTTGCCTGGATCTACCCTCTTACCTTTCTTAAATATCGATACCACATCAGCAATCCTCCAATCCTGAGGCACCAACCCTGTTACAAGTGAGTCTAAAAAGATGAGATACAGCGGTCTGTCGATTACGGAGCTCAATTCCCTCAATATTCGTGGATGAATGCCATCTGGCCCTGGGGATTTGTCAATGTTTAATTTACTCAGACGTAGGCGTACTTCATCTTGTGTTAAATTAATTATATCGGGTGGTGGACTTTGATTTTTCACTTGTTGAATGATCCCTGGTACAGTCAGTTCCTTGGTGAATACAGATGAGAAATGCCTATTTAATATCTCAGTCTTTTGTTTGTCCTCTATAACTAACTTGTTATTATATTTTAAGGGTCCGATACTATCCTTTGTTTTCCTTTTGGCATTAATGTATTTATAAAAGATTTTGGGATTTATTTTAATGTCATTGGCGATTTTTGTTTCAGTAGCTAGTTTTGCTTGTTTGATTTCTTTTTTGCATTGCCTATTGATATCTTTATACTCCTGCAATGCTATTTCTGTATTCTCAGCCTTTAAGATTTTAAACGCCCTTTGTTTTTGTTTTATTATACTTTGCACAGTCTTATTTATCCATAGTGGTTTCTTTTTATTCCTGGACATTTTATTACCAGAGGGTATACGTTTTTTACAGGACTCTAGTAGTATATCCTTAAACTTACCCCATTTATGTTCGGTATCCCCAGTTACCATGACTCTGTCCCAATCTACACATTTAAGCTCTTCCCTTAATTTGTTGAAATCAGCTTTCCTAAAATTCCAGGTTTTAGCATTGCCCCTTTGAAATGTTCTATTGAATATTATGTCGAAGCTTACCATATTATGATCGCTGGTTCCCAAGTGCTCCCGGACCTGTAGATCTGAAATTGTATCCGGTCTATTTGACAGGACCAGATCTAGCAAATTATCTCCCCTGGTCGGTTCACCTACCATCTGAGAGAGGAAATGGTCTTGAATGGTAGATAAGAACTTACAGCTTTTAGCAGAACCAGAAGATTCTATGTCCCACTGTATGTCTGGATAGTTGAAATCCCCCATAATAAGAACCCGATTATTATTATTAGCTGCCTTTTCAATTTGTTCCAGCATTTCACCCTCTATTTGTTCAGGTATGTTAGGAGGCTTATAGCAAACTCCAATTAGCATTTTTCCATTATTCCCCTCCCCATGTACATTTACCCATACTGACTCTACATTGTTGCTGTTCCCCTCAATGTCATCATACAACACAGGTTTTAGGTTAGATTTGATAAATATACACACCCCACCACCTTTTTGGCCTTTCCTGTCCTTCCTAAATGTACTATAACCCTGTATGTTTGTCACCCAGTCATGGCTTTCATCCAGCCAGGTTTCCGTAATGCCCACCACATCATAATCCATGGTTGACATAAGAGTCTCCAATTCATTCATTTTGTTTGCAAGACTTCTTGCATTTGCCAGTAGACATTTAATCCTATTAACACCTTTATTACTCCTAGCCTCCCTACATTCCTTGTATGTCCCATCCCCCCCTAATCCTTCATTGACCCCTACCATCTCCCTGTCTCTATCTGCTCTATCTATCCCCTTATTTGCTCCACTACCCTCCCTCCCCCCCCCCGATCCTAGTTTAAAAGCTCCTCCATCCGTCTGACCATTTTCTCCCCCAGCACAGGTGCACCTTCCCCATTGAGGGGAAAAACTAACAATGTAACGAGTAACCTGAATGCTGTACTTTTCGTGGGGGAAGCAAATACTGCGGAATTCGGGTTACTCATTACATTGCGAGTTTTTCCCCATTGACTTGCATTGCACATGCTATTTGGAATGAATATACGAGTATTAGACAATACTCGTTATGACTGTAGCGAGTGCGATTAGTTAGGTACTCGATCAACTCTACTTACAGCAAATGAAAACCCAAAAATCATTATCTCAGAAAATTAGAATAATTACCACAAAATACCTGCAAAGGCTTCCTAGGTGTTTAAAATGCCCTCTTAAGGGGGCTTTACACGCTACGATATCGCTAATGTGAAGTTGTTGGGGTCACGGAATTTGTGACGCACATCCGGCCGCATTAGCGATGCCGTTGCGTGTGACACCTATGAGCAATTTTGCATCGTCGCAAAAAACCGTGCAAAATCGCTCATCGGTGACATGGGGGTCCATTCTCAAATATCGTTACTGCAGCAGTAACGAAGTTGTTCTTCGTTCCTGCGGCAGCACACATCGCTCCGTGTGACACCGCAGGAACGAGGAAGCTCTCCTTACCTGCCTCCCGGCCGCAATGCGAAGGAAGGAGGTGGGCGGGATGTTACGTCCCGCTCATCTCCGCCCCTCCGCTTCTATTGGGCGGTGGTTCAGTGACGCTGCTGTGACATCGCTGTGACGCTGAACGAACCGCCCCCTTAGAAAGGAGGCAGTTCGCTGGTCACAGCGACGTCGCCGGGCAGGTAAGTATGTGTGACAGGTCTGGGCGATGTTGTGCAGCACGGGCAGCGATTTGCCCGTGTCGCACAACAGATGGGGGCGGGTACCCACGCTAGCGATATCGGTACCCATATCTCAGCGTGTAAAGCGGCCTTTAGTCTGGTTCAGTAGGCTACACAATCACGGGGAAGACTGCTGACTTGACAGATGTCTAGAAGGCAGTCATTGACATACCCCACGAGAAGTTAAAGGCTACTTTCACACTTGCGTTTTTTTCCTTCAGTCGCAATCCGCCGTTTTGGAAAACAGCGGAATCCGTTAACAGATTCCGCTACTTCCCATAGACTTGTATGGACGACGGATTGCGACTGATGGACCTGCGTTGATTCCGCCGTTTTTTGAGCAGCGGAATCCTTAGGATTTCGCTGCGCATGCTCTCTCTGGCTCCCTGCAAACGTAACCAGGGTACACATAGGGTTATTAAGCAAAGCGCTTTGCTTAGTTACCCGATATTTACCCTGGCTACGTGTGCAAGGAGCCAGCGTTAAGCGGTGTACGCTGGTAACCAAGGTAAATATCGGATAACCAAGCAAAGTGCTTTGCTTAGTTACCCGATACCCTCGCTACGTGTGCAGGGAGCCCGAAACTTCCCTGCTTAGCTCCGCCCCCTCCCGCACTCCACTCTGCATGTACACACGCACACAGACACACAGACGCACACACACTCACCTGTCCCCAGCCATGCAGTCCCCGGTACTGACGTCCTCAGCGTCATGGCCCTGCTCGGCTCCACCCACCCCACACTCTGCCCCCCTGCACACATTCTCAGCGGCCGAGCGATCAGGTGATCACCCGGCGGCCGGCTGCTGTGAGCTATCAGCTGATCACCTAGCGTCCGGCTGCTGTGAACGATCAGCTGATCACCCGGCGGCCAGCTGCTCTGAACGATCAGCTGATCACCCGGTGGCCGGCTGCTGTGAGCGATCAGCTGAGCACCTGGCAGCCGGCTGCTGTGAACGATCAGCTGATCACCTGGCGGCCAGCTGCTCTGAATGATCAGCTGATCACCCGGTGGCCGGCTGCTGTGAGCGATCAGCTGATCACCTGGCAGCCGGGTGATCAGCTGATCGTTCTCAATAGTCTGCCGCCGGTAAAACTGTAAAGAAAAAAAAAAGCACATTCCGTTGTTTTGTACGATCTGTTGCATCCGTTGTGCCACTATATGCAACGCTTCCGTTGCATCCGTCACACAACGCAATGCAACGGATGCTGTTCAATGCAAGTGTGAAACTAGCCTAAGCCACAAAAGGTCATTGCTGAAGAAGATGGCTTTTCATAGAAGTGGTCCCAGCACCCTCTGTGTCAGAGAGGGGTCCACCACTCTGGCCAGCTGATGAAAGCTCATCCCCGGAGCCGCTGCCAGATCAATCGGAGGAGTACCTAGCACCCTCAAGAAGAATGAGAGGCCTGGATGCCGAGCCCACAGTTCCCAAACGCCCGGAAGGGGTCGCAGCATTCCCTGCCGAGGAAGATGACGTGACAGCCTATATGCCTAGCATGTATGTGACCTGGGAGCCGGCTGAAGACCAAGTGATGGTGATGAGGAGGCCAGCCCGCAGAGGATAACGGCGTGAGGGCAAGACACTCCCTTATGCAGCCTACCGCAGAGATAGAGCGAGTTGAGGCCAGGGATCTAAAGGAGAAGCAGTCCCTGCGGCAGACCGGGCTTCAGACCAGAGGTCCTCTCCACCGTGGGGTAGTGGAGGAATTTAATCTGCGCACCGGCTACGGCTTCATTGTGGAGTCTGGAGTAAAAGAAGGTATATTTGTTTCCAGAAGGGATGTCCAGTCCCACCTACAGCGAGGACACCCAGATCGAGACCTCTATACAGGAGATGTTGTAGAGTACACCAGACACATGGGTGAAAGAGGCTGGTATGCCTTTATATGTCATGCAGTGCCCTAAGAACACCGTGGCAAGTCCAAGCTCCACCCCCACTGCTGCTACCAGGTCCCCAAAGTCACCTCCACCAGGGGACACTCAAGATGCTAAAGAAGATACAGAAGCACTAGATACAGAAGCAGAAGATACAGAAACACCAGATGACACACAAGGTGAAACACCAGATGAAACATTCACCTACGTCATCCACTCAGTCTGCCTTTTCTGGACTTGCTTGTCTCTATTGATCCAGAAGGTAAGCTCAGAACAACCATCTATTGAAAGCAAACTTCCACAAACTCACTCCTCAGGTGGGATAGTCATCATCCTTTGCCTCTCAGGCGTGGTATCCCAAAGGGACCATACCTGCCCCTGAGAAGGAATTGTTCGGATCAGAGTGAGTTTGTGGAAAAGGCGAATGACTTGAGGAATCGGTTTCTTGAAAAGGGCTACCCAGATCATGTCTTGAGAAAAGCCTTCAAATACTCTTTGGAGCAGGACCGGAGTAAGCTCCTGTCACCACAACCTAAACAAAATCAGGATGAGGGGCTTGTAAGGCTTATTACAACCTATACTAAGGGAGCCTCTGCAGTCAGAAACATACTGGAGCAACACTGGGGTATTCTGAGAATGGACACTGATCTGATGGAGTGCCTTAAACCACAGCCCAGCATCACTTATCGTAAAAAACGCTCTTTGGGAGACCGTCTAATTCATAGTCATTTTGTGGTACCGACTGGTGGTGGCACATGGATTCCTAAAAAACCATCTGGTTGTTTTAGATGTGGCTCGTGTGTTGCATGTGCATATATCAGCACGGGTAACAAATTTACGAGTACATCTACTGGTGAGTCTCTCTTGGTCAGAGAGTTCATCAATTGCAAGACAAAGGGTATTGTGTACTTAGAAACTTGTCACTGTGTCACATACAATATGTGGGTAAAACCACACGTGAGTTTCGTAGAAGAGTAGGTGAGCATATGGGGGACATCAGGAATGACCGTGATACCCCCATTGCTAGACGCATGAACATGCAGCACAGCTCCAACAGGGAAGCCATTTCTTTTATGGGCATCCTAAAAGTCAAAGCATCTCCTAGGGGTGGGAATCTAGATCGTACTTTGCTACAAAAGGAGGCAAGGATGATGTTCCGTTTAAATACTTGCCGTCCTGAGGGTCTTAATGACCAGATTAGTTTTGGTTGCTTCATATAATATCTTGACCTCTTGGTCAGTTGGTTGTTCTTGTCCTGGTGATGATGAATCTAGCTTTTTGACCATGAATAATACTACATAGCCCAATTATTCTATCGGCCGTACTCCTATTTATGAGTATTAATTCCGGCCAGGTGGGGGATATTATGTGTATAGACCTCTTCATTTATTATTGGAGTATTTCCCTATCATAAGGTATAATAATTCTTTATAGGATACACGTTATTGATTATAGTCCCATATTTACAGTTTAAGATTGTTCATTGATACAATTTTAAATTCTTTTTGGTGTCTTTTTATTTAGTCCACCTTTATATATCTTCTTTAAGTAATTTTGCTTGATCCGTATACCTATGTATTTACCTCTAGTATCTGCTAGGTCCTTTATTAACTCTCCAGGTATATATAGGTGGCTTTACACACTGCAACATCGCAAACGACATCGCTGTAACGTCACCGGTTTTGTGACGTTATAGCGACCTCCCCAGCGACATTGCAGTGTGTGAAGCACATCAGCGACCTGGCCCCTGCTGTGAAGTTGCTGATCGCTACAAATCGTTCAGGACCATTCTTTGGTCTGTTGTTTCCCGCTGTGCAGCAAAGTCTCAGTGTGTAAAGGGGACTTTACAGCGACTTCCCATTCAAAAAGCTGCTTTACAACATCCCCAATGACTAGCTAGGTCGTTCTGTAGGTCCGGATCGCTGTTGCGTCGTTGGCCAGGTCGGCCTGTTTGACAGCTCACCAGAGACTTTGTAGCGATCCCGGCCAGGTTGGGATCGCTGGTGGGACCGCTAGAAAGTCTCAGTGTGTAAAGGGGCCTAATTAGGCTATGTGCCCACGCTGCGGATTTACAGCGGATTTTGCCGCGGATTTGCCGCGGATTTACCGCGGATTTCCCGAAAATCTGCAGCAGCGGCACTTCCAAGCCATTTCAATGGCATTTTGGAAATGCTGTGACCATGCTGCGGATTTTTCCGCGGCGGATTTGCCGCGGATTTTGATCCGGAAAAATCTGCAGCATGTCAATTATTGTTGCGGATTTTGGTGCGGATTTTGGGTATAGAATGGGTAAAAAAAAAAAAAAAAATCCGCATCCAAATCCGCGGTAAATCCGCGGCAAATCCGCACTCAAGTCGCGGATTTTCATGCAGAAAAATCCGCAGGTACATTCTACCGTGGACACATAGCCTTATGGTCTTATGGTATCAGGAGCACTGGTGAGAGCAGAGAAGTACAAGCAGGCACATTACCTAATAGCTGCAAATGCCACCAGACACTCATACAGGATTGTGACGCTCCCCGACGCTGGCGTTTCGGCGCTTCCTTCTTCAAAGGGGGGAGGCGGGAACATATGCTCCCTATTTATATTGAACTCTGAGACAGGGATGATATGATTGTTTGGATTGTAACGCCTATTGTCCAGCTCCGGCTGTGTCTTTTGAGATCAAATGGTTTTTAATTAATAAAATATTTTGTATGTATTATAGACCCTTGTATTCGTTTTTTTCTTTTTTGGTCTTATTTAATGCATGTGGATGGTATTTATATATGGGTTTAATGTACTTAGGCGGGCTTTGCACACTACGACATCGCAGGTGCGATGTCGGTGGGGTCAAATTGAAAGTGACGCACATCCGGCGTCGCAGTCGATATCGTAGTGTGCAAATCCTTTTTGATACGATTATCGAGCGCCAAAGCGTCGTTATCGTATCATCTGTGTAGGGTCTGACATTTCCATAATGCCGCTGCAGCGACAGGTACGATGTAGTTCCTCGTTCCTGCGGCAGCACACATCGCTGTGTGTGAAGCCGCAGGAGCGAGGAACATCTCCTACCTGCGTCCCGACTGCAATGCGGAAGGACGAAGGTGGGCGGGATGTTTACATCCTGCTCATCTCCGCCCCTCCGCTACTATTGGCCGCCTGCCATGTGACTTCGCTGTGATGCCGCACGACCCGCCCCCTTAGGAAGGAGGCGGGTCGCCGGCCAGAGCAACATCGCAGGACAGGTGAGTGCATGTGAAGCTGCCGTAGCGATAATGTTTGCTACGGCAGCTATCACAAGATATCGCTGCTGCGACGGGGGCAGGGACTATCGCGCTCGACATCGCAGAAATTGATAAGGTTGCCCATACTTTTGCACCGGTCAAATTTTGTTTAAATGCGGATTGCACATTTTCTGTTAGTACAATAAACCTCATTTCAATCCAGAAATATTACTCAGTCCATCAGTTATTAGATATATGAAACTGAAATAGCTGTTGCAAAAACCCAAATTGTTATAAAGAAAAAAGGTTAACATTAATAGGGGTGCCCAAACTTTTTCATATGACTGTGACATATGACATATGACTGTGACAAAAAGAAAAAAAACACCACCAAAATAAATCCTTGCCTGTCCGGCACTAACTATACACGGTGTTATCCTAACTACCAACTGGCCAGGCTAAGTCACATAGGACCGATACCGGGGTGAGATATACCTGCCCTCATCCACTAATCCCACATGAGTCTCACATATCCCCCCCCCTCTGCTCAGACCACTGCAGCTGAGCAACAGCACCCACAAAACAGTGCACACGAGACAGGGCATCAGCATTCCCCATCCGCACCCCCGGGCGGTGCTCCACTGTAAAACGGTAGGCCTGAAGTGCAAGGAACCACCGGGTCACTCGGCCATTCCGTTCCCTATTCAAGTGCATCCACTTGAGAGGGGCATGGTCAGTGATCAGCCGGAACTTCCTTCCAATCAAGTAACATTTAAGGGACTCTAGAGCCCACTTAATGGGTAAGCATTCTTTTTCCACTATGGCATAGTTGCGTTCATGCTTATTAAGTTTCCGACTAAGATAAAGGACCGGATGTTCCTCTCCTTCCTTCAGTTGTGACAATACAGCCCCTATACCGGCATCAGAAGCGTCCGTTTGGACCACGAACTCGCTGCGGAAGTCAGGAGTCATTAGCACAGGTTGAGAGCAAAGAGCTAGTTTTAAGTTATGGAAGGCTTCTTCGGCTGCCGTGGTCCATTTGATCATGACAGAGTCTTTCCCTTTGGTAAGGTCCGTCAGGGGAACAGCGGTAGCCGCAAAATTGGGAATGAACCGTCGGTAGTAGCCGGCTATTCCCAAAAATGCTCTCACCTGCTTCTTGTTGACTGGTTGCGGCCATTTCTGAATGGCTTGTATCTTGTCAATCTGGGGTTTAACAATTCCCCTCCCAATTACGTATCCCAAATACCGGGCTTCTTCCAGCCCGATATGACATTTCTTGGGGTTTGCTGTTAGACCCGCCTCCCGCAGGTCCTCAATCACAGCCTCTAGTTTCTGGAGGTGCGTCTCCCAGTCCAGGCTGTAAATGACTATGTCATCCAAATACGCAGAAGCATACTGCCTATGGGGCCTCAGCACTCGGTCCATCAACCTTTGAAAGGTTGCCGGTGCCCCGTGTAGTCCAAACGGCATATACACATACTGGTATAAACCTTCCGGTGTAGAAAACGCGGTTTTCTCTTTAGCGGCCTCTGTTAGCGGGATCTGCCAATAGCCCTTTGTTAAGTCTAGGGTCGTGATATACCGGGCTTTTCCAAGCCGATCTATTAATTCATCGACCCGTGGCATAGGGTATGCATCAAATTTGGAGACCGCATTTAATCTCCTGAAGTCATTGCAGAATCTAATGGAGCCGTCTGGTTTCGGTATTAACACAATCGGACTCGACCAGGCGCTATGCGATTCCTCGATTACACCTAACTCTAACATGGTCTTCACTTCTCGGGAGACAGCTTCCCGCCGAGCCTCCGGTATTCGGTAGGACTTTACCTGAACTGTTACCCCAGGCTCTGTTATGATGTCATGTTTAATGAGTGGTCTGCCCGGGCTTTTCCGAGAAAAACTCGTGATTGTTGATTACAAACTGCTTGACGTCGGTCTTTTGCCGCTCCGACAGAGTCTCCGCCGTCCCGACATCCGGTATGGTCCGCTTGCAGACCGGAAGGGCCAGACCTGCTGACAGAGCTGGACGGTCCTTCCAGGGTTTTATCAGATTCACGTGATAAATCTGTTCAGGCTTCCTTTTACCAGCCTGGTACACTTTGTAGTTTACCTCACCCACCCGTTCCTTAATTTCAAAGGGGCCTTGCCACTTTGCCAGAAATTTGCTTTCTGCCGTGGGGACCAGGATCAACACCCTATCTCCGGGTGCAAAAGTACGGATCTTGGCCCGCCTATCATAAATCCTTTTCTGTGCTCCTTGAGCCTGTATCATATGCTCTTTAACGATGGGCATCACCGCCACAATACGGTCCTGCATTTGGGTTACATGGTCTATTACGCTTTTGAACGGGGTGACCTGTCCCTCCCAGGTTTCTTTAGCGACATCTAACAGTCCACGGGGACGTCGGGCGTACAGAAGCTCGAAAGGAGAGAACCCGGTGGAAGACTGGGGCACCTCCCGGATGGCAAAAAGCAAATACGGGAGTAAGTAGTCCCAGTTCTTCCCGTCCTTGTCTATCGCCTTACGGAGCATCTGTTTCAAAGTTTTGTTAAACCGTTCGACCAGTCCGTCCGTTTGAGGGTGATACACGGAGGTGCGTAACTGTGCTATTTGTAACAGCCTGCAGAGTTCTTTCATTACTTTAGACATAAAGGGGGTTCCTTGGTCTGTGAGTATTTGTTTTGGGACACTAACCCGACTAAACACATGGACCAGCTCCTTGGCAATGGTCTTGGTGGCCGTGTTACGCAAAGGGATGGCCTCGGGGTAACGAGTGGCATAATCCAAGATGACAAGGATGTGCTGGTGTCCTCGTGCAGACTTGGGGAGGGGTCCAACTAAATCCATCCCAATTCTCTCAAATGGGATCTCGATGATAGGCAGAGGTACTAAGGGGCTACAGAAACGGGGCCTAGGCGCAGAGATTTGGCAGTCGGGACAAGACTCGCAATATGTGCGAATATCGTGATGCATGCCGGGCCAAACAAAACAGTGTAATATCCTTTCGGTAGTTTTCTGGACCCCCAGGTGTCCCCCCATCATGTGTCCGTGTGCCAGGTCCAGCACTCTCCGCCTGTAGGCTCTCGGTACAACCAATCGTTGTACTGTGTCATCCCCCTTCTTCTCTATCTGATAGAGAAAGTCATTCTCCAGTGCCATGTAGGGGTAAGACAGCCTAGTACCTGCATCCACCTGCACCCCGTTTATCATTTTAACATTTTTTATAGCCTGAGAAAGGGTAGGATCTCTCATTTGCTCACTTTGGAAGTCATCTTTCTGGACTTCCAAATTCAGCCAAGAGGAAGGGGGACAGCCACCCGTGTCCGCCTCTGCCCCGGGTTCATCGGAATCACCCGCCAGAACTGAAAAGGGGAACTGGGGGTTGTTTTCAGCGGATTCCTCCTCTGAACCCTCTTGTGGGGCATCCTGTAGTGGCTCCGGGCCCACACAAGGTGTGGGAGAAGGATCATCCGTGCGGCTACCCTGGGGTACTAATTGGTTCTCCCACAACTGCCAGAAGTGGGGAAAATCCCTGCCCAAAATGATATCATGCAATAGTGCTGGTACTAGTCCCACCTTATGATGCACAGACCCATAGGGCGTAGTAATGCAGGAGACCGTTGTGAGGTACGAGCAGGTGTCTCCATGCACACATGTCACAGAAAATTTATCTGATGGTCCCATCGGGACTGCTACCAGACTGGCCTTTACCAGAGTCACCACACTTCCCGAGTCTAATAGTGCAACAACAGTATTGCCATCAATGGACACTTCACACAGGTGTTTTTTCATATCGCCTTGACATGCAGCAACACACACTACCCGTGCAACCATAGCCCTGCGTTTTTCAAAGTCCGTGACATCACACTGCATCGGTTCTGCAGTTACTGGACAGTTTGCAGCAATGTGGCCCACCTCCTGGCAGCGGAAACACCTCACGGGCCCCTTGCTAAGACCATAGTTTGGCACCTTAGCCCTCACAGGGCCAGCAGTCCTGTTTTCCTCCTCCACTGCCTTAGGATATTTTCCTCCTCCCCATGACCCTGGAACAGTCTTACCAGATCCTCGTCGAGAAGGGGAAGAGCGAGGATGTGTAGCATCGTCCATAAGTCCTTCTGCCAAGGAATAACGCTCCACTAGATCCACTAGCTGATCCGCTGTCGTGGGGTTTCCATGGCTTACCCACCTCTTCAGAGATGGCGGTAGAGCTCTTAGGTATTTATCAAGAACGATTCTTTGTACCATCTCTGGCGCCGTCAAAACCTCGGGCTGTAGCCATTTCTTGGTCAAGTGAATGAGGTCAAACATCTGTGACCGCTGTGGTTTATCGGGCTGATAAGTCCATTGATGAACTCTCTGTGCTCGCACGGCCGTCGTCACTCCCAGCCGGGCAAGGATCTCGGCTTTTAGTTTATCAAAGTCATGCGCTGCTTCAGGCTCAAGATCAAAGTAGGCTTTTTGGGCCTCACCTGCCAGAAACGGTGCAAGCAAGTCGGCCCATCGCTCCTTTGGCCACTTTTCCCGCTCCGCCGTCCGTTCAAACGTGGTCAGGTAAGCTTCCACATCGTCCTCTGTGGTTAATTTCTGCCAGCACCGACTCACATGAATCACCCTCCGAGTCTGCTCCAGCGACTTCTGCTCCGATCGCCAGGCGACGCCGTGTTCCTGCCGTGGATGGTACTGGTGATGGGAGAGAAGTTGATGCCAGCGGCACCAGTGGGCGCAGGCTCCGATCATCCACTGGGCTGGGTTAGCTTGGGATCTGCAGTACCGCTGGCTGACTGTGGGTGGCATGTGTCTTCCAGCTGAAGTTGCCAGCGTTCAGCTACAGCCAATGGGAATACACCACACCCTTCTTATTTCCCCTCCTGTCACATGATTACTGCCAGATATAGTTCTGATTTTCCTGGCTCCTGTTACGTCCTATTCTGTTGGTGATTCCTGTGTTGACTTCTGCGTGTTTTTGACTACCCTTCTGCCTACTGTTTTTGTACCTTGCTGCCCGACCCGGATCTGACCTCTGCTACGTTTGCTGACTACGTCACTGCCTGCCGATTCTGTCCCTGCTCCGCATGTCCTGGTTTGACCCTGCCTGACTACTACTCTCATCGTACTGCAGCCTTCCACAGGTAGTGATCTCCAGGGTCCTGTGTAATTCCAAATCCCTGTATAGGGGTTAAAGGGTTTCAGGGTTCTGGGGGTCCTACTTGGTGAGTGGCTTCACTCTAGCCTCCCCTTTACAGCCCATCTGAGTCTGTGGATCCAGGCAGGCGTTACAGTGTGTTGCCCCTGTGCTGTGCCATCACTGTGTGTGTGTGTTGCCCCTTTGCTGTGCCATCAGTGTGTGTGTGTGTGTGTGTGTGTGTGTATTATCCCTGTACTTTGCAGAGTTTTAATATAGATCCTGAGGCTATAAAGAGTCATAATCCTTACCATTAAATGGGGAAGACAGAAGTGAAAATTTATATTGTGTGTAGTGAGGAGCACGAAGAAGGACATCCCAACTTTAGGCCAAGTTCACATATTGCAGATTTTTTAGGGATTTGCGGTGTGAATCCACTGGTCTTGGTGCAGTGGCCTTTGCTCAGTAACAGGACGGTGGTTATATTCAGACTCTATGTGGTGATATTTGGTCATGGTGTGGCGGCATTATTTTGCAATGTAATAATACATTGCAAACCTTTATATGGTGGGTGTTGTTCAGTAACACTATGTAGTAGTGTCTTGCTAAATTCTACTAAAAAGGGGGCTGAAAGCCCGTACTTACGAAGCGCTCACTGATATCCTAATCAGGCACGAATACTAATATTCTTTATAGCAAGATACTATTTATTTTAATAGCACATGAATATAATCAATGGTACATAGGCATTTAGAACTATAGTCATAGAAACTTATACAATAACAGAAATATGCATCAACATTACCGTTATGTTGTAGCAATCCTTTCACATCGGAGGGAACTCGAGTTAATGATAAGGAATCAACATAGTATCTTGCATCACAGGAACAGTGCGTACGTACACTTCAATGTCCTGGAAGGTTTCCCTCACATTAAGCGAGTCCGGTGTAATTTTTATAGGAAAACTTTGTAGGTTGTGTTTAAATGGTCACCAGCATGTGACAGCTGAGTCATGTTCATGTAACTTGACCACAAACTGCTGTGGGCACCAGCAGCTTCCTGCACATTTACTTGTACATCCTGCCAGCTGTCAACTGGCCGACCACAGTTGACCATAGTGTTAGTGAAATATTGCAATGAGCCGTAAATTTCATATGCAAGCTTCCTTAAACCTGTCTTTAAGCCAACCACAAGTTTCCGGTAAGTGGAACTGTAAAAGTGACTTCCTCATTATCTTATTCTTTGGTCATCATAGTGAAATTGGTTATCCAAAGGACATCTCTTTGATACTGAATTATTGATAGGTCAAATAATATCTGGGATCACTCCTATCTTTTGATTATGATTCCTATCTAATCACACATTCTTTCAGTCATATCACATTGGTATCACAATCGGTCCTTGATCCCAGGGATTATTTTCCATCATCAGTATTCCACTAGAAGAAGATCACTCGGAATATACCATACCATGACCAAGAAATATTGTTTGCCACAAATTTTGTTTTCTTGGTTTGTTTAGATAAACGTTGAATCACAAATATAATCACTTTCACTACTTTTGTACAGTATATTAAAACTAAAAGCAATATTATCTGAAAAGCTCCCTTGAATATCATGTGTTTTGGCATTTGCTCGATATTCAAAGGAATCATTACACATTACATTTCCCGATATGTTACTACAAGTTTCACTAGTCCCATTTATGAACATATTGGCATAAGGCCATAACATATCATGAATTGTCCTTTCCACTAAGCTGGGTTTAAAAGCATCTACAGTATTTATAGCTGTCCCAAAACTTATTTTTATATTCTCTATAGGGATGAATTCCAGGTTAGTCAGTCCAGTCTTTTTTCTTAGTACCCAAATTCCTCCCTTAAAAGCCAGATATTGCAAATTGGTGACTGTTGCATTCAAATTGCCTTGCCACCATGGAAGATTGATCCATCCCACTATGGAAATGGGTACTGTAGTATTCTATAGACGAACACTTCGAGTGTCTTTATCAGCAAGATGATCAGAACAACTTTTTCACTTTAAGATTTCCTCCATCGATACCGGGAAATCCAGATAAGGGATACTGGTGGCTGTAACCGAAGAATGTGTACAGATCCAGCAATCTGCGTGTTGAAAATGTGATGGTGCATCAGAAATTCATTCGCCACAGGTTCCTCCTGATGTAGACTTGTCCATCCAACGACCAGAGAGGCAAACATGAAACACAGGAATTTCTCCATCTCATCACTATCGAGCTCTTCCCAGTAACCGATACCATGGATTCCGCTTATTTACAACACCATCTGCAAATAAAGATACACTATTATTCTCGTAAATAACATTTTTCTTGTGGGACATATTCCCACTTCTCCACTCCTGGTCTCATTATCAGGAGAGTGCGATCTTTTCCGACCGCTATTACCTCTGTCTCTGAGGGCGGTCCTTGGAGGTTTTGAATACATATTTTTGCTCCTACATTTTTAATATTAGAGGATCCAAAACCTTTAGTACCCCGTATTGTTAATTCTGCCGGGGCAGTTCCTTCTCTTATTTCAGACAAGTTTATTAGAATTATTAACATCTGAGCCACCTTCTGGTGTTTCATCAATATCAAAGGTTCATTTCCCAAATTTAGCATCAGTACCTTGATTTCTCCCTGATAATCTGCAGTACTCCACTCCACTGTCAAGACTAATCTCTTCTCGACTACTGTTTTTCCCACCTCCAGGTCTGTGAACTCCTCGGTGGGCGGAGCCAACCGCCTGGGTCCGCCCCCTAGTGTGAACATCAAACCCAGAGGGAGGTGACAAGGGTTTTGTAGTTTGGCTGCTGTCACCTTACTAAGGGGGGAGGGAATGTGTGTATGGGACTACCCGTGACAACCTGGCTAGTCCAGGGCGTCACATGATCATCTCATCAGTATCCCACGGCTGCACGCCAATGAGGACTCACAACAGCATGCCCCCCTTCCAGCATGCATTAAGTGCCGCTATCTGAGATTAACAACAAGTGTCGCTCCACCCATGGCTGTTAGGGTACCTTCACACTTAGCGATGCAGCAGCGATCCGACCAGCGATCTGACCGGGTCAGGATCGCTGCTGCATCGCTACATGGTCGCTGTTGAGCTGTCAAACAGGCAGATCTCACCAGCGACCAGTGAACAGCCTCCAGCCAGCAGCGACGTGCAAGCGACGCTGCGCTTGCACGGAGCCGCCGTCTGGAAGCTGCGGAGACTGGTAACTAAGGTAAACATCGGGTATGGTTACCCGATGTTTACATTAGTTACCAGCACACAGCTGTGTGTGCAGGGAGCAGGGAGCCGCGCACACTGAGCGCTGGCTCCTTGCTCTCCTAGCTACAGTACACATCGGGTTAATTAACCCGATGTGTAATGCAGCTACATGTGCAGAGAGCAGGGAGCCGCGCACACTGCTTAGCGCTGGCTCCTTGCTCTCCTAGCTGCTGTACACATCGGGTTAATTAACCCGATGTGTACAGCAGCTACATGTGCAGAGAACCGGAGCCGGCAGCACAGGCAGCGTGAGAGCTGCAGAGGCTCGTAACTAAGGTAAATATCGGGTAACCACCTTGGTTACCCGATGTTTATCTTGGATACAGCTTACCTCAGCTGCCAGATGCCGGCTCCTGCTCCCTGCTCGCTTCATTTGTTGCTCTCTCGCTGTCACACACAGCGATCTGTGTGTCACAGCGGGAGAGCGGCTTTGAAGAAAACGAACCAGGGCTGTGTGTAACGAGCAGCGATCTCGAAGCAGGGGCCAGATCGCTGCTCATTGTCACACACAGCGAGATCGCTAATGAGGTCACTGCTGCGTCACAAAAAGCGTGACTCAGCAGCGATCTCGGCAGTGAGCTCGCTGTGTGTGAAGCACCCCTTAGAGGCAGATGAAGGCTGAGTAATTCAGTCTTTATCTGCAGGGAAAGATTCAGGATCAGCGTATGAGCTCACATCAAAGGCAGGGAAATGACTCATGACGTGCATAGCAGGGTTAATGCAGCAGTCAGATGTTAGCCGGCAAAAGATAGGCTGTCTCAACTGCTTCATGACTGTCCCTCAAGTTAAAATTTGCCAACCTGCTCCTAATCTTATCCATAATGCAGGTTTGTAATACATTGTGTAGCCACATCCACCCCATGTCTTACCATTGGTTTCTTAGTTCTCTTTCCATACAAAGACCAGTCAGAACCGAATTCCAGCAGTGGCCTAGTGGTTGCAAGTACAAAGGCGCTTCTGAACAAACGTAACAAGTGTCTATTAGATGGCTCCAATTGTGCCACTTTTATTAAGACGCCTTCAAGTGTTAACAAATTGGCGCAAATCGCTCCATCTTGGCACAATATGCATAAAGTAGGGATTGCCACTTAATAAATGTTGTCTGTTTCCTCTGAATAGTGACCATTGCTGAGTTCGGCCCCCCTCCTGGTTGCCTCCGGGGCCACCTCTCTGCTTGTTGAACCTCTTTAGTCATTTTTTTACTCTTATACAAGGTCCTGTGTCTCCTGTATTCTGCTGCTCTATGTCTCGGTCTTCATTCTTCTTTCAGGTAGTACGTAGTGCACAATGTTAGTGCCCCAATCACAGAGACTGAATCCCATAATAATTGTAGTGTAATTTGGGCCAGGAGTTGAATTTATGACATCTATTCTCTGTAGTGACTCCTCTATACTGCCCGATTCTAGTTGTGATATATTCAGGGTAGTAGTGATCATTCCCATCATTATCACTGTGTGAAGAGAAAATCAGACAAAAAAAACACACAACACGATATATATCTAAATTTATGTTTGTTTTTTATTAGAAGATCAATAAGCAGCATTGTATTGAAAGTATACTGGCCCTTTGAAAAATTACACAATGGTCACAGTGCCTCTCAGGTGGCCCCCGTGTGGACTACAGAACCAGCTGCAGTCATTGGGGACCAGCTGAGAGGCACTGGACCCAAAGATCCAGAGGAAGGCGAAGAAACCCCCCGGAGAGTTCTGCCTCAGGGGGGAAAAAAATTCCTTCCTGACCCCAGTTCTGGCGATCGGATATTTCCCTGGATCACGTCAGTCCTGCTGCAAATTGCAGTATATTTATATGTAATTATTAGTGATGGGCGGATAGGAAAATATTCGGGTTTGGATTGTTGGATCGAATACCCAGTACTATTCCAGTATTCATCACGAGTAACTGACCTAATGCAAGTCAATGGGGAACTCGAGTGTTATTCTAAGGACATCTTCAAAAAAAATGCTCGGGTTCCACATTGACTTACATTAGGTTAATTATTCTTCAGTAATACTGAGATAGTACTCGGCATTCAGTACAACTAATCCAAACCCGAATATCTATTAACCCATCACTAGTAATTATAAGCTATGGAGCGCTAATCTTACAAAGAAAAATATACACACACCCTACTCCTAGGAGCTTACAATCTAATATACAATATGACATATGCACACAAACATATGCACACTCAACTTGATGCTCACACACATACAGACACATATGCCCACAAACACACACATACACACTCACCTCAAGACACACATACACAAACACACACCCCTTCAGTGCTGCAGTGCTGCGGACAGAAACGATCACCCCTTAATTGCTGGGACTCCACACAAACCTTCACAAATAAATCCTTTCATTACCTGGACGCCATACAAACCCTCACACACCCCTTTAGTAGTGGGGTCAAATAGACACTGACACACCGTCCCTTTATTGCTGGGGCCACACAAACAACCTTTCATTCTTGGAACACACACCTTCAGTGCTGCAGTTCTGGGAAGCGATCATACATACACACAAACACACACACACACACACACACACACACACACCCCCCTTCAGTGCTGCAGTGCTGCGGAAAGAAACGATCACCCCTTAATTGCTGGGACTCCACACAAACCTTCACAAATAAATCCTTTCATTACCTGGACGCCATACAAACCCTCACACACCCCTTTAGTAGTGGGGTCAATAGACACTGACACACTGTCCCTTTATTGCTGGGGCCACACAAACTACCTTTCATTCTTGGAACACACACCTTCAGTGCTGCAGTTCTGGGAAGCGATCATACATACACACACTCATACACACATATACACACACACACACACACACACACATACACATACACACACACACTTACACGCGCACACACACATACACACACACACACACACACACACACACACTTACATGCGCACACACACATACATACCTTCTAGGTCTGAACCTGAAAATTCTTCTCGCTTGATAATTGTAGGTCCTATGACAGCCTTGTGGAAGGGTCAAGAAGAAATAAAACATGCAGAGATAGTTATTGCTTGGAACAATCATGGTGATGAGTCCATACAGTGCACACTGCTGATCTCTTCCTTGTCCTGCTGTGCTGTTTGTGCTGTGCAGCGAGTCCTTCTACACCCCTCTCCGATGTTGCCCGATCCTCCAGTATTCAGTGAAGAGCTACCTACCTGGACCAGTCGTCTTCAAGCTGTGACACAAGATGGTTCTGGATTAGAGCTTTGTACATTCTATAGCATTTGTGATGTCATGTGAGGTCTATGATATCAAGTGCACTGTGATGTCATGTGCTTTGCGATGTCATCATACCTGGAAGCAAATCAAATTCATGTTAAAACAATAACTTTATTTAATTAAAACCACACACAATTGAATACTGCACAATAAAAATTTGCTACAACGTTAGTCATAAATCAATGTATACCTCAGAGGGGGAGGGGCCCAGGATGGATTCCCTAGACTTCCCCTACCTGGCCGCAGAGGTTGGTACTATGCAGAGATTGTTCGCCCCACCTTCTGATAGACGATTGATTGGCTGTCTCGAGCATGGCCCCGCCCATAGAGGCCAGCATACTATTCAGGCCTTGGATGGAAATGAGCCCTGACTGCCTAGCGTGCGTTCCAGCTACTTGTAGGGAGTTTTCTTCCTGGGGACACCGTATGTTTACAGGTATAAAAAAGCTGCCTTTGAATACAACATGGTCTATCTGGCTATATGAGCCTCAGGTTCAATTTGGGATGCCCCTGATGAAACCCCTGGCATTTGGAAAGGGAGGAGAAACGCGTCAGGCGTGAGGCTACTCAAGCTAAGTTATTGTGTCATTTGGCACATCTTTTATGCTGTGCAATATTATTTGCCATTGGGTATATTGTGCTTTTTGCTATTGAGCGCTATTTATCATTTGGCAAGTATGATACTATTAGCATAATGATCTGTTACTGGGCATGCCACTAATACATCTCATGTTATTCCATATGACATTGCTAATACAGGCAGGGTCGGACTGGGGTGCCAGGGGCCTACCAGGGAAATTACCTCTAGGAGCCCACACTGTAGCTACCATAAACGGTTTTATTACTTGTTCATTTTCGGCTTCTCTCAGTATAACTTGCGCCTTTTAGCAAACTACGGTGTGCAAAAAAGAACTGTATTGTGCCCTGCAGATATCACAGGATTTCTTGTAGCATCTTATTTATTGTAGTTAATTATGGAATCTATTATTTACAATCAGTCGCAGTTTTTCTTACACACGGACATTCCTTGTCTTAGGAAAACCACTGAGTCCATCAGGAAAACAATATTCAAAGAGAAGCAGAATGTTATCCAGCATCTTCAAATGGAAAAGTTTACTAAAATTAATCCCCCTATGCCACCATCTATCCACCATATAGGGTCTGTCCCCACTGACTTGGGAAATCCCCTATAGAGTCAGTATGTGGTGGTGTGAAACATTACCACTCCAATACACTTTTCCATTTGGAGACTCCGGTGAATATTTGCTTCACTTTAGTCTGACATTTATCTATTTTTTCTGTCTTTGTTATCATAGTGGTATCTGTAGCGCCCCTGAGACCCTCAGGGCACTACAGGGAACTGCATCCTCTTGGTGATTCAGGACCTACTCCCTGAGACTTGGAGTACCAGTGCCGATTCCACCAAAACACGACCAAAATCCTAGTTCTCCACTGCACACAGTGCATAGAGGGTTAACCATGTAAGGGGATGGTCGCCATGGGAACGAGTCCCTCAGTATAGCCAGCCTGGTGGGAGGGGTCAGCAGTCAGTCAGTCGGTAGTCGGTAGTGAGTTGAGTGGCACACAGAAGAGGTGTGCAGACGTGCCTGAGCTGGGTTTGTGTAACGGTGACCTGGGGGCACAGGAGAGAGGTCGCCAGGATGGGTACCGGAGATACCGCTGGGACCAGAGCACGCACGGGGCACAGGGCCCTAGGTCAAGCGTCAGTTTCATACGGTTTGATAAATACCTTCCCAGTGAGTACACCTTCACGGACTTCACTGAACCAAATAATCCGGGGGCATCAGCAGTAAACTAAGATCGGGGTTTGGACATTTACCTCCCTGCAGGGTCTGCACTGCCCTCCATATGGAGAAGGAGACTGTACCCCAAAAGGGACGTCTGGGCTCACAAACGCTCCATGCTACGGGGACCCAATCAACTGAGAGTGCCGGGGACAGTGCAACCTAGGTCATTACATTGGCACTGATACTCCAAGGGACCTGAACCAGTGGTTCAAAGGTCAGAGTGAGTAGAGACTGTTAAAGACAACCTGGTGTGGTCTCCGTTATTACCCTGCAACATCTCCCAGGCACAGCTCTACCTACAGAGGATCTAACGCCATTGCTGCATACACCACCAGCCCATCAAATGCATCCAACTACTCCACAGCGTGGCTGGCCAGTAAAGGTCTAAAAGATGAAAAAATAATGACATGGCCTCCTTGTTCACCTGATCTGAACCCCATAGAGAACCTGTGGTCCCTCATAAAATGTAAGATCTACGGGGAGGGAAAACAGTACACCTCTTGGAGCAGTGTCTGGGAGGCTGTGGTGGCTGCTGCGCGCAATGTTGATCGTAAACAGATCAAGCAACTGACAGAATCTATGGATGGTAGGCTGTTGAGTGTCATCATAAAGAAAGGTGGCTATATTGGTCACTAATTTTTTGGGGTTTTGTTTTTGCATGTCAGAAATGTTTATTTCTAAATTTTGGGCAGTTATATTGGTTTACCTGGTGAAAATAAACAAGTGAGATGGTAATATATTTGATTTTTATTAAGTTGCCTAATAATTCTGCACAGTAATAGTTACCTGCACAAACAGATATCCTCCTAAGATCTTCGTTCCGAATAGCATGTGCAATGCAAGTTAATGGGGAAAAACTAACAATGTAACGAGTAACCTGAATGCTGTACTTTTCGTGGGGGTAGCAAATACTGCGGAATTCGGGTTACTCATTACATTGCGAGTTTTTCCCCATTGACTTGCATTGCACATGCTATTTGGAATGAATATGCGAGTATTAGACAGTACTCGTTATGACTGTAGCGAGTGCGATTAGTTAGGTACTCAATCAACTCTACTTACAGCAAATGAAAACCCAAAAATCATTATCTCAGAAAATTAGAATAATTACCACAAAATACCTGCAAAGGCTTCCTAGGTGTTTAAAATGCTCTCTTAAGGGGGCTTTACACGCTACGATATCGCTAATGTGAAGTTGTTGGGGTCACGGAATTTGTGACGCACATCCGGCCGCATTAGCGATGCCGTTGCGTGTGACACCTATGAGCAATTTTGCACCGTCGCAAAAAAACGTGCAAAATCGCTCATCGGTGACATGGGGGTCCATTCTCAAATATCGTTACTGCAGCAGTAACGAAGTTGTTCTTCGTTCCTGCGGCAGCACACATCGCTCCGTGTGACACCGCAGGAACGAGGAAGCTCTCCTTACCTGCCTCCCGGCCGCAATGCGAAGGAAGGAGGTGGGCGGGATGTTACGTCCCGCTCATCTCCGCCCCTCCGCTTCTATTGGGCGGTGGTTCAGTGACGCTGCTGTGACATCGCTGTGACGCTGAACGAACCGCCCCCTTAGAAAGGAGGCAGTTCGCTGGTCACAGCGACGTCGCCGGGCAGGTAAGTATGTGTGACAGGTCTGGGCGATGTTGTGCAGCACGGGCAGCGATTTGCCCGTGTCGCACAACAGATGGGGGCGGGTACCCACGCTAGCGATATCGGTACCCATATCTCAGCGTGTAAAGCGGCCTTTAGTCTGGTTCAGTAGGCTACACAATCACGGGGAAGACTGCTGACTTGACAGATGTCCAGAAGGCAGTCATTGACATACCCCACGAGAAGTTAAAGGCTACTTTCACACTTGCGTTTTTTTCCTTCAGTCGCAATCCGCCGTTTTGGAAAACAGCGGAATCCGTTAACAGATTCCGCTGCTTCCCATAGACTTGTATGGACGACGGATTGCGACTGATGGACCTGCGTTGATTCCGCCGGTTTTTGAGCAGCGGAATCCTTAGGATTTCGCTGCGCATGCTCTCTCTGGCTCCCTTCAAATGTAACCAGGGTACACATAGGGTTATTAAGCAAAGCGCTTTGCTTAGTTACCCGATATTTACCCTGGCTACGTGTGCAAGGAGCCAGCGCTAAGCGGTGTACGCTGGTAACCAAGGTAAATATCGGATAACCATAATAAAAAAAGCAATTTGCCATCTATAAAAAGCAAACTTCCACAAACTCACTCCTCAGGTGGGATAGTCATCATCCTTTGCCTCTCAGGCGTGGTATCCCAAAGGGACCATACCTGCCCCTGAGAAGGAATTGTTCGGATCAGAGTGAGTTTGTGGAAAAGGCGAATGACTTGAGGAATCGGTTTCTTGAAAAGGGCTACCCAGATCATGTCTTGAGAAAAGCCTTCAAATACTCTTTGGAGCAGGACCGGAGTAAGCTCCTGTCACCACAACCTAAACAAAATCAGGATGAGGGGCTTGTAAGGCTTCTTACAACCTATACTAAGGGAGCCTCTGCAGTCAGAAACATACTGGAGCAACACTGGGGTATTCTGAGAATGGACACTGATCTGATGGAGTGCCTTAAACCACAGCCCAACATCACTTATCGTAAAAAACGCTCTTTGGGAGACCGTCTAATTCATAGTCATTTTGTGGCACCGACTGGTGGTGGCACATGGATTCCTAAAAAACCATCTGGTTGTTTTAGATGTGGCTCGTGTGTTGCATGTGCATATATCAGCACGGGTAACAAATTTACGAGTACATCTACTGGTGAGTCTCTCTTGGTCAGAGAGTTCATCAATTGCAAGACAAAGGGTATTGTGTACTTAGCAACTTGTCACTGTGTCACATACAATATGTGGGTAAACCACACGTGAGTTTCGTAGAAGAGTAGGTGAGCATATGGGGGACATCAGGAATGACCGTGATACCCCCATTGCTAGACGCATGAACATGCAGCACAGCTCCAACAGGGAAGCCATTTCTTTTATGGGCATCCTAAAAGTCAAAGCATCTCCTAGGGGTGGGAATCTAGATCGTACTTTGCTACAAAAGGAGGCAAGGATGATGTTCCGTTTAAATACTTGCCGTCCTGAGGGTCTTAATGACCAGATTAGTTTTGGTTGCTTCATATAATATCTTGACCTCTTGGTCAGTTGGTTGTTCTTGTCCTGGTGATGATGAATCTAGCTTTTTGACCATGAATAATACTACATAGCCCAATTATTCTATCGGCCGTACTCCTATTTATGAGTATTAATTCCGGCCAGGTGGGGGATATTATGTGTATAGACCTCTTCATTTATTATTGGAGTATTTCCCTATCATAAGGTATAATAATTCTTTATAGGATACACGTTATTGATTATAGTCCCATATTTACAGTTTAAGATTGTTCATTGATACAATTTTAAATTCTTTTTGGTGTCTTTTTATTTAGTCCACCTTTATATATCTTCTTTAAGTAATTTTGCTTGATCCGTATACCTATATATTTACCTCTAGTATCTGCTAGGTCCTTTATTAACTCTCCAGGTATATATAGGTGGCTTTACACACTGCAACATCGCAAACGACATCGCTGTAACGTCACCGGTTTTGTGACGTTATAGCGACCTCCCCAGCGACATTGCAGTGTGTGAAACACATCAGCGACCTGGCCCCTGCTGTGAAGTTGCTGATCGCTACAAATCGTTCAGGACCATTCTTTGGTCCGTTGTTTCCCGCTGTGCAGCAAAGTCTCAGTGTGTAAAGGGGCCTTTACTGCGACTTCCCATTCAAAAAGCTGCTTTACAACATCCCCAATGACTAGCTAGGTCGTTCTGTAGGTCCGGATCGCTGTTGCGTCGTTGGCCAGGTCGGCCTGTTTGACAGCTCACCAGAGACTTTGTAGCGATCCCGGCCAGGTTGGGATCGCTGGTGGGATCGCTAGAAAGTCTCAGTGTGTAAAGGGGCCTTATGGTCTTATAGTGTTGATCCCTATTCAGCATACCAGTTATTACCTTTTGTTCTTTTACAAATGGTTGTGATTACACTGTCTGATTTGCCTCCATCTTAAACCTTCTCCTTTGGTCCCATATCTTATTTAATGCATCACAAAAGACAGTTTAAGTGATGACGCCCATACCACACCCCACAATACACTATATATACATATATATACACACATACATCGTATCCTATGTATTCATCTATGTGTATTTTTTATTTATTATTTTTACAAACGTTATTTTAGGGGTGCAGGGGTACAAGAGGACCATAAGACCACTTTGGAGATTACTAATAAGACCAAAAAAGAAAAAAACGAATACAAGGGTCTATAATACATACAAAATATTTTATTAATTAAAAACCATTTGATCTCAAAAGACACAGCCGGAGCTGGACAATAGGCCTCACAATCCACACAATCATATCATCCCTGTCTCAGAGTTCAATATAAATAGGGAGCATATGTATATATAAACATAAAAATGTATCACAGCATTATATATAATCAAGGATAGTAATTACAACCATATAGAAATTCATCCAATTATATCTCAAACCAATAAATGTATAAATACAATACAATACATTAGTTAATCATAAAGTGATAAGTGTGTCCAAGAATTATGGTTACTGAACAATCATAAAGTGCAAAGTGCAAAATAAATAGAAAAAAGAAGAGAAAAGAGAGGTCAGTGTGCATGCACACATATATATATATACATATACATACATTGGTATTTAAATAGTTAAAAGAACAGCCAAGACTCCATAAATGGCTGGAAAGAGTTAATGGTATAACCAGTACTTAGAAAGGGGAGGGGGTGATAAGTTCCTAAAAAGATAAACTCTCAAGATGGAGGATATAGGTGTATATACATATATATATACATACACATACATATACATATACACATATATACATATATATTTATGCACACACATACACACAGAAATGTAAAAATTCTCTGGGGCAAGGGGTGAATCAGAGAGCAAAAAGAGCCCTTGTTAAATGATACCAGGGACAGTAGCTGTGACAGGGATATGCAAGTCTATTAGTCATGTAATGAGATTAGAGTTAATGTAAACACTGCAGCCCTGTCAGGTGCTACTATGATAATTACTGCTGCATAGACTGAATGCCCTAATCAGAGGCACAGGCATAAAACAAAGCCTGTGATCTGTATACTTATATAGTATCAGGAGCACTGATGAGAGCAGAGAAGTACAAGCAGGCACATTACCTAATAGCTGCAAATGCCACCAGACACTGATACAGGATTGTGACGCTCCCCGACGCTGGCGTTTCGGCGCTTCCTTCTTCAAAGGGGGGAGGCGGGAACATATGCTCCCTATTTATATTGAACTCTGAGACAGGGATGATATGATTGTTTGGATTGTGACGCCTATTGTCCAGCTCCGGCTGTGTCTTTTGAGATCAAATGGTTTTTAATTAATAAAATATTTTGTATGTATTATAGACCCTTGTATTCGTTTTTTTCTTTTTTGGTCTTATTTAATGCATGTGGATGGTATTTGTATATGGGTTTAATGTACTTAGGCGGGCTTTGCACACTACGACATCACAGGTGCGATGTCGGTGGGGTCAAATTGAAAGTGACGCACATCCGGCGTCGCAGTCGATATCGTAGTGTGCAAATCCTTTTTGATACGATTAACGAGCGCCAAAGCGTCGTTATCGTATCATCTGTGTAGGGTCCGACATTTCCATAATGCCGCTGCAGCGACAGGTACGATGTAGTTCCTCGTTCCTGCGGCAGCACACATCGCTGTGTGTGAAGCCGCAGGAGCGAGGAACATCTCCTACCTGCGTCCCGACTGCAATGCGGAAGGACGAAGGTGGGCGGGATGTTTACATCCTGCTCATCTCCGCCCCTCCGCTACTATTGGCCGCCTGCCATGTGACTTCGCTGTGACGCCGCACGACCCACCCCCTTAGGAAGGAGGCGGGTCGCCGGCCAGAGCAACATCGCAGGACAGGTGAGTGCATGTGAAGCTGCCGTAGCGATAATGTTTGCTACGGCAGCTATCACAAGATATCGCTGCTGCGACGGGGGCAGGGACTATCGCGCTGGACATCGCAGAAATTGATAAGGTTGTCCATACTTTTGCACCGGTCAAATTTTGCTTAAATGCGGATTGCACATTTTCTGTTAGTACAATAAACCTCATTTCAATCCAGAAATATTACTCAGTCCATCAGTTATTAGATATATGAAACTGAAATAGCTGTTGCAAAAACCCAAATTGTTATAAAGAAAAAAGGTTAACATTAATAGGGGTGCCCAAACTTTTTCATATGACTGTATATATATATATATATATATATATATATATATAATCTATCCACACACACATATACAGCTTTATATATTAGATATACACATATGGCTGACGATTCTGTCTGGGGTTCGTCATTTTAAAAATGGTGCATGCAGCTTTTTTCGTTCAGTCAAAATGACGACTAGCTGTTAATGTTTGATTGGTAAGGACTGTTTGCAGAACTGGAGAGTTTCCAAGAGTGATGGTGGGATTGTGGAAGGTTGGAGGTCAGAATGCTAAGGAGGATCTCAGCTCTCCCGGTAAAGGCATCACCTGGGTCCTCTCTCTGGGGGACGGTGCAGGGAGGGCAGCTCCATGTTCAAAGAGGCAAAGTCCGGCAGTAGAACAAAAGTTGTTTCCAGCATCATGGCCAAGAAAAAAGGTTAAAAACCAATTTTATTCCATAACTTTTGCAAATACAATAGGATATGTCTAAGACTAAGAACCTCTGTTGTGTGAAACGCATAGACATTGTTTTATACTTCGTGGACGTCCATCCAACCTAGTGTTGGTTTTAACCTTATGGAATAAAATTGGTTTTTAACCTTTTCTTGGATGTGATGCTGGAAACAACTTTTTTCTATTGCCGAAGGTTCGAGGGGTAGAGGTGGAGCTGTGGTGGAGTCTGAAGGGGGCCCGGAAATTTTGTCAGTATCGGGCCCGGAAATTCCTGGTGGCAGCCCCAGCTGGAGGGGCCCGGGGTGGCTGCCCGGAGTGAGTGCGTTTTCACTTTCATGTATCATGCCCCCGGGCCGTCACCAAGCAGCTGATTACCGCTGCCGGAGGCGGCACTGTTTGTATAGCTGCAGACAGGCCAACGCAGAGATTCAAACTCGCCCACACTGCACACTGTGCGCGGCCTGTGCTGAAGAGGAGGGAGTGGCCAGGCAGCAGAGATGCCAGGAGGAGAATAGCCAATCAGGAGAGGGGGCATAGCCGGGAAAATGAAATGATGAAAAGGAAAAGAGTGCAGGAGTGAAGAAGGAGAAGAGACCACAAAAAGAGAGAAAAGCAAGCAGAGAGCAGAAAAACAGTGAGAAGAGGAGAACAGAAGGAATAGAAAGATGGGCAGTGAACCCCATAGGGGTGAATAGGCCCCATGACGATCGGGAGGGTTCAGGGTAGGAAAGGGTTAAGGTATATGGCTAGAAGGTTGTATATGGGGCTTTTGGATTGGTGGGAGAAATGGCAAAGGGGATTGGGGGATAGACTGGAAGGGGTGGGGTGTTGCAGGGGGTATAAAGGGGGATGTGCATAGGTCACTGCCTCTTTGTCCTACAACCAATGTGTCCCACCTGTGCTGCTGCCTCGCTGACCTGCAAGATGGCGGCCCTGGCTGCACTGCTGGTGGGGCCTCTGAAGTCAGCGAAGTGGACACGCTGCAGGAGCAGCTGGCGGCGGTCTGGGGGCTGGAGCGGTTAGGCCTGCTGCTTCTGCTCCCGGGCCGGCACTGCGCGCTCGGCGGGCGCGACCGCCGGAGCGCTACTCCCCTGGCGGGGGGGAGGAGGAATGGATCTGGGAGCCCCCCCCTCGGGGACCCTCTGGGGCAGCGGAGCTCTCCTCACCTGTCTGGAGAGTCACCAGCCGCCGGGAGGAATCCTCGCCGGAGATCCCGTAGGCCGGAAGTGGGCGGAGCTTCGGCAAGGCCTACTTCCGGTTTGCGGCCTGCACGGCCCCGGACCGGAGCGACGGCAGCCCCCAGTGAGGAGCTGGCTGGGGGTGGTGCCCAGCGTTGTGGAGGGGGAGCGGAGAGCTCCTGCAGGCGGCAGGGCAGCGATCGGTGCGTGAGGAGCGGCGCGGAGCAGAGCGGCAGCTGGAGAGGACCGGGAGCAGGGCCCTGCAGTCCACAGGGCCGGATGTTCCGGTCAGTAATAACGGTCCCCCCCAGCAAGGATCAGGCTGGGGGGAGTTCCCTGCGTACATCGGAGCGGCACGGCCTCTCTGCAGTCGGCAGGGAGGGAGACCCATACAAATGACTGAAGGGGGGATGGCGCAGCAGGCAGGAGTGGAGGCAGAAAAGAAGAACGGCGGCAGGATGCCGCGTAGCAAAAAGACAGAGGCCCAGCGGGAGACGCCCGGAGGAGCAGGGTGAGGTGACCATGGGGGTTGATGGCCGCTGGAGGCAGGCTGTCCCCTCGCTGGTCCCCCTGAGGAATTCAGCAGCGTTTCTGAAGCCGGCGAGGAAGAAGGATTGGAGGAGGCGGCTGAACGGATGGAGCGGCAGCGGGACGTTCACGTTACGGCTGCTCGGTTCAGAGGCAGCTCGGTAAGAGGACGACCACTATTGTTTAATGTTGTGGGTAGCGGGGATGGGGGTTCCTCTGCGGGGTGTAGCATGCTGGGGGCGGTCAGTCAGTCGGTGTTACCCGGGGCGGAATTTTTGGGCTTAGCTGTTGGGGGGTATTGCAGGGGTTGTTGGCAGAACGGTGAGGTCAGAGTGGGCCTGGGTCCGACGGGGGGCTTCGGCTGGCGGTTGTTGCGGGTCAGGCGGACGGCGTGGCGGCTGAGGCGGTGGTTAGCAAGGACATGGGAAAGACAAAAGGAAAGAAGGACGAGGTTGCGCGTTTGGGCGATAGGGCACGGAGTGCAGTAGCAGTAGACGTGGGTGTTGAAAGTCCGTTGGGGGTACATTAAAAAAAAAAAAAAAGGAGGTAAGGGAGAAGATACGAAAAGGGGAGTATGTGAAAAATATTTCCCTGCTCCCCTTGGAAAAGTTTAACGTGGACGAAGGAAGCGAGTGACTCCTAGAAGGAAAAGGAGGAGGAGGAGAAAAGGAAGTATAGGTTGCTCACTTTTACTAACTGGCTACAGTCCTTTGTGGCCCTAGCCAGGGTGATTGGGGAAAAGGAGCCGGAGCGTCCCCCCCCCCCCTTTTCCGGTTACATGGACTCGATCGGCGAGGCTAACGGAGGGTATGGGGGTTTAGGCTGGCTGTGATATGATGCGCAGTTCCGGCAGCGGAAGGCTCTGCGGCCTGGCATCCGGTGGGATCACAAAGATATTTCTTTGTGGATGCGGTTAATGACGGCCTCGGCCCAGCCCTTTCGAGGGGGTGCCGGGAGCCCGGGGGCGGGCGGCGAGTCCCCGGCTGGTCAGAAAAAGGGCCAGGCTGGCAATTTAATGAGGGGCAAGTGAGTTTGGGGGCGTCGTGTTGGTTACAATACGAGGGTTCCGGTTGTGGAGGCTCCCGCTCTTTGGCCAGGTGTTTCGACCAAGGTTAAGGAGAGTTGGGGGAGGGGTCTGGAAAGGGAGGCCGCCAGTGAGGGTAGAGGCGATGCGCCCCTATTTAAATAGATATCCGTACGTTCGGGCGGTGGAGCTGTTGGAGACAGGTTTTAGGGAGGGTTTTCGGATTCCGTTTTAATCCGAGGCGCCGGTGTTTCGGTAATTTGAGGTCCGCTAAAAAACATCTGGAGGTGGTAGGGGGAAAAGCTGCAGAAGGGGGTGGAGTTGTGGATGATGGCGAGCCTGTTCAAGGACCCGCCATTCTACAGCTTGAGGATTTCGCCACTTGGGGTGGTGCCCAGGAAGGAGCCGAACACCTTTTGGCTCATTCATCATTATCCTATCCGGCAGAGTTGTCAGTGAACGATGGGTTTTTCACCTGAGTTGTCTGTGGTCTGCATGTCTCGTTTGACACGGCATGGGAGTCACTGCGGGTAGCCCGGCAGGGGGGGCCCTGATGGCCAAGGCGGATGTGGAAATAGTTTTGGTTAATTCCGGCATCCGGAGAATTTTCAGCTTTCAGGGTGCATGTGGGATGGTGAATACTATGTGGAGCGGTGCCTGCCCACGGGGTTGTTCCAGTGCATGTGTTTATTTTGCAGCGTTTAGTTCTTTTGTGGAAGTGGTATTCAGGGATGTGGCAGTAGTCCATGCGGTGATTCACTATTTGGTTGATTTCTTTACGTTGGCCCGGTGGGCGCCTTAGTTTGTTCCTTTGTTGATATTTACGTTAGAGCGGTTAGCGGGAAGCCTAGGTATTCCGTTTGCAAAGAAAAAGCGGAGGGGCCAGGGACGGCTCAGGGTTTTTCGGGCAACGGAATTGATACGGTGGCTATGGAACGCCGATTGCCGGTGGGGCAAGCTGCGTGATTTGAAGGCGTCAGTGCAGTTTGGTCTTAGGCTGGGAAGGTGCGGTTGTGGGATTTGCAGTCAGTGCGTAATAAATTGAATTTTGCTTGTCGCATTATGCCGATGGGGCAAATAGTTAATAGGCGATTGGCAAGCGCAGCTACAAGGGTGACAGCTTCGGATCATTTTGTCAGGGTGACGAAGGGATGAAAGGAGATCTGCTGGTGTGGGATGCATTTCTTGACCAATACAATGGAAAGATGTTATGGATGGGCAATGGCAGTGTCAAATAAACAGCTGGAATTCTTTACGGACGCGGGGGGGCGTCGGGTTTGGGGCAATTTTTCAAACACATTGGTGCGTTGAAAATGGCCACGGCTTTGAGTGAAAAAAGGGGCTTGTAAAGAATCTTGCGCTGCTGGAATTGTTTCCCATCTTAGTGGCTTTGGAGTGGGGCCCCGAATTTGGAGGCAAGAAGCTTGGAATGTATGGTGATAACATGGCGGTGGTGCATTCTAGCAATTCACTGTCGGCTAAATCACCTCCAGTAGTGGGGTACTTGAGGCAGCTATTGTTGCGTTGCTTGGCGCTCAGCATTGGGGTGGTGGCGCGGTCTGTGCCGGGGTTCAAAATGAGGTGGGTGATGCGCTATCTCGATTGCAGTAGCACAGGTTCCGGTGTCTGTGACGGGAGCAGACGAGGATGGAGTGCTATGCCCGTAATGGCTGTGGGACCTGGTGTCGGTGTAGCATTTGAGGGACTTAGGAGATCGGTGTCCGAGGCTACTGGTTGCCGGTATCAGTCGGTGTGGCAGAAATGGGTAGAGTTTGTAAAGGCGGATGGGATGGAGCCTGGTTACACGGGAGGAACGTTGGGGGTTTTGTCGTTGATTAGTGGGGATTTTTCTGCAGGTCGGTCTGTTCGGTCATAGGTTTTTTGAGACTGTGACCGGGGTTATCTATGACGGCCGGTATGTCTCGCCCCGCTTGTGCTCACTCCATGATAGAAAGTAAATCCACTCTAGGGTTAATGCTGTTTCCCTACAGGCTGAAGGAAGGGTTAAATGGAAACAGGAACAAGGGCAGGGGTGCCGGGTGTGAGGGAGTGAACAGAACTCCCTGAGTTCTCTGCTGGAGAGGCACATGTATATTGTTGTGGACTTTTGTTTGGACATTAAACCGTGTGCTGTGAACCTTAATGCCTGGATCCCGTGTCTTCTGCTGCGCAGCCGACCACGCTACCTCACATATGGTGGAGAATCGGCGGGCATGCCAGCCCGGTGAGGTGTAGCTTCCATTTCTGGTGACCCGGTAGCACATGTCCTGGATTCAAGCGGCTATACTACAGCCCAAACCCGGCAACGCCATGGAGAACATACTAAAGCAGCTGGCTCAGGCTACTGCACAGCAACAACAGATGAATACACACCTGCTCCGGACGTTAGATCATCAGCAGCAACAGCACCAGCAATCCTTGAAATTGCAGGAACAGAGGCACCAAGAACAGATGGTCCTCCTGGCCAAGTCGATCCGTGCCGGACCGGCAGCAACAACCCCGGGACCGGGTGACGACGGCAGCGTCCGGAAAGCGGTGAGACACGCGTTGCAAAAGATGACCCCGGGGGATGATGTGGAAGCGTTCCTGGCGGTGTTTGAGCGGGTGGCCGAGCGGGAAAAGCTGCCGACCCCCCAGTGGGCTGAGGTATTGTCGCCCTATCTGACGGGGGAACCCCAAAAAGCGTACCTGGACCTCTGTACCGAGGACGCTATTGACTATGTGACCCTGAAAGCCGAAATACTGGCTCGGTTGGGGGTGAATACCTATGTACGGGCTCAGCGGGTAAATCAGTGGTTCTATGAGGAAGCCAAACCCGTACGCTCCCAGGCCTATGACTTGTTGCATCTTGTAAAAAAGTGGTTGCAGCCTGACACTCTGAGCCCGGCGCAAATGGTGGAAAGGGTAGTAGTTGATCGTTTTGTGCGCACTTTACCCATCACCGTTCAACGGTGGGTAGGACAGGGTGACCCGAGTACCCTCGACCAATTAGTGTCCCTGGTAGAGCGGCATGTGGCTACACAGGACTTGATACGGGACACTGAGACTTTGCGTACCGCCCGTCGGTCCGGCCCCTCCAAGCCTAGGGCCAAGGACCCACCGCTGACAACGGTGCAGGAGTCCCCTACCGTCCCGTCTGAGGCCGCGCCCGCCGTTCCTGAGGTCCGGAAGGTTCTGTACCCTAAACGACAACCCGTCAAGGGGGTTTCCTTCCCTATTAGATGTTGGCGGTGCCAGCGGGTGGGACATATGGAAGCCCAGTGTCCACTCACCACGGAGCCCATGGATTGTGGGGTTACCCGGCGGGGTTCAATGTATGCTCAGGTGGTGTGTACCGCTGACCTGGTCTCCCCAGAGACGGAGCCCCACTTGTGCCAAATACAGGTGAATGGATGTCCGGTTACAGGATTGTTGGATTCCGGAAGCTTAGTGACCCTTGTGCGATCCACCTTGAGGACTAAAGTAAAGGCCACAGGACATACCGTGGGGGTGGTTTGCATACATGGGGACCGCCGAGACTATCCCACGGGGATTGTCACCATCACAGCACCTTGCGGTCAGGTGCAACATGAGGTGGGACTTCTTAACACTCTTCCTTATGACGTGATCCTAGGAAGGGATCTGCCCTATTTTTGGACTTTATGGAGGGGACCCCCTAAGTCCCCTCAGATATTGGTCAGTCCGGGACCTGAGCCCTACAATCCTGAATCCGGGACGCCTGCCGTAGGGGTCACCATGATAGGGACAGAGTGTGAACCCGATAGGTCACCCCTAGAGGTATTGGCAGGAGAGGCTGAGATGGTCGAGCCCATCCCAGAGTTGGAGGCGTCCCCGGATACTTTTGAGACAGCCCAACTCCAGGACCCTACGTTAATACATGCCCGGAGTCGGGTGACAGTAGTTGATGGGGTGGCACAGCTGCCCGGTGCCCAGGTAAGGTACCCCCATTTCGCTCTTAAGCAAGATTTACTCTACCGGGTAGATGAAATACGGGGCGTGGGGGTAGAGCAGTTGGTGGTGCCCCAGCCGTATCGCCGGCGGGTCCTCGACTTGGCTCATAAACACCTGATGAGTGGCCACCTAGGGGTCAAGAAAACGCAGGAGCGAATATTGCAAAGGTTCTATTGGCCCGGGGTCTTTGGGGAGGTAAAACGGTTCTGCGAAACCTGCCCGGAGTGTCAGCTTACCGCACCCCTGACCCATTTTCGCAGTCCGTTGGTACCGTTACCCATTATAGAAGTCCCTTTTGAACGGATAGGGATGGATCTGGTGGGGCCCCTCGTAAAGTCCGCTCGAGGGCACCAACACATCCTAGTGATCGTTGACTATGCCACCCGGTATCCCGAGGCGATACCTCTCAGACATACTGCAGCAAAGCTTATAGCTCGGGAGTTGTTTGCTGTGTTCTGCCGGGTGGGGTTGCCCAAGGAGATCCTTACGGATCAGGGGACCCCATTCATGTCTAAAGTGACCAAAGAGCTATGTCGAATACTCCAGATCAAGCAGTTGCGTACGTCTGTGTATCATCCTCAAACGGACGGTTTAGTCGAGCGTTTCAATAAAACCCTGAAAACCATGCTCAAAAGGGTGATTGCAAAAGACGGGAAAGACTGGGATATGATGCTTCCCTATTTGATGTTTGCCATCCGTGAGGTGCCACAGGCATCCACGGGGTTTTCGCCTTTTGAATTGTTATACGGGTGACATCCCCGGGGATTGTTGGACCTGGCAAAGGACACATGGGAGCAAGAGCCCACCCCCCATAAAAGTGTGATTGAACACATTTTGGGTATGCAGAACCGCATAAGCGCGGTCATGCCAATTGTGAAGGAGCATTTACAGGAGGCTCAGGCCGCGCAAAGCGGCCGCTACAATAGACAAGCCACCGTGCGGACCTTTAAACCCGGGGATCGGGTGTTGGTATTAATCCCCACGGCGGAGAGTAAATTCCTGGCTCAGTGGCAAGGCCCCTACGAGATAAAGGAAAGAGTCGGGGTGGTTAACTATAAAGTATTGCAGCCCGGTAGGCAGAAACCTGAACAAATATACCATGTCAACCTATTAAAACCTTGGCAGGAACGGGAAAGCCTGATGGCTGTTTTTTCCCCATCTCCCTCCTCTTCGGGTCGTTCACCTCCGGCTCCAGCGACCTCCGGAGAGGACGAACCGGAAGTAAGGATTGGAGAAGCCCTCACCAAGACTCAGAGGCGAGAGGCCAGACGGTTGGTTCAGCAGAACCCCGATGTCTTCTCCGAGCTGCCCGGTAGGACCAGTCTGATACGACATGATATTGTCACCGAGCCCCACCTGAAGGTACGCCTGAAGTCATACCGCGTGCCGGAGGCTCGACGACAAGCCATATCGGAGGAAGTAAAGACAATGTTACGCCTGGGGGTCATCGAAAAATCCCGGAGTGAATGGGCTAGTCCGATTGTCCTAATACCAAAACCCGATGGCTCCTTAAGGTTCTGCAATGACTTTAGGAGATTGAACGAAATATCCAAGTTCGATCTCTACCCCATGCCCCGGGTGGATGAGCTGATTGATAGGCTGGGACAGGCGCGATATTTTACCACGCTCGACCTGACCAAGGGGTACTGGCAGGTGCCACTGACGGAGTCCGCCAAGGAGAAAACCGCTTTTGTTACGCCGGAGGGTCTCTTCCACTATGTTGTCTTGCCTTTTGGGTTACATGGCGCTCCGGCCACGTTCCAGAGGTTGATGGACTTAGTGCTGGAACCCCACCAGGCGTATGCATCAGCGTACCTTGATGACATCATTATTTACAGCTCCGATTGGCAGACCCACTTGGAACAGGTACAAGCGGTGGTGGACGCGCTTCGAACAGCCGGATTGACAGCCAATCAATAGAAATGTGCGTTGGGACTCACGGAAGCCCGCTACTTGGGCTACGTGATAGGCCAAGGAGTGATTAAGCCCCAAATTAACAAGGTTGAGGCGATCCAGAAGTGGCCTAGACCCCTGACCACGAAGCAGGTTAGGGCCTTCCTGGGTATCGTGGGGTACTACAGGAGGTTTGTAAAGGATTTTGCGGGACTATCAGCCCCCTTGACGGACCTTCTCAAAGGCAAGAAGTCCGTCATGGTGCGCTGGACTCCGCAGGCCGAGGACTCCTTCCGGGCCCTGAAGGGGGTCCTGTGCGGACAGCCCGTTCTTGTACACCCTGATTTCCGGAAGGAGTTCATAGTACAGACTGACGCCTCAGAGGTCGGCCTGGGGGCAGTGTTGTCTCAGGTGGTTCAGGGGGAGGAACACCCCGTCACCTTCTTAAGTAGGAAGCTCACCCCTCCCGAGCGGAATTATAGCGTAGTGGAGAAGGAGTGCCTGGCGATCAAGTGGGCCTTGGAGTCCCTACGCTATTACCTGCTGGGACGGCAGTTTCGCTTGGTGACGGATCACTCTCCACTGGTCTGGATGAGGTCCGCCAAGGAACGGAATGCCCGGGTTACCCGGTGGTTCCTTTCTCTGCAGAACTTCCGGTTTACGGTTGAACGTAGGGCCGGTGGGTTGCAGGGCAACGCCGATGCCTTGTCCCGCGGCCCGTGTTTGATGGCGGGAGTTCAACCCCGCACGCTTGAACTGAGGGGGGGGTATGTGAGACTGTGACCGGGGTTATCTATGACGGCCGGTATGTCTCGCCCCGGTTGTGCTCACTCCATGATAGAAAGTAAATGCATTCTAGGGTTAATGCTGTTTCCCTACAGGCTGAAGGAAGGGTTAAATGGAAACAGGAACAAGGGCAGGGGTGCCGGGTGTGAGGGAGTGAACAGAACTCCCTGAGTTCTCTGCTGGAGAGGCACATGTATATTGTTGTGGACTTTTGTTTGGACATTAAACCGTGTGCTGTGAACCTTAATGCCTGGATCCCGTGTCTTCTGCTGCGCAGCCGACCACGCTACCTCACAGTTTCAAGTTGGAGGCGTGGGCTTTCTTGTTTTAAATGCAAGGGGTCGGGACGTGACAAAGGTTTTTTCTGGAACGGCAGGCGATGAAGGGGTGTTTCGAAAGGGGGCGCGGTCGCGGGTCACAAGGCGGCCTATAGCGTTCCCATTGTTGGTTCGTTTGGTGGGGTGTTTATGGGGATATATGCTCATTTCCTTATGAATGAGCCTTGTTCACGGTTGCCTTCGTATTGGCGTTCTTTGGGCCTTTCGCATCGGAGAATTGGTTAGCCCGGCTGGGCAAGCAGGAGGCGGACTGTTGGTGGAGGGTGTGATGCTTGGGATGGATAGAGCGGAATGCTGGCTACGGTTTTCAATGACAGATCAAGTGGGCCGGGGATGCCTGGTGGTGTTGTTTGAATTTCCAGGGCACCAGCTATGCCCGGTGGTACAAATGATGGAGTTTTTGGAAGGTGGGGTGGTTACCCTGTTGTTTTCCTTAGGCATGGGGACGGATCCGCTTTATAGCGATTCCAGTTTATCGCAGTGCTGAAGACGGCTTTAGTACGGGTGTGGGAGGAGACAAGGGATTGAGGGTCCCACTCCTTCCGGATTGGGGCAGCGACTGAAGCCGTTAGGTGAGGTCTGAGTGAAGAATGGTTTCGGTTGATTGGGAGATGGTGGGAAGCTTTGCGGGCGGATGGTCGCCGGGACGGTCGGCAGCTCGGAGTGGCGATGACGGAAGCCCGTCTGAAATGGCTCGGAAATTGGTCATGACCTGGGGGAGAGTTCGCCTTGAGGTGGTGTTTTTAGCTGTATTGATCGGGAACCGGATGCGTTAATTCAGCATGTGGGAGGGAATGACCTTGGAGTGAGGGTGGCGACAGAGTTGAAGAGGGATATCAAGTTTGACTTGTTGCATTTGTGGAAGGCGTTCCCTGGTATTTTGATGGTAGGGTCCGGTATCATAGCCGGAAGCAGTGGCGTTTCGCGAGGTCGGTGGATCATATTAACAGGGCCCGGGTACAAAATTGAACCGGGCATTGGCAGGGTCGGAGCGCGAAATGGAGGACTGGTGGTCCGACAGGGAGAGCTGGAGGAGTCCACCGAGCATTATTTGAGGCGAGATGGGGTTCATCTCACGGGCATAGGTTTGGATTTGTGGATGTTGGTTTTGAAGGATGGCTTAAAGCAAACAATGGGGGTGTGGAGGGCCCGGGCCAAGTAAGGTGTCACTTGGCCGGTCTGTGGCGGGGTGATAGGTCCGTTCAGAGAGGTTGGAAGTACCGACAGTCGGTTTGTTGGTATGAAGCCACTCAGGAGGAGTGGCTTCGGTTTGGATGGGAACTTGTGGGCGGAGGTCCTGCAGGTTCTGGGGAGGGGTAATTAATGATGGAACGTTATTACCCCGCACCTCGGGTCGGTTGGTCACGGCCGAGGTGGTCCTCTGGGCCGGTTGGAGGTTACGGCCGGGGGATAGGAATGATGGTTTGGCCTCTCGGACGGATCTATCAGGTGTGTTTTGTGGAGAATAAGTATATATGTACAGGTTATGTGTTATCAATGGGTGGCATGTGGAGCCACGAGTTTGGGTACATATATACTGTTAAATAAAGCTGTGGTCATTCGTGCAATAAAGTCGTAGTCTGTGTCATTATTTTAGGTACAGTTGGTAAGGGGAAGTTTTACATTGGAGACCCGCTTATCCCTATAGATACGTCAAGAAAAAGCAGAGGACAGGAGGAGCAGCCAGGAAGACTCACAGGAAGTGCAGCAGGGAGGCCTGAGCCACTATCATCATCTCTCACAGCACAGGAGCTGGTGAGTATTGTAATGTACAAACCTCTGCCTGTAATACTACAGAAAAACTGCCCTGTGCTGTGCCATCACTCTGTGTGTGTGTGTGTTGCCCCTGTGCCAATACTGTGTGTGTGTGTTACGTCACCGCCGGAGTCTGCTCCAGCGACTTCTGCTCCGATCGCCAGGCGACGCCGTGTTCCTGCCGTGGATGGTACTGGTGATGGGAGAGAAGTTGATGCCAGCGGCACCAGTGGGCGCAGGCTCCGATCATCCACTGGGCTGGGTTAGCTTGGGATCTGCAGTACCGCTGGCTGACTGTGGGTGGCATTTGTCTTCCAGCTGAAGTTGCCAGCGTTCAGCTACAGCCAATGGGAATACACCACACCCTTCTTATTTCCCCTCCTGTCACATGATTACTGCCAGATATAGTTCTGATTTTCCTGGCTCCTGTTACGTCCTATTCTGTTGGTGATTCCTGTGTTGACTTCTGCGTGTTTTTGACTACCCTTCTGCCTACTGTTTTTGTACCTTGCTGCCCGACCCGGATCTGACCTCTGCTACGTTTGCTGACTACGTCACTGCCTGCCGATTCTGTCCCTGTTCCGCAATTCCTGGTTTGACCCTGCCTGACTACTACTCTCATCGGACTGCAGCCTTCCACAGGTAGTGATCTCCAGGGTCCTGTGTAATTCCAAATCCCTGTATAGGGGTTAAAGGGTTTCAGGGTTCTGGGGGTCCTACTTGGTGAGTGGCTTCACTCTAGCCTCCCCTTTACAGCCCATCTGAGTCTGTGGATCCAGGCAGGCGTTACAGTGTGTTGCCCCTGTGCTGTGCCATCACTGTGTGTGTGTGTTGCCCATTTGCTGTGCCATCAGTGTGTGTGTGTGTGTGTGTGTGTGTGTGTGTATTATCCCTGTACTTTGCAGAGTTTTAATATAGCTCTTGAGGCTATAAAGAGTCATAATCCTTACCATTAAATGGGGAAGACAGAAGTGAAAATTTATATTGTGTGTAGTGAGGGGCACGAAGAAGGACATCCCAACTTTAGGCCAAGTTCACATATTGCAGATTTTTTAGGGATTTGCGGTGTGAATCCACTGGTCTTGGTGCAGTGGCCTTTGCTCAGTAACAGGACGGTGGTTATATTCAGACTCTATGTGGTGATATTTGGTCATGGTGTGGCGGCATTATTTTGCAATGTAATAATACATTGCAAACCTTTATATGGTGGGTGTTGTTCAGTAACACTATGTAGTAGTATGTGTTATTTCTGACTATAAGCCACCCCCAATAATGCATGCCGGTCCCCAATAACATGTATCATGATTATTATGATAATTTTTTTTGTTTGTTTGTTTTTTGTCGGTGGGGGGGCCCCATTCAGACTTTTGCTATGGGGCCCCATGATTTCTATGTACGCCCCTGCCTGGGACTGCCCTTGTCGGCTACCTACCAGCGTGGTAGCCTAGCTGCACCTCCAGTGGCTTTAGTGAAGACTCGGTAGCCATTCAGATTTGCTCCTCCAGGTCAGTACTCAGTGCCTTTGGTCCAGTGGAACAACTTACCTGCTGCTTGCCCTGCGAGCATGACATATATGATGTTTTGATTGCTTGTTATTACATTTTTTTTCTGTTGCTGCAAAGGCCTAAAAAACGGTAATCTTGTCGTTTTGATTTTTTTCTGATGACACGGTTTACTGTTTGGATTAATTTATGTTTTGATAGATTGGACTTTTATATAAACACAGTAATATCAAATATGTATATTTTTTAATTTTATTTCTTTTTTTTTTAATGTGGTAAAGGGTGATGTGAACTTTTATTTTTAAAACCTTTTTCAACTTTGTACTGTACTTTGAACCTGCAAGAGTCTGACCACTTGTTCTATATACAGCAATGCTGTTTACAGAAGAAATCACAGTCTCCTATGAATGCCGGCCACTGGCTGGTTATCACAAGAGTACTATGGTGACAGACACGGGGGTTATCCACTGACCAATGGCTGTCATGCCATTTATTTTATTTATTTTACTCACTTATATAGCACTATTAATTCCACAGCACAGCGTTTTACAGATGTGATTGTACCGTCCCGGGGCTCGGCCGGCTGCCGAGCCGCTCGGATCCATGCTCGGTGGGTGGCTCGAGCTCCTTACGGACCCGGGGGTCACATCGTTCTGAAAGGGGGTTGGAGCTACATGTAGGGACTTCGGTGGGGAGGTCCACGGCCGGAGCCGCGGTTGTTTGTACGGGATTTGAGTTTGTGATGCCACCCATGGATTGTGGTGAATAGATGGACACCACCGCTGCCGTTTACTAGGCTCCCGGGGACGTTGTTGCGCAGCTTGGTGTTGACCTAATGGTTGGGCTGTTGTCTTAGGTTGGATAGGTCCAACCTAAGGACCTACTAAGGACTCAGCCCGGTTGTTTCTGGGCCTCGTACTGGGTCTGAGTACCCCTCCTGGTGCTCCGGTTTCCAATCGGTTCCCCGGTTCGGTACCGGCGGGCAACCGCCCGTCCCCGGTCCCTACGGTTCCACCGGCTGTAATCCCAGCTCCTGCTTGCGGCCACCACCGTCTGCCTCCTTGCCAGAGGTGACTGGGCTCCAACCCAGCCACCTGGTGTAGACTATGGCAGGCCTGGACACAGGCCTGTCCTTGAACTCCACTCCACTCCACTGTCAAGACTAATCTCTTCTCGACTACTGTTTTTCCCACCTCCAGGTCTGTGAACTCCTCGGTGGGCGGAGCCAACCGCCTGGGTCCGCCCCCTAGTGTGAACATCAAACCCAGAGGGAGGTGACAAGAGTTTTGTAGTTTGGCTGCTGTTACCTTACTAAGGGGGGGGAATGTGTGTATGGGACTACCCGTGACAACCTGGCTAGTCCAGGGCGTCACATGATCATCTCATCAGTATCCCACGGCTGCACGCCAATGAGGACTCACAACAGCATGCCCCCCTTCCAGCATGCATTAAGTGCCGCTATCTGAGATTAACAACAAGTGTCGCTCCACCCATGGCTGTTAGAGGCAGATGAAGGCTGAGTAATTCAGCCTTTATCTGCAGGGAAAGATTCAGGATCGGCGTATGAGCTCACATCAAAGGCAGGGAAATGACTCATGACGTGCATAGCAGGGTTAATGCAGCAGTCAGATGTTAGCCGGCAAAAGATAGGCTGTCTCAACTGCTTCATGACTGTCCCTCAAGTTAAAATTTGCCAACCTGCTCCTAATCTTCTCCATAATGCAGGTTTGTAATACATTGTGTAGCCACATCCACCCCATGTCTTACCATTGGTTTCTTAGTTCTCTTTCCATACAAAGACCAGTCAGAACCGAATTCCAGCAGTGGCCTAGTGGTTGCAAGAACAAAGGTGCTTCTGAACAAACGTAACAAGTGTCTATTAGCTGGCTCCAATTGTGCCACTTTTATTAAGACGCCTTCAAGTGTTAACAAATTGGCGCAAATCGCTCCATCTTGGCACAATATGCATAAAGTAGGGATTGCCACTTAATAAATGTTGTCTGTTTCCTCTGAATAGTGACCATTGCTGAGTTCGGCCTCCCTCCTGGTTGCCTCCGGGGCCACCTCTCTGCTTGTTGAACCTCTTTAGTCATTTTTTTACTCTTATACAAGGTCCTGTGTCTCCTGTATTCTGCTGCTCTATGTCTCGGTCTTTATTCTTCTTTCAGGTAGTACGTAGTGCACAATGTTAGTGCCCCAATCACAGAGACTGAATCCCATAATAATTGTAGTGTAATTTGGGCCAGGAGTTGAATTTATGACATCTATTCTCTGTAGTGACTCCTCTATACTGCCCGATTCTAGTTGTGGTATATTCTGGGTAGTAGTGATCATTCCCATCATTATCACTGTGTGAGGAGAAAATCAGACAAAAAAACCACACAACACGATATATATCTAAATTTATGTTTGTTTTTTATTAGAAGATCAATAAGCAGCATTGTATTGAAAGTATACTGGCCCTTTGAGAAATTACACAATGGTCACAGTGCCTCTCAGGTGAGCCCCCGTGTGGACTACAGAACCAGCTGCAGTCATTGGGGACCAGCTGAGAGGCACTGGACCCAAAGATCCAGAGGAAGGCGAAGAAACCCCCCGGAGAGTTCTGCCTCAGGGGGGAAAAAAATTCCTTCCTGACCCCAGTTCTGGCGATCGGATATTTCCCTGGATCACGTCAGTCCTGCTGCAAATTGCAATATATTTACATGTAATTATTAGTGATGGGCGGATAGTAAAATATTCGGGTTTGGATTGTTGGATCGAATACCCAGTACTATTCCAGTATTCATCACGAGTAACTGACCTAATGCAAGTCAATGGGGAACTCGAGTGTTATTCTAAGGACATCTTCAAAAAAAATGCTCGGGTTCCACATTGACTTACATTAGGTTAATTATTCTTCAGTAATACTGAGATAGTACTCGGCATTCAGTACAACTAATCCAAACCCGAATATCTATTAACCCATCACTAGTAATTATAAGCTATGGAGCGCTAATCTTACAAAGAAAAATATACACACACCCTGCTCCTAGGAGCTTACAATCTAATATACAATATGACATATGCACACAAACATATGCACACTCAACTTGATGCTCACACACATACAGACACATATGCCCACAAACACACACATACACACTCACCTCAAGACACACATACACAAACACACACCCCTTCAGTGCTGCAGTGCTGCGGACAGAAACGATCACCCCTTAATTGCTGGGACTCCACACAAACCTTCACAAATAAATCCTTTCATTACCTGGACGCCATACAAACCCTCACACACCCCTTTAGTAGTGGGGTCAAATAGACACTGACACACTGTCCCTTTATTGCTGGGGCCACACAAACAACCTTTCATTCTTGGAACACACACCTTCAGTGCTGCAGTTCTGGGAAGCGATCATACATACACACAAACACACACACACACACACACACACACACACCCCTTCAGTGCTGCAGTGCTGCGGAAAGAAACGATCACCCCTTAATTGCTGGGACTCCACACAAACCTTCACAAATAAATCCTTTCATTACCTGGACGCCATACAAACCCTCACACACCCCTTTAGTAGTGGGGTCAATAGACACTGACAGACTGTCCCTTTATTGCTGGGGCCACACAAACAACCTTTCATTCTTGGAACACACACCTTCAGTGCTGCAGTTCTGGGAAGCGATTATACATACACACACTCATACACACATACACACACACACACACACACACATACATACATACATACACACACACACACACTTACACGCGCACACACACACACATACATACACACATACATACACACACACACATACATACACCCACACACACATACATACACCCACACACACACACACACTTACACGCGCACACACACATACATACCTTCTAGGTCTGAACCTGAAAATTCTTCTCGCTTGATAATTGTAGGTCCTATGACAGCCTTGTGGAAGGGTCAAGAAGAAATAAAACATGCAGAGATAGTTATTGCTTGGAACAATCATGGTGATGAGTCCATACAGTGCACACTGCTGATCTCTTCCTTGTCCTGCTGTGCTGTTTGTGCTGTGCAGCGAGTCCTTCTTCACCCCTCTCCGATGTTGCCCGATCCTCCAGTATTCAGTGAAGAGCTACCTACCTGGACCAGTCGTCTTCAAGCTGTGACACAAGATGGTTCTGGATTAGAGCTTTGTACATTCTATAGCATTTGTGATGTCATGTGAGGTCTATGATATCAAGTGCACTGTGATGTCATGTGCTTTGCGATGTCATCATACCTGGAAGAAAATCAAATTCATGTTAAAACAATAACTTTATTTAATTAAAACCACACACAGTTGAATACTGCACAATAAAAATTTGCTACAACGTTAGTCATAAATCAATGTATACCTCAGAGGGGGAGGGGCCCAGGATGGATTCCCTAGACTTCCCCTACCTGGCCGCAGAGGTTGGTACTATGCAGAGATTGTTCGCCTCACCTTCTGATAGACGATTGATTGGCTGTCTCGAGCATGGCCCCGCCCATAGAGGCCAGCATACTATTCAGGCCTCGGATTGAAATGAGCCCTGACTGCCTAGCATGCGTTCCAGCTACTTGTAGGGAGTTTTCTTCCTGGGGACACCGTATGTTTACAGGTATAAAAAAGCTGCCTTTGAATACAACATGGTCTATCTGGCTATATGAGCCTCAGGTCCAATTTGGGATGCCCCTGATGAAACCCCTGGCATTTGGAAAGGGAGGAGAAACGCGTCAGGCGTGAGGCTACTCAAGCTAAGTTATTGTGTCATTTGGCACATCTTTTATGCTGTGCAATATTATTTGCCATTGGGTATATTGTGCTTTTTGCTATTGAGCGCTATTTATCATTTGGCAAGTATGATACTATTAGCATAATGATCTGTTACTGGGCATGCCACTAATACATCTCATGTTATTCCATATGACATTGCTAATACAGGCAGGGTGTCACGCTCTCCGGGTCCCCTGCTCTGCTCCCCGGCTCACCTGCCATGCTCCCCGGCTTCCCTGCTTCTCTCCCCGGTCTCCAGCCTCCATTGCCTGCGGTCTCCAGGCGGCCCGGTCCCCGCTCCCGGCGCCCGTCGGCTACTCAGCCCCAGCCCGGCTCTCCTGCTTCCTGCTCACCGCTCCCTGCCCTGGCTTCTGGCACCCGGGCCTCGCGCATGCGCATTAGGGCGCGCGCGCGGTCATTGACCCTTTCTTAAAGGGCCAGCGTCCACTGACAGGAAATTGAACACACAGGTACAGGGTATAAAGGGGATTAGTGTCCAAGTGGGCGGGGCCTGTTCTTCGTGTTTCCTAAGCTAGGAGTCAGGTCTCCTTGTGTTTCTGTGCCATACTTACCTATCTCTCTTCTAGAGCCGCTCCTGCCTCGCCATCCGGTCCTGCCGATTCCCGAACGCTGACTATCTGCCATCCCGTCAGTCCGTTCCATCTCTGATCCCTGTGGTGACCCGTCCTCTCGCTCCATCGGTTCCGGACTCTGCCTGACAACATCTCGGCCTCCGAACCTGAGCTCCGTCACCCGGACTACCATCAGTGATTCCGTGGTCCCAGGGACTTCTCCATTCCACTCTTGTGCACGGACTGTCCTGCTACCCGTAGTGCTCCGGCTACCGGACCCCTTGCCTTCATCAAGGAGTTCGGCCCAGTGGATCCACCTCCTGGGTCTGCCCGTCCACCTGGCCCTAACAGTAAGAACAGGCCATGGATCCCGCCCAAGCACTAGCGGCCTTGCAGGAGGAACTCACACGCCAGCGTGAGACCCAGACCTGCATGCTGAACTTCATGTCTTCTGTGGACGCCCGCCTGAACACGCTGCAAGCGTCGGTCACATCTTCGGCATCTCGAGCTTCCACTGGACAATCCACGGCCACAGCTCCCGTGGCAGCCTCCTCGGATGCTTCAAGACTTCGTTTGGCCTCACCACCCCGGTACGCCGGAGATCCCAAGACCTGCAGGGGATTCATAAACCAATGCTCCCTCCATTTCAAGCAGCTGCCGCACTTGTTTGCCTCTGACCAAGCCAAGGTCGCGTTCATGATGTCCCATCTAGAGGGTGAGGCGCTGGCCTGGATGAACCCCTTGTGGGAGAAGGAGGATCCGGTGACCACCAACATCCAGGAGTTCCTGCAGGCATTTCGTGGCACCTTTGACGAGCCTGGACGCGCCTCCGCGTCTGCCTCATCTCTCCTCCGGCTACGTCAGGGGACTCTGACGGTGGGTCAATATGCCATCCGTTTTCGCACCTTGGCTTCGGAACTCGGGTGGAACAATGAGGCTCTAACCGCCGCCTTCTGGGAAGGCCTCTTGGGTCGAATTAAAGATGAGCTGACTGGTCGTGACGTGCCGTCCACCCTGGATGCCCTGATTGCCCTAGCGACTCGAGTGGATCTTCGTTTTCAGGAACGATCCAAAGAGGTGTCCCATGAGAGACGTCCGATACGGCATTCCTCTCCTCCGCAGAAGCCCGCCGTACTTCAGTCAACGTGTCAGGGCCAGGTGGACGGGCAGACCCAGGAGGTGGATCCACTGGGCCGAACTCCTAGATGGTGGTAAGGGGTCCGGTAGCTGGAGCACTATAGGCAGCAGAACAGTCCGTGAACACGAGTATAACGGAGAAGTCCCTGGGACCACGGAGTCACTGATGGTAGTCCGGGTGACGCAGCTCAAGTTCGGAAGCCGAGAAGATGTCAGGCGGGGTCCGGAACCTTTGGAGCGAGATGACGGGTCACCGCAGGGATCCGAGATGGTACGGACTGTCAGGATGGCAGATGGACAGCGTTCGGGATTCGGCAGGACCGGATGGCGAGGCAGGCACGGCTCTACAAGAGAGATAGGTGAGTATATCACCAGGAGACCTGACTCCTAGCTTAAGAAACACGAAGATCAGGCCCCGCCCCCTTGGACAATAAACCCCTTTATACCCTGTACCTGTTTGCATCATTTCCTGTTAATGGACGCTGGCCCTTTAAGAAAGGGTCAATGACCGCGCGCGCGCCCTAATGCGCATGCGCGCGGCCCGAGTGCCAGAAGCCATAGCAGGAAGCTGCGAGGAGGAAGCAGCAGGGCCGGGCTGGGGCTGAGAAGCCGACGGGCGCCGGGAGCGGGGACCAGGACGCCGGGGACGCGCCGGCAATGGATGCTGGAGAGCGGGGTGCGGCGGTGACCGGACCGAGGACCCGGGAAGCGAGGCAGGGGAGCCGGGGAGCGTGACAGGTGAGCCGGAGGGCAGCGCAGGGGACCCGGGGAGCGTGACAGTAGCCCCCCCCCACGCCCCCCTCCCCGCAACCGGGACAGGAAGGCACGGATCAGCGGAGTACCCACATTCTCCCGGGGCTCCCAGAACCTATCCTCAGGACCATACCCTGCCCAGTCCACCAGGAAGAACTGTCGACCCCGTACGGTCTTCATGGCCACGATATCCCTTACCGCATAGATGTCGTCATCGGCAATAGGAGGAGGAGACGAACTGGCAGCAGCGGAGAAGGGACCAAGGACAACCGGATTGAGCAGGGAGACGTGGAATGAGTTGGGTATCCTCATCGTGGCTGGGAGCTGTAGCTTGTAGGAGACCTCATTGATCTTGTTGAGGACTTTAAACGGCCCGATGTAGCGAGGACCCAGCTTGTAGGATGGTATCTTCAATCGGACGTACTTGGAAGCAAGCCAGACTAGATCTCCAGGAGAGAAACACGGAGGGTCCAGACGTGTCTTGTCTGCGTGTCTCTTCATCCGCAGGGAAGCACGCCCAAGGGACGCCTTGACAGAGTCCCAAATGGTTGCAAAGTCACGGGCTACAGTATCAGCAGCAGGGACATCCGAAGAAGGGGATACAGGCAATGGGACGGAAGGCTGAAGTCCGTAAACGACATGGAAGGGAGAGCTGGAGGACGACTCACTGACGTGGTGGTTATGGGAGAATTCAGCCCAAGGAAGAAGCGTGGACCAGTCGTCGTGATGGGCGTTGACATAGTGACGTAAGAAGGAGGTCAAGATTTGATTGACCCTCTCCACTTGGCCATTAGACTGAGGATGGTAGGCAGAAGAAAAGTCCAGAGTCACTCCCAGATGTTTGCAGAGAGCCCTCCAGAAGCGGGAGGTGAACTGAGTTCCTCTGTCGGATACGATGTGTGATGGAAAGCCATGCAAGCGGAAGATGTGATGTATATAGGCGTCCGCGAGTTCCTGAGCAGAGGGCAGTCCAGCCATAGGGACGAAATGAGCCATTTTAGAGAACCGATCCACCACGACCCATATGACTGTGTGTCCAGAGGACAATGGCAAGTCCGTAATAAAGTCCATCGCTATGTGTTGCCACGGAACTGAGGGTATCGGCAGAGGCAGAAGACGGCCATATGGCAGGTGTTTGGGCGTCTTGTTCCTGGCACAAGAGGAGCAGGCAGAGACAAAAGCAGCGACGTCCGTGCGAAGGGATGGCCACCAGTAATGACGTACAATCGCACCCCATGTTCTCTTCTGACCAGCATGACCGGCTGTTTTCGAGGCATGACCCCAGTGTAACACTTTTTGCCTGTCAGTCTCAGAGACATAGGTCTTCCCGGGCGGTATCTAGGCCAGGGTGACAGGGGCCACCGGAATGATTTTGCTAGGACAGATAATGGGTTGGGTAGTCTCCTCCTCCTGTTCCATGGGCATGAAAGACCTGGACAAGGCATCAGCGCGTACATTCTTGTCCGCGGGTCGGAAATGGAGCTAGAAATCAAACCTGGCAAAGAATAAGGACCACCTGGCTTGCCGTGGGTTCAGTCGCTGAGCGGACCGCAGGTATTCCAGGTTCTTGTGGTCCGTGTAAATAATCATGGGGTACACTGCTCCTTCCAGAAGGTAGCGCCATTCCTCCAGAGCCAGTTTGACTGCCAAAAGCTCTCGGTCACCGATGGTGTAGTTGCGTTCAGGCGCTGAGAAGCTCTTGGAGAAGAATCCGCAAGTCACCATCTTCCCGGAGGAGGACTTCTGCATGAGCACTGCTCCGGCTCCCGAGGAGGAGGCATCCACCTCCAAGGTGAACTGGCGGTTTAACTCCGGACGGTGGAGTACAGGAGAGGAGGCAAATGCCCGCTTCAGAGAGCCAAACGCGGCGTCGGCCGCAGGGGACCAGTCCTTTGGATTAGCCTCCTTCTTGGTCAAAGCGGAGAGAGGAGCAGTCAGAGCAGAGAAGTGAGGGATGAACTGGCGGTAGTAGTTGGCGAATCCCAGGAAGCGTTGGATTGCCTTCAGTCCAGAAGGAGGAGGCCAGTTGAGAATGGAGGAGACCTTCTTTGGATCCATCTGCAGTCCGGTATCAGAGATGATGTACCCCAGGAAGGGGAGAGAAGACTGCTCAAAGACACACTTCTCGTACTTGGCGTACAGACGATTCTCTCTCAGTCTCTGTAGAACCAGCTGTACGTTCTCTCTGTGGGTCTGGAGGTCCGGAGAGAAGACAAGGATGTCATCCAGATACACTACCACACAGACGTAGAGAAGGTCCCGGAAAACGTCGTTCACCAGTTCTTGAAAGACGGCTGGAGCGTTACACAGGCCGAAGGGCATCACGCAGTATTCATAGTGCCCATCGCGAGTATTGAACGCGGTCTTCCATTCGTCCCCAGAGCGGATGCGTACCAGATTGTAAGCACCCCGAAGATCCAGCTTGGTGAACACACGAGCTCCTCTAAGCCGGTCAAACAATTCGGGGATGAGCGGCAGAGGGTACTTGTTTTTTACGGTGATTTGATTCAATCCCCGGTAGTCTATGCATGGGCGTAAGTCGCCCTCTTTCTTCTTGACGAAGAAGAAGCCTGCTCCAGCAGGAGAGGAGGATCTCCGAATGAATCCCCTTGCCAGGCTCTCTGTGATGTAAGTAGACATGGCCCTTGTTTCGGCTGGAGACAATGGATATATCCGTCCTCGAGGTGGTGTTGTTCCTGGGAGCAGGTCGATGGCACAATCGTAAGGACGATGTGGCGGAAGTACCTCCGATTCCTTTTTAGCAAAGACGTCTGCGAAGGACCAATAGGCCGAGGGCAGTCCTGGTAGGTTTTCTGGAACCGGAGGTCGACGGATGGGTTGTATGGTCTTTAGACACTTCTCCTGGCACGAAGAGCCCCATCGGGTGATTTCGCCAGTGCCCCAGCTGACTGATGGTTCGTGTGTCCGCAACCAGGGAAGTCCCAGCAGGATTTGATGGGACATGTGTGGGAGGACGTAGAGAGCGATGTTCTCGGTGTGAAGGGCACCGATACGCAGTTCGACCGGCCTGGTGATCCAGGAGATGGTGTCAGAGAGGGGTCTCCCATCCACAGAGGCAATCACTAGGGGCTTGTCGAGTGGAGTAACAGGCACCTGGTACTTGTCCACCGTGGCCTGCTGGATGAAATTGCCTGCTGCCCCGGAATCGAGGTATGCCTCAGCCGTGAACCGCGTCTCTCCCGTTGTCACTTGCACAGTCCACGTAACCGGGTCTGAGAGAGTTCCAGCACCTAGGGTGGCCTCTCCTACCAACCCTAGGCTTTGGAGTTTCCCGGCCTCTCTGGACAGGAGCGTAGCAGGTGTGTGCCCTCTCCGCAGTAAAAGCAGAGACCCTTGGCGAGCCGCTCTGCTCGACGTTGTTCAGACTGCCGCACTCGGTCGATCTGCATGGGCTCGTGGACGGGGACCCCAGCTGTCGATGACTGAAGTACGGAGGGCTTCTGCGGAGGAGAGGAATGCCGTACCGGACGTCTCTCACGGGACACTTCCTTGGATCGCTCCTGAAAGCGAATGTCCACTCGAGTCGCTAGGGCAATCAGGGCATCCAGGGTGGTCGGTACGTCACGACCCGCCAGCTCATCTTTAATTCGCCCCGAGAGTCCTTCCCAGAAGGCGGCGGTTAGGGCCTCGTTGTTCCACCCGAGTTCCGAAGCCAAGGTGCGAAACCGGATTGCGTATTGACCCACCGTCAGAGTCCCCTGACGTAACCGGAGAAGAGACGAAGCAGACGCGGAGGTGCGTCCGGGCTCATCAAAGGTGCCACGGAATGCCTGCAGGAACTCCTGGATGTTCGTGGTCACAGGATCCCCCTTCTCCCACAAGGGGTTCATCCACGCCAGTGCCTCACCCTCTAGATGGGACATGATGAAGGCGACCTTGGCTTGGTCGGAGGCAAACAAATGCGGCAGCTGCGTGAAATGGAGGGAGCATTGGTTTAAGAATCCCCTGCAGGTCTTGGGGTCTCCGGCGTACCGGGTTGGTGAGGCCAAACGAAGTCTGGAAGTATCTGACGAAGTCGCCACGGGAGCTGGAGCCGTGGATTGACTAGTGGAAGCCCGGGATGTTGAAGACGTAACTGCCGCTTGTAGCGTGTTCAGGCGGGCGTCCACAGAAAACATGAATTGCAGCATGCGGGTCTGGACTTCACGCTGGCGTTGGAGTTCCTCCTGTACGGCTGCTAGTGCTGCAGCGGGATCCATGGCCTGATCTTACTGTCAGGGCCAGGTGGACGGGCAGACCCAGGAGGTGGATCCACTGGGCCGAACTCCTAGATGGTGGTAAGGGGTCCGGTAGCTGGAGCACTATAGGCAGCAGAACAGTCCGTGCACACGAGTATAACGGAGAAGTCCCTGGGACCACGGAGTCACTGATGGTAGTCCGGGTGACGCAGCTCAGGTTCGGAAGCCGAGAAGATGTCAGGCGGGGTCCGGAACCTTTGGAGCGAGATGACGGGTCACCGCAGGGATCCGAGATGGTACGGACTGTCAGGATGGCAGATGGACAGCGTTCGGGGGTTCGGGATTCGGCAGGACCGGATGGCGAGGCAGACACGGCTCTACAAGAGAGATAGGTGAGTATATCACAGAGACACCAGGAGACCTGACTCCTAGCTTAAGAAAAACGAAGATCAGGCCCCGCCCCCTTGGACAATAAACCCCTTTATACCCTGTACCTGTTTGCATCATTTCCTGTTAATGGACGCTGGCCCTTTAAGAAAGGGTCAATGACCGCGCGTGCGCCCTAATGCGCATGCGCGCGGCCCGAGTGCCAGAAGCCATAGCAGGAAGCTGCGAGGAGGAAGCAGCAGGGCCGGGCTGGGGCTGAGAAGCCGACGGGCGCCGGGAGCGGGGACCAGGACGCCGGGGACGCGCCGGCAATGGATGCTGGAGAGCGGGGAGCGGCGGTGACCGGACCGAGGACCCGGGAAGCGAGGCAGGGGAGCCGGGGAGCGTGACAGGTGAGCCAAAGGGCAGCGCAGGGGACCCGGGGAGTGTGACACAACGTCATCTGGTGTCTCCGTCCACGAGCCCATGCAGATCGACCGTTTGCGGCAGTCTGAGCAACGCCGAGCAGAACGGCTCGCCAAGGGCCTCTGCTTCTACTGCGGAGAGGGCACACACCTTCTACGCTCCTGTCCAGAGAGGCCGGGAAACTCCAAAGCCTAGGGTTGGTAGGAGAGACCACCCTAGGTGCTGGGACTCTCTCAGACCCGGTTACGTGGACAGTTCAAGTGACAACGGGAGAGACGCGGTTCACGGCCGAGGCATACCTCGATTCCGGGGCAGCAGGCAATTTCATCCAGCAGGCCACGGTGGACAAGTACCAGGTGCCTGTTACTCCACTCGACAAACCCCTCGTGATTGCCTCTGTGGATGGGAGTCCCCTCTCTGACACCATCTTGTGGATCACCAAGCCGGTGGAACTGCGTATCGGTGCCCTGCACACCGAGAACATCGCTCCCTATGTCCTCCCACACATGTCCCATCAAATCCTGCTGGGACTCCCCTAGTTACGGACACACGAACCCTCAGTCAGCTGGGGTACTGGTGAAATCACCCGATGGGGCTCCTCTTGCCACGAAAATTGTCTGAAGACTATTCAACCCATCCGGCGACCTCCGGTTCCAGAGTCCCTACCGGGACTGCCCTCGGCCTATTGGTCCTTCGCGGAGTCAGAGGTACTGCCGCCACATCGTCCTTACGATTGTGCCATCGACCTGCTCCCGGGAACTACACCACCTCGAGGACGGATATATCCGCTGTCTCCTGCCGAAACAAGGGCCATGTCTACCTACATCACAGAGAACCTGGCAAGGGGATTCATTCGGAGATCCTCCTCTCCTGCTGGAGCAGGCTTCTTCTTCGTTAAGAAGAAAGAGGGCGACCTACGCCCATGCATTGACTACCGGGGATTGAACCAAATCACCGTGAAAAATAAATACCCTCTGCCGCTCATCCCCGAATTGTTTGATCGGCTTAGAGGAGCTCGTGTGTTTACCAAGTTGGATCTTCGGGGTGCCTACAACTTGGTCCGCATCCGCTCTGGGGACGAATGGAAGACCGCGTTCAATACCCGTGATGGGCACTATGAATACTGTGTGATGCCCTTCGGCCTGTGTAACGCACCAGCAGTCTTTCAGGAATTGGTGAACGACGTGTTCCGGGACCTTCTCTACATCTGTGTGGTGGTGTATCTTGATGACATCCTGGTCTTTTCTCCGGACCTCCAGACCCACAGAGAGAACGTGCAGCTGGTACTACAATGACTGAGGGAAAATCATCTGTACGCCAAGTACGAGAAGTGTGTCTTCGAGCAGTCTTCTCTTCCCTTCCTGGGTTACGTAATCTCCGATACCGGACTGCAGATGGATCCGGAGAAGGTCTCTTCCATTCTCAACTGGCCCCCTCCTTCTGGACTGAAGGCAATCCAGCGCTTTCTGGGATTCGCAAACTATTACCGCCAGTTCATCCCTCACTTCTCGGCTCTGACTGCTCCTCTCTCCGCCTTGACCAAGAAGGGGGCTAATCCAAAGGACTGGTCACCTGTGGCCGACGCCGCGTTTGGCTCTCTGAAGCGGGCATTTGCCTCCTCCCCTGTGCTCCACCGTCCGGAGTTAAACCGACAGTTCACCTTGGAGGTGGATGCCTCCTCCTCGGGAGCCGGAGCAGTGCTCATGCAGAAGTCCTCCTCCGGGAAGATGGTGACTTGCGGTTTCTTCTCCAAGAGCTTCTCAGCGCCTGAACGCAACTACACCATCGGTGACCGAGAGCTATTGGCAGTCAAACTGGCTCTGGAGGAATGGCGCTACCTTCTAGAGGGAGCAGTGTACCCCGTGATCATTTACACGGACCACAAGAACCTGGAATACCTGCGGTCCGCTCAGCGACTGAACCCACGGCAAGCCAGGTGGTCCTTGTTCTTTGCCAGGTTCGATTTCCAGCTCCATTTCCGACCTGCGGACAAGAATGTACGCGCAGATGCCTTGTCCAGGTCATTCCTGCCCATGGAACAGGAGGAGGAGACATCCCAGCCCATCATCTGCCCTAGTAAAATCATTCCGGTGGCCCCTGTCACCCTGGCCCAGATACCGCCCGGGAAGACCTATGTCTCTGACACTGACAGGCAAAAGGTGTTGCACTGGGGCCATGCCTCGAAAACAGCCGGCCATGCTGGTCAGAAGAGAACATGGAGTACGATTGTACGTCATTACTGGTGGCCATCCCTTCGCACGGACGTCGCTTCTTTTGTCTCAGCCTGCTCCTCTTGTGCCAGGAACAAGACGCCCAAACATCTGCCATATGGCCGTCTTCTGCCTCTGCCTATACCCTCAGTTCCGTGGCAACACATTGCGATGGACTTTATTACGGACTTGCCACTGTCCTCCGGACACACAGTCATATGGGTCGTGGTGGATCGGTTCTCCAAAATGGCTCATTTCGTCCCTATGGCTGGACTGAACTCTGCCCAGGAACTCGCTGACGCCTATATACAACACATCTTCCGCTTGCATGGCTTTCCATCACACATTGTGTCCGACAGAGGAACTCAGTTCACCTCCCGCTTCTGGAGGGCCCTCTGCAAACATCTGGAAGTGACTCTGGACTTTTCTTCGGCCTACCATCCTCAGTCGAATGGCCAAGTGGAACGAGTCAATCAGATCTTGACCTCCTTCTTACGTCACTACGTGAACGCCCATCATGACGACTGGTCCACGCTTCTTCCTTGGGCTGAATTCTCCCATAACCACCACGTCAGTGAGTCCTCCTCCAGCTCTCCCGTCCATGTCGTTTACGGACTTCAGCCTTCCGTCCCATTACCTGTATCCTCTTCCTCGGATGTCCCTGCTGCTGATGCTGTAGCCCGTGACTTTGCAACAATTTGGGACTCTGTCAAGGCGTCCCTTGGACGTGCTTCCCTGCGGATGAAGAGACACGCAGACAAAAGGCGTCTGGACCCTCCGTGTTTCTCTCCAGGAGATCTCGTCTGGCTTGCTTCCAAGTACGTCCGATTGAAGCTACCATCCTACAAGCTGGGTCCTCGCTACATCGGATCGTTTAAAGTCCTCAGCAAGATCAATGAGGTCTCCTACAAACTGCAGCTCCCGGCCACGATGAGGATACCCAACTCCTTCCACGTCTCCCTGCTCAAGCCGGTTGTCCTTGGTCCCTTCTCCGCTGCTGCCAGTCTGGCTCCTCCTCCTATTGCCGATGATGACATCTATGCGGTAAGGGATATCGTGGCCATGAAAACCGTACGGGGCCGACAGTTCTTCCTGGTAGACTGGGCAGGGTATGGTCCTGAGGATAGGTCCTGGGAGCCCCGGGAGAATGTGGGTACTCCCCTGATCCGTGCCTTCCTGTCCCGGTTGCGGGGAGGGGGGGCGTGGGGGGGGGGTACTGTCACGCTCTCCGGGTCCCCTGCTCTGCTCCCCGGCTCACCTGCCACGCTCCCCGGCTTCCCTGCTTCTCTCCCCGGTCTCCAGCCTCCATTGCCTGCGGTCTCCAGGCGGCCCGGTCCCCGCTCCCGGCGCCCGTCGGCTACTCAGCCCCAGCCCGGCTCTCCTGCTTCCTGTTCACCGCTCCCTGCCCTGGCTTCTGGCACCCGGGCCTCGCGCATGCGCATTAGGGCGCGCGCGCGGTCATTGACCCTTTCTTAAAGGGCCAGCGTTCACTGACAGGAAATTGAACACACAGGTACAGGGTATAAAGGGGTTTAGTGTCCAAGTGGGCGGGGCCTGTTCTTCGTGTTTCCTAAGCTAGGAGTCAGGTCTCCTTGTGTCTCTGTGCCATACTTACCTATCTCTCTTCTAGAGCTGCTCCTGCCTCGCCATCCGGTCCTGCCGATTCCCGAACGCTGACTATCTGCCATCCCGTCAGTCCGTTCCATCTCTGATCCCTGTGGTGACCCGTCCTCTCGCTCCATCGGTTCCGGACTCTGCCTGACAACATCTCGGCCTCCGAACCTGAGCTCCGTCACCCGGACTACCATCAGTGATTCCGTGGTCCCAGGGACTTCTCCATTCCACTCTTGTGCACGGACTGTCCTGCTACCCGTAGTGCTCCGGCTACCGGACCCCTTGCCTTCATCAAGGAGTTCGGCCCAGTGGATCCACCTCCTGGGTCTGCCCGTCCACCTGGCCCTAACACAGGGTCGGACTGGGGTGCCAGGGGCCTACCAGGGAAATTACCTCTAGGAGCCCACACTGTAGCTACCATAAACGGTTTTATTACTTGTTCATTTTCGGCTTCTCTCAGTATAACTTGCGCCTTTTAGCAAACTACGGTGTGCAAAAAAGAATTGTATTGTGCATTGCAGATATCACAGGATTTCTTGTAGCATCTTATTTATTGTAGTTAATTATGGAATCTATTATTTACAATCAGTCGCAGTTTTTCTTACACACGGACATTCCTTGTCTGAGGAAAACCACTAAGTCCATCAGGAAAACAATATTCAAAGAGAAGCCGAATGTTATCCAGCATCTTCAAATGGAAAAGTTTACTAAAATTAATCCCCCTATGCCACCATCTATCCACCATATAGGGTCTGTCCCCACTGACTTGGGAAATCCCCTATAGAGTCAGTATGTGGTGGTGTGAAACATTACCACTCCAATACACTTTTCCATTTGGAGACTCCGGTGAATATTTGCTTCACTTTAGTCTGACATTTATCTATTTTTTTCTGTCTTTGTTATAATAGTGGTATCTGTAGCGCCCCTGAGACCCTCAGGGCACTACAGGTAACTGCATCCTCTTGGGGATGCAGGACCTACCCCCTGGGACCTGGAGTACCAGTGCCGATTCCACCAAAACACGACCAAAATCCTAGTTCTCCACTGCACACAGGGCATAGAGGGTTAACCATGTAAAGGGATGGTCGCCATGGGAACGAGTCCCTCAGTATAGCCAGCCTGGTGGGAGGGGTCAGCAGTCAGTCAGTCAGCAGTCAGTAGTGAGTTGAGTGGCACACAGAAGAGGTGTGCGGACGTGCCTGTGCTGGGTTTGTGTAACGGTGACCCGGGGGCACAGGAGAGAGGTCGCCAGGATGGGTACCGGAGATACCGCTGGGACCAGAGCACGCACTGGGCACAATGCGCTAGGTCAAGCGTCAGTTTCATACGGTTTGATAAATACCTTCCCAGTGAGGACACCTTCACGCACTTCACCGAACCAAATAATCCGGGGGCATCAGCAGTAAACTAGGATTGGAGTTTGGACATTTACCTCCCTGCAAGGTCTGCACTGCCCTCCATATGGAGAAGGACACTGTACCCCAAAAGGGACGTCTGGGCTCACAAACGCTCCATGCTACGGGGACCCAATCAACTGAGAGTGCCGGGGACAGTGCAACCTAGGTCATTACATTGGCACTGATACTCCAAGGGACCTGAACCAGTGGTTCAAAGGTCAGAGTGAGTAGAGACTGTTAAAGACAACCTGGTGTGGTCTCCGTTATTACCCTGCAACATCTCCCAGGCACAGCTCTACCTACAGAGGATCTAACGCCATTGCTGCATACACCACCAGCCCATCAGATGCATCCAACTACTCCACAGCGTGGCTGGCCAGTAAAGGTCTAAAAGATGAAAAAATAATGACATGGCCTCCTTGATCACCTGATCTGAACCCCATAGAGAACCTGTGGTCCCTCATAAAATGTAAGATCTACGGGGAGGGAAAACAGTACACCTCTCGGAGCAGTGTCTGGGAGGCTGTGGTGGCTGCTGCGCGCAATGTTGATCGTAAACAGATCAAGCAACTGACAGAATCTATGGATGGTAGGCTGTTGAGTGTCATCATAAAGAAAGGTGGCTATATTGGTCACTAATTTTTTGGGGTTTTGTTTTTGCATGTCAGAAATGTTTATTTCTAAATTTTGTGCAGTTATATTGGTTTACCTGGTGAAAATAAACAAGTGAGATGGTAATATATTTGATTTTTATTAAGTTGCCTAATAATTCTGCACAGTAATAGTTACCTGCACAAACAGATATCCTCCTAAGATCTTCGTTCCGAATAGCATGTGCAATGCAAATTAATGGGGAAAAACTAACAATGTAACGAGTAACCTGAATGCTGTACTTTTCGTGTGGGTAGCAAATACTGCGGAATTCGGTTTACTCATTACATTGCGAGTTTTTCCCCATTGACTTGCATTGCACATGCTATTTGGAATGAATATGCGAGTATTAGACAATACTCGTTATGACTGTAGCGAGTGCGATTAGTTAGGTACTCGATCAACTCTACTTACAGCAAATGAAAACCCAAAAATCATTATCTCAGAAAATTAGAATAATTACCACAAAATACCTGCAAAGGCTTCCTAGGTGTTTAAAATGCCCTCTTAAGGGGGCTTTACACGCTACGATATCGCTAATGTGAAGTTGTTGGGGTCACGGAATTTGTGACGCACATCCGGCCGCATTAGCGATGCCGTTACGTGTGACACCTATGAGCAATTTTGCATCGTCGCAAAAAAACGTGCAAAATCGCTCATCAGTGACATGGGGGTCCATTCTCAAATATCGTTACTGCAGCAGTAACGAATTGTTCTTCGTTCCTGCGGCAGCACACATCGCTCCGTGTGACGCCGTAGGAACGAGGAAGCTCTCCTTACCTGCCTCCCGGCCGCAATGCGAAGGAAGGAGGTGGGCGGGATGTTACGTCCCGCTCATCTCCGCCCCTCCGCTTCTATTGGGCGGTGGTTCAGTGACGCTACTGTGACATCGCTGTGACGCTGAACGAACCGCCCCCTTAGAAAGGAGGCGGTTCGCTGGTTACAGCGACGTCGCCGGGCAGGTAAGTATGTGTGACAGGTTTGGGCGATGTTGTGCAGCACGGGCAGCGATTTGCCCGTGTCGCACAACCGATGGGGGCGGGTACCCACGCTAGCGATATCGGTACCCATATCGCAGCGTGTAAAGCGGCCTTTAGTCTGGTTCAGTAGGCTACACAATCACGGGGAAGACTGCTGACTTGACAGATGTCCAGAAGGCAGTCATTGACATACCCCACGAGAAGTTAAAGGCTACTTTCACACTTGTGTTTTTTTCCTTCAGTCGCAATCCGCCGTTTTGGAAAACAGCGGAATCCGTTAACGGATTCCGCTGCTTCCCATAGACTTGTATGGACGACGGATTGCGACTGATGGACCTGCGTTGATTCCGCCGGTTTTTGAGCAGCGGAATCCTTAGGATTTCGCTGCGCATGCTCTCTCTGGCTCCCTGCAAACGTAACCAGGGTACACATAGGGTTATTAAGCAAAGCGCTTTGCTTAGTTACCCGATATTTACCCTGGCTACGTGTGCAAGGAGCCAGCGCTAAGCGGTGTACGCTGGTAACCAAGGTAAATATCGGATAACCAAGCAAAATGCTTTGCTTAGTTAACCGATACCCTCGCTACGTGTGCAGGGAGCCCGAAACTTCCCCGCTTAGCTCCGCCCCCTCCCGCACTCCACTCTGCATGTACACACGCACGCACACAGACACACAGACGCACACACACTCACCTGTCCCCAGCCATGCAGTCCCCGGTACTGACGTCCTCAGCCCCATGGCCCTGCTCGGCTCCACCCACCCCACACTCTGCCCCCCTGCACACATTCTCGGCGGCCGAGCGATCAGGTGATCACCCGGCGGCCGGCTGCTGTGAGTGATCAGCTGATCACCTAGCGTCTGGCTGCTGTGAACGATCAGCTGATCACCCGGCGGCCAGCTGCTCTTAACGATCAGCTGATCACCCGGTGGCCGGCTGCTGTGAGCGATCAGCTGAGCACCTGGCAGCCGGCTGCTGTGAACGATCAGCTGATCACCCGGCGGCCAGCTGCTCTGAATGATCAGCTAATCACCCGGTGGCCGGCTGCTGTGAGCGATCAGCTGATCACCTGGCAGCCGGTGATCAGTTGATCGTTCTCAATAGTCTGCCGCCGGTAAAACTGTAAAGAAAAAAAAAAGCACATTCCGTTGTTTTGTACGATCTGTTGCATCCGTTGTGCCACTATATGCAACGCATCCGTTGCATCCGTCACACAACGCAATGCAATGGATGCTGTTCAATGCAAGTGTGAAACTAGCCTAAGCCACAAAAGGTCATTGCTGAAGAAGCTGGCTTTTCATAGAAGTGGTCCCAGCACCCTCTGTGTCAGAGAGGGATTCACCACTCTGGCCAGCTGATGAAAGCTCATTCCCGGAGCCGCTGCCAGCCAGATCAATCGGAGGAGTACCTAGCACCCTCAAGAAGAATGAGAGGCCTGGATGCCGAGCCCACAGTTCCCAAACGCCCGGAAGGGGTCGCAGCATTCCCTGCCGAGGAAGATGACGTGACAGCCTATATGCCTAGCATGTATGTGACCTGGGAGCCGGCTGAAGACCAAGTGATGGTGATGAGGAGGCCAGCCCGCAGAGGATAACGGCGTGTGAGGGCAAGAAACCCCCTTATGCAGCCTACCCCAGAGAAAGAGCGAGTTGAGGCCAGGGATCTAAAGGAGAAGCAGTCCCTGCGGCAGACCGGGTTTCAGACCAGAGGTCCTCTCCACCGAGGGGTAGTGGAGTAATTTAATCTGCGCACCGGCTACGGCTTCATTGTGGAGTCTGGAGTAGAAGAAGGTATATTTGTTTCCAGAAGGGATGTCCAGTCCCACCTACAGCGAGGACACCCAGATCGAGACCTCTATACAGGAGATGTTGTAGAGTACACAAGACACATGGGTGAAAGAGGCTGGTATGCCTTTATATGTCATGCAGTGCCCTAAGAACACCGTGGCAAGTCCAAGCTCCACCCCCACTGCTGCTACCAGGTCCCCAAAGTCACCTCCACCAGGGGACACTCAAGATGCTAAAGAAGATACAGAAGCACTAGATACAGAAGCAGAAGATACAGAAACACCAGATGACACACAAGGTGAAACACCAGCTGAAACATTCACCTACGTCATCCACTCAGTCTGCCTTTTCTGGACTTGCTTGTCTCTATTGATCCAGAAGGTAAGCTCAGAACAACCATCTATAGAAAGCAAACTTCCACAAACTCACTCCTCAGGTGGGATAGTCATCATCCTTTGCCTCTCAGGCGTGGTATCCCAAAGGGACCATACCTGCACCTGAGAAGGAATTGTTCGGATCAGAGTGAGTTTGTGGAAAAGGCGAATGACTTGAGGAATCGGTTTCTTGAAAAGGGCTACCCAGATCATGTCTTGAGAAAAGCCTTCAAATACTCTTTGGAGCAGGACCGGAGTAAGCTCCTGTCACCGCAACCTAAACAAAATCAGGATGAGGGGCTTGTAAGGCTTCTTACAACCTATACTAAGGGAGCCTCTGCAGTCAGAAACATACTGGAGCAACACTGGGGTATTCTGAGAATGGACACTGATCTGATGGAGTGCCTTAAACCACAGCCCAACATCACTTATCGTAAAAAACGCTCTTTGGGAGACCGTCTAACACATAGTCATTTTGTGGCACCGACTGGTGGTGGCACATGGATTCCTAAAAAACCATCTGGTTGTTTTCGATGTGGCTCGTGTGTTGCATGTGCATATATCAGCACGGGTAACAAATTTACGAGTACATCTACTGGTCAGTCTCTCTTGGTCAGAGAGTTCATCAATTGCAAGACAAAGGGTATTGTGTACTTAGCAACTTGTCACTGTGTCACATACAATATGTGGGTAAAACCACACGTGAGTTTCGTAGAAGAGTAGGTGAGCATATGGGGGACATCAGGAATGACCGTGATACCCCCATTGCTAGACGCATGAACATGCAGCACAGCTCCAACAGGGAAGCCATTTCTTTTATGGGCATCCTAAAAGTCAAAGCATCTCCTAGGGGTGGGAATCTAGATCGTACTTTGCTACAAAAGGAGGCAAGGATGATGTTCCTTTTAAATACTTGCCGTCCTGAGGGTCTTAATAACCAGATTAGTTTTGGTTGCTTCATATAATATCTTGACCTCTTGGTCAGTTGGTTGTTCTTGTCCTGGTGATGATGAATCTAGCTTTTTGACCATGAATAATACTATATAGCCCAATTATTCTATCGGCCGTACTCCTATTTATGAGTATTAATTCCGGCCAGGTGGGGGATATTATGTGTATAGACCTCTTCATTTATTATTGGAGTATTTCCCTATCACAAGGTATAATAATCCTTTATAGGATACACGTTATTGATTATAGTCCCATATTTACAGTTTGAGATTGTTCATTGATACAATTTTAAATTCTTTTTGGTGTCTTTTTATTTAGTCCACCTTTATATATCTTCTTTAAGTAATTTTGCTTGATCCGTATACCTATGTATTTACCTCTATTATCTGCTAGGTCCTTTATTAACTCTCCAGGTATATATAGGTGGCTTTACACACTGCAACATCGCAAACGACATCGCTGTAACGTCACCGGTTTTGTGACGTTATAGCGACCTCCCCAGCGACATTGCAGTGTGTGAAACACATCAGCGACCTGGCCCCTGCTGTGAAGTTGCTGATCGCTACAAATCGTTCAGGACCATTCTTTGGTCCGTTGTTTCCCGCTGTGCAGCAAAGTCTCAGTGTGTAAAGGGGACTTTACAGCGACTTCCCATTCAAAAAGCTGCTTTACAACATCCCCAATGACTAGCTAGGTCGTTCTGTAGGTCCGGATCGCTGTTGCGTCGTTGGCCAGGTCGGCCAGTTTGACAGCTCACCAGAGACTTTGTAGCGATCCCGGCCAGGTTGGGATCGCTGGTGGGATCGCTAGAAAGTCTCAGTGTGTAAAGGGGCCTAATTAGGCTATGTGCCCACGCTGCGGATTTACCGCGGATTTTGCCGCGGATTTGCCGCGGATTTACCGCGGATTTCCCGAAAATCTGCAGCAGCGGCACTTCCAAGCCATTTCAATGGCATTTTGGAAATGCTGTGTCCATGCGGCGGATTTGCCGCGGATTTTGATCCGGAAAAATCTGCAGCATGTCAATTATTGTTGCGGATTTTGGTGCGGATTTTGGGTATAGAATGAGGAAAAAAAAAAAAATCCGCGGCAAATCCGCGGCAAATCCGCGGGTGCGGATTTGCCGCGAAAGTCGCGGATTTTCATGCAGAAAAATCCGCAGGTACATTCTACCGTGGACACATAGCCTTATGGTCTTATAGTGTTGATCCCTATTCAGCATACCAGTTATTACCTTTTGTTCTTTTACAAATGGTTGTGATTACACTGTCTGATTTGCCTCCATCTTAAACCTTCTCCTTTGGTCCCATATCTTATTTAATGCATCACAAAAGACAGTTTAAGTGATGACGCCCATACCACACCCCAGAATACACTATATATACATATATATACACACATTCATCGTATCCTATGTATTCATCTATGTGTATTTTTTATTTATTATTTTTACAAATGTTATTTTAGGGATGCAGGGGTACAAGAGGACCATAAGACCACTTCGGAGATTACTAATAAGACCAAAAAAGAAAAAAACGAATACAAGGGTCTATAATACATACAAAATATTTTATTAATTAAAAACCATTTGATCTCAAAAGACACAGCCGGAGCTGGACAATAGGCCTCACAATCCACACAATCATATCATCCCTGTCTCAGAGTTCAATATAAATAGGGAGCATATGTATATATAAACATAAAAATGTATCACAGCATTATATATAATCAAGGATAGTAATTACAACCATATAGAAATTCATCCAATTATATCTCAAACCAATAAATGTATAAATACAATACAATACATTAGTTAATCATAAAGTGATAAGTGTGTCCAAGAATTATGGTTACTGAACAATCATAAAGTGCAAAGTGCAAAATAAATAGAAAAAAGAAGAGAAAAGAGAGGTCAGTGTGCATGCACACATATATATACACATATACATACATTGGTATTTAAATAGTTAAAAGAACAGCCAAGACTCCATAAATGGCTGGAAAGAGTTAATGGTATAACCAGTACTTAGAAAGGGGAGGGGGGGTGATAAGTTCCTAAAAGGATAAACTCTCAAGATGGAGGATATAGGTGTATATACATATATATATACATACACATACATACACATATACACATATACACATATATATTTATGTACACACATACACACAGAAATGTATTAATTCTCTGGGGCAAGGGGTGAATCAGAGAGCAAAAAGAGCCCTTGTTAAATGATACCAGGGACAGTAGCTGTGACAGGGATATGCAAGTCTATTAGTCATGTAATGAGATTAGAGTTAATGTAAACACTGCAGCCCTGTCAGGTGCTACTATGATAATTACTGCTTCATAGACTGAATGCCCTAATCAGAGGCACAGGCATAAAACAAAGCCTGTGATCTGTATACTGACATGGTATCAGGAGCACTGGTGAGAGCAGAGAAGTACAATCAGGCACATTACCTAATAGCTGCAAATGCCACCAGACACTGATACAGGATTGTGACGCTCCCCGACGCTGGCGTTTCGGCGCTTCCTTCTTCAAAGGGGGGAGGCGGGAACATATGCTCCCTATTTATATTGAACTCTGAGACAGGGATGATATGATTGTTTGGATTGTGACGCCTATTGTCCAGCTCCGGCTGTGTCTTTTGAGATCAAATGGTTTTTAATTAATAAAATATTTTGTATGTATTATAGACCCTTGTATTCGTTTTTTTTTTTTTTGGTCTTATTTAATGCATGTGGATGGTATTTATATATGGGTTTAATGTACTTAGGCGGGCTTTGCACACTACGACATCGCAGGTGCGATGTCGGTGGGGTCAAATTGAAAGTGACGCACATCCGGCGTCGCAGTCGATATCGTAGTGTGCAAATCCTTTTTGATACGATTAACGAGCGCCAAAGCGTCGTTATCGTATCATCTGTGTAGGGTCCGACATTTCCATAATGCCTCTGCAGCGACAGGTACGATGTAGTTCCTCGTTCCTGCAGCAGCACACATCGCTGTGTGTGAAGCCGCAGGAGCGAGGAACATCTCCTACCTGCGTCCCGACTGCAATGCGGAAGGACGAAGGTGGGCGGGATGTTTACATCCTTCTCATCTCCGCCCCTCCGCTACTATTGGCCGCCTGCCATGTGACTTCGCTGTGACGCCGCACGACCCACCCCCTTAGGAAGGAGGCGGGTCGCCAGCCAGAGCAACATCGCAGGACAGGTGAGTGCATGTGAAGCTGCCGTAGCGATAATGTTTGCTACGGCAGCTATCACAAGATATCGCTGCTGCGACGGGGGCAGGGACTATTGCGCTCGACATCGCAGAAATTGATAAGGTTGCCCATACTTTTGCACCGGTCAAATTTTGTTTAAATGCGGATTGCACATTTTCTGTTAGTACAATAAACCTCATTTCAATCCAGAAATATTACTCAGTCCATCAGTTATTAGATATATGAAACTGAAATAGCTGTTGCAAAAACCCAAATTGTTATAAAGAAAAAAGGTTAACATTAATAGGGGTGCCCAAACTTTTTCATATGACTGTGTATATATATATATATATATATATATATATATATATATATATATATAATCTATCCACACACACATACACAGCTTTATATATTAGATATACACATATGGCTGACGATTCTGTCTGGGGTTCGTCATTTTAATGACCCAAAAAATGGTGCATGCAGCTTTTTTCGTTCAGTCAAAATGACGACTAGCGGTTAATGTTTGATTGGTAAGGACTGTTTGCAGAATTGGAGAGTTTCCAAGAGTGATGGTGGGATTGTGGAAGGTTGGAGGTCAGAATGCTAAGGAGGATCTCAGCTCCCCCGGTAAAGGCATCACCTGGGTCCTCTCTCTGGGGGACGGTGCAGGGAGGGCAGCTCCATGTTCAAAGAGGCAAAGTCCGGCAGTAGAACAAAAGTTGTTTCCAGCATCATGGCCAAGAAAAAAGGTTAAAAACCAATTTTATTCCATAACTTGTGCAAATACAACAGGATATGTCTAAGACTAAGAACCTCTGTTAGGTGTGAAACGCATAGACATTGTTTTATACCTCGTGGACGTCCATCCAACCTAGTGTTGGTTTTAACCTTATGGAATAAAATTGGTTTTTAACCTTTTCTTGGATGTGATGCTGGAAACAACTTTTTTCTATTGCCGAAGGTTCGAGGGGTAGAGGTGGAGCTGTGGTGGAGTCTGAAGGGGGCCCGGAAATTTTGTCAGTATCGGGCCCGGAAATTCCTGGTGGCACCCCCGGCTGGAGGGGCCCGGGGTGGCTGCCCGCAGTGAGTGCGTTTTCACTTTCATGTATCATGCCCCCGGGCCGTCACCAAGCAGCTGATTACCGCTGCCGGAGGCGGCACTGTTTGTATAGCTGCAGACAGGCCAACGCAGAGATTCAAACTCGCCCACACTGCACACTGTGCGCGGCCTGTGCTGAAGAGGAGGGAGTGGCCAGGCAGCAGAGATGCCAGGAGGAGAACAGCCAATCAGGAGAGGGGGCAGAGTCGGGAAAATGAAATGATGAAAAGGAAAAGAGTGCAGGAGTGAAGAAGGAGTAGAGACCACAAAAAGAGAGAAAAGCAAGCAGAGAGCAGAAAAACAGTGAGAAGAGGAGAACAGAAGGAATAGAAAGAAAAAGCAGAGGACAGGAGGAGCAGCCAGGAAGACTCACAGGAAGTGCAGCAGAGAGGCCTGAGCAGGGCCGGATTATAGGCGGGGCAGGCGGGGCTGGAGCCCAGGGGCCCCCACCAAAAGAGCTTCCAAGGGGGCCCCCACCATACTTGGCACTAGGCACCTGTCAGCATTTTTTTTTTCACACCCTCTCCCCCTCCGTAAAGACAGTCTAATAAATCAGCTGTGTTTTCGGGGAGGGGGAGGGGCACCGCTATTTATTTGCATCTGCGTCTGTAAGACGCAAAAACAAACTGCGGGCACAGGACGCTGATTGACCTCGGAAGTACCAGCGGCCGCTTGAACTTCCGGGGTCAGAGGTGTGCTAATGCTCCCTGCTATGTGCTGCGGCCGTACCTAGAAGCAGGGGCACGGTGTGGTGGGCCGCTGTCTGCTGTCCCCGCTGCGCTCCTTACATGCCAGGCACACTAGCAGGAGCAGGAGGCAGCGCGCTGTGCGCCGGCTCTGCTGTGCGCCGGCTCTGCTGTGCGCCGGCTCTGCTGTGTGCCGGCATGTACACTGCAGAGGAGCGCAGCAGAGCCAATGACCGCAGCTTCCTGTTTCCGTTCCTATTCAAATGTATTTGCGTCTTTCAGACGTAAATACATTTGAACAGCGCACCGGTACTGGGCCCCGCCCCCGACGTGCAGCAACGTGATGAGATCAGCACCTTGCTGACGTCATCACAGTGCTGCCGGCGCCACACTGGGGACATGAGGAAGCGAGCACTCCATGAAGGAGCTGAAGAGACAGGTGTAATTAATGGGGATGAGTGAGGAGGGGCTGAGGACACAACGGTGAACATTTGTGAAGGAACACAGCTCTGTGACAGGCAGAGGAGGAGCACTGTATTCCGAGGGAGGGGGGGGGAGGCAGGAGTGTAATTTGTGTGTGTAGGGGGTGATGAGGGTTGTATTGTGTGTGGGGGGAGGGGTAATGGAGGGTGCATTGTATTGTGTGTGGAGGGAGGGGTAATGGAGGGTGCACTGTATTGTGTGTGGGGGGGAGGGGTAATGGAGGGTGTATTGTGTGTGGGGGGAGAGGTCATGAGGGGTGCATTGTATTGTGTGTGTGTGTGTGTGGGGAGAGGGGTAATGGGTGCATTGTATTGTGTGTGGGGAGAGGGGTAATGGGGGGTGCATTGTATTGTGTGTGGGGAGAGGGGTAATGGGGGGTGCATTGTATTGTGTGTGGGGAGAGGGGTAATGGGGGGTGCATTGTATTGTGTGTGGGGAGAGGGGTAATGGGGGGTGCATTGTATTGTGTGTGGGGAGAGGGGTAATGGGGGGTGCATTGTATTGTGTGTGGGGAGAGGGGTAATGGGGGGTGCATTGTATTGTGTGTGGGGAGAGGGGTAATGTGTGTGTGGGGGGAGGGGTAATGGGGGTGCATTGTATTGTGTGTGGGGGGAGGGGTAATGGGGGTGCATTGTATTGTGTGTGGGGGGGAGGGGTAATGGGGGTGCATTGTATTGTGTGTGTGTGTGGGGGGAGGGGGAGGGGTAATGGGGGGTGTATTGTATTGTGTGGGGGGAGGGGGAGGGGTAATGGGGGGTGTATTTTATTGTGTGTGTGTGGGGAGGGGTAATGGGGGGTGCATTGTATTGTGTGTGGGGAGGGGTAATGGGGGGTGCATTGTATTGTGTGTGGGGAGGGGTAATGGGGGGTGCATTGTATTGTGTGTGGGGAGGGGTAATGGGGGGTGCATTGTATTGTGTGTGGGGAGGGGTAATGGGGGGTGCATTGTATTGTGTGTGGGGAGGGGTAATGGGGGGTGCATTGTATTGTTTGTGTGTGTGTGCGTGTGTGTGTAGGGGTAATGGGGGTGCATTGTATTGTGTGTGTGTGTGTGTGTGTGTGGGGAGGGGTAATGGGGGGTGCATTGTATTGTGTGTGGGGAGGGGTAATGGGGGGTGCATTGTATTGTGTGTGGGGAGGGGTAATGGGGGTTGCATTGTATTGTGTGTGTAGGGGTAATGGGGGGTACATTGTATTGTGTGTGTGTGTGTGTGGGGGGGGGGGGGGTAATGGGGGGTGCATTGTATTGTGTGTGTGTGTAGGGGTAATGGGGGGTGCATTGTATTTGTGTGTGTGTGTGTGTGTAGGGGTAATGGGGGGTACATTGTATTGTGTGTGTGTGTGTGTGTGTGGGGGGGGGGGTAATGGGGGGTGCATTGTATTGTGTGTGTGTGTAGGGGTAATGGGGGGTGCATTGTATTTGTGTGTGTGTGTAGGGGTAATGGGGGGTGCATTGTATTTGTGTGTGTGTGTGTGTGTGTGTGTAGGGGTAATGGGGGGTGCATTGTATTGTGTGTGAGGAGAGGGGTAATGGGGGGTGCATTGTATGTGTGTGTGTAGGGGTAATGGGGGGTGCATTGTATTGTGTGTGGGGGGAGGGGTAATGGGGGTGCATTGTATTGTGTGTGTGTGTGTGTGTGTGTGTAGGGGGAGGGGTAATGGGGGGGTGCATTGTATTGTGTGTGTGTGTGTGTGTGTGTGTGTGTAGGGGGAGGGGTAATGGGGGGTGCATTGTATTGTGTGTGGGGAGGGGTAATGGGGGGTGCATTGTATTGTGTGTGGGGAGGGGTAATGGGGGGTGCATTGTATTGTATGTGTAGGGGTAATGGGGGTGCATTGTATTGTGTGTGTGTGTAGGGGTAATGGGGGGTGCATTGTATTTGTGTGTGTGTGTGTGTGTGTAGGGGTAATGGGGGGTGCATTGTATTGTGTGTGTGTAGGGGTAATGGGGGGTGCATTGTATTGTGTGTGTGTAGGGGTAATGGGGGGTGCATTGTATTGTGTGTGTGTGTGTAGGGGTAATGGGGGGGTGCATTGTATTGTGTGTGTGTGTGTGTGTGTAGGGGTAATGGGGGGTGTATTGTGTGTGTGAGTGTGTAGGGGTAATGGGGGTTGTATTGTGTGTGTGTGTGTGTGTGTGTGTGTAGGGGTAATGGGGGGTGCATTGTATTGTGTGTGTGTGTGGGGGGGGGGTAATGGGGGGTGCATTGTATTGTGTGTGTGTGTGTGTGTGTGTAGGGGTAATGGGGGGTGCATTGTATTGTGTGTGTGTGTGTGTGTGTGTAGGGGTAATGGGGGGTGCATTGTATTGTGTGTGTGTGTGTAGGGGTAATAGGGGGTGCATTGTATTGTGTGTGCGTGTGTGTGTAGGGGTAATGGGGGGTGCATTGTATTGTGTGTGTGTGTGTGTGTGTGTGTAGGGGGTGATGGGGGGTGCATTGTAGTGTGTGTGTGTGTGTGTGTGTGTGTGTCAGAGATGTGTGTGTAAGAAGCAGTACTGTGTGTGTATATATGAATTAGAGCAGTCTGTGCGCCCCCCCCCCCAGAACTATATGGGTTCCCCAGAGCGCTATGTCACCCATCGCAGTGATGAGTACACCACCAGAGCTGTTTGCCACTCCAGTAACGTCTATGCCCCCTGCCCCTCCTGTAATGTATATATTGTAGCCCCCAGCCCCTCTTGTGATGTATATACAGCAGTGCTGTCAGTGTGCAGTCATGTGTGTTAGTGACAGCCATCGTGAAACAGCCACATGTCCTGAAGGAGCTGGACGGAAACAAGCAGGAGAGGTGAGTGAGGCTGCTGGCGACTTTCCCATATTAATACTTGTAAGGGCTCATGCGCACGTAACTGCTGAATATTCTGCAGCGATGTGACAGCACATGTGCGCGTCAAATCGCTGCAGAAACACTGCATAATGGATTCAGTTTTTCTGTACAAAAAAAGCCGATTTCCTGCGCTCTGGCTGCTGCCCCCACCATAGACAGAGCGGGAGCTGCATCCATAGCGCACGGAATAATTGACATGCTCATTTTATGAACGCACGGATTTGGGTCAACATTTTAGCACCCAAATCGCTGCGTTCATAAAAGCAATGGGTGCACGTATCATGCACAATCTACATAGATTGTATAGGGGACACAGGACGCATGCATTTACACTGCAGTGCTATACGCAGCGTAAATGCATGTAATTACGCAACGTGCGCACGAGCCCTAATGCGTCTGTCTGCATGTATGTCAGTGTATATGACTGTGCATATATTTGTCTGTTTATATGTATTTTTCTGAATTTGTCTTCAAATATGTATATACGCATGCCTGTATGTGTGTGTGCGTGTCTGTGTGTGGATGGGGCCCACTGAGACTCACCCGGAGGCCACAAAACCCTGGAGCTGGCCCTGGCTGCCTTAACATTGGGATCAATAAAAAATATGTGACAAAAGCGGGCTTTACACGCTACAATATATCTTACGATGTGTCGGCGGGGTCACGTCGTAAGTGACGCACATCCGGCATCGTTAGTGATATTGTAGTGTGTGACAGCTACGTGCGACCCTGATTGTGCGTTAAAACGTTGATTGCATACACGTCGTTCATTTTCTAAAAATTGAACGTCTTTGTTCATCGTTCTTGAGGCAGCACACATCGCTCCATGTGACACCCCGGGAATGATGAACACAGCTTACCTGCGTCCCGCCGGCAATGCGGAAGGAAGGAGGTGGGCGGGATGTTTACGTCCCGCTCATCTCCGCCCCTCCGCTTCTATTGGCCGGCCGCTGTGTGACGTCCCTTTCACTTCAGGAAGTGGATGTTCGCCGCCCACAGCGAGGTCATTTGGAAGGTAAGTACGTGTGACGGGGGTTAATCGTTTGTGCGACACGGGCAACAAATTGCCTGTTCCGCACATACGATGAGGGCGTGTGCGATCGCATACGAGATCGAAATGTGTAAAGCAGCCTTAACTCTACTTTCTGTGTGTAAGTGGACAGCTGTGATTTATCCTGGACTGTGTGTGTATTGTAGTACTGTAAATCTGAATGTGGCAGAACAGGATAAGATAAATGTTCATTGGATTTATATCTAAATGCTACGGTTCGTGCTCTACTGTTATGGCTAAAAATGTTAACGTTATGGGGCCCCCACCAGATTTTCTGCCCAGGGGCCCCCACCAACCTTAATCTGGCCCTGGGCCTGAGCCACTATCATCATCTCTCACAGCACAGGAGCTGGTGAGTATTGTAATGTACAAACCTCTGCCTGTAATACTACAGAAAAACTGCCCTGTGCTGTGCCATCACTCTGTGTGTGTGTGTGTTGCCCCTGTGCCAATACTGTGTGTGTGTGTTACGTCACCGCCGGAGTCTGCTCCAGCGACTTCTGCTCCGATCGCCAGGCGACGCCGTGTTCCTGCCGTGGATGGTACTGGTGATGGGAGAGAAGTTGATGCCAGCGGCACCAGTGGGCGCAGGCTCCGATCATCCACTGGGCTGGGTTAGCTTGGGATCTGCAGTACCGCTGGCTGACTGTGGGTGGCATGTGTCTTCCAGCTGAAGTTGCCAGCGTTCAGCTACAGCCAATGGGAATACACCACACCCTTCTTATTTCCCCTCCTGTCACATGATTACTGCCAGATATAGTTCTGATTTTCCTTGCTCCTGTTACGTCCTATTCTGTTGGTGATTCCTGTGTTGACTTCTGCGTGTTTTTGACTACCCTTCTGCCTACTGTTTTTGTACCTTGCTGCCCGACCCAGATCTGACCTCTGCTACGTTTGCTGACTACGTCACTGCCTGCCGATTCTGTCCCTGTTCCGCAATTCCTGGTTTGACCCTGCCTGACTACTACTCTCATCGGACTGCAGCCTTCCACAGGTAGTGATCTCCAGGGTCCTGTGTAATTCCAAATCCCTGTATAGGGGTTAAAGAGTTTCAGGGTTCTGGGGGTCCTACTTGGTGAGTGGCTTCACTCTAGCCTCCCCTTTACAGCCCATCTGAGTCTGTGGATCCAGGCAGGCGTTACAGTGTGTTGCCCCTGTGCTGTGCCATCACTGTGTGTGTGTGTTGCCCCTTTGCTGTGCCATCAGTGTGTGTGTGTGTGTGTGTGTGTGTGTGTGTATTATCCCTGTACTTTGCAGAGTTTTCATATAGATCCTGAGGCTATAAAGAGTCATAATCCTTACCATTAAATGGGGAAGACAGAAGTGAAAATTTATATTGTGTGTAGTGAGGGGCACGAAGAAGGACATCCCAACTTTAGGCCAAGTTCACATATTGCAGATTTTTTAGGGATTTGCGGTGTGAATCCACTGGTCTTGGTGCAGTGGCCTTTGCTCAGTAACAGGACGGTGGTTATATTCAGACTCTATGTGGTGATATTTGGTCATGGTGTGGCGGCATTATTATGCAATGTAATAATACATTGCAAACCTTTATATGGTGGGTGTTGTTCAGTAACACTATGTAGTAGTATGTGTTATTTCTGACTATAAGCCGCCGCCAATAATGCATGCCGGCCCCCAATAACATGTATCATGATTATTATAATAATTTTTTTTGTTTGTTTGTTTTTTATCGGTGGGGGGCCCCATTCAGACTTTTGCTATGGGGCCCAATGATTTCTATGTACGCCCCTGCCTGGGACTGCCCTTGTCGGCTACCTACCAGCGTGGTAGCCTAGCTGCACCTCCAGTGGCTTTAGTGAAGACTCGGTAGCCATTCAGATTTGCTCCTCCATGTCAGTACTCAGTGCCTTTGGTCCAGTGGAACAACTTACCTGCTGCTTGCCCTGCGAGCATGACATATATGATGTTTTGATTGCTTGTTATTACATTTTTTTTCTGTTGCTGCAAAGGCCTAAAAAACGGTAATCTTGTCGTTTTGATTTTTTTCTGATGACACGGTTTACTGTTTGGATTAATTTATGTTTTGATAGATTGGACTTTTATATAAACACAGTAATATCAAATATGTATATTTTTTAATTTTATTTCTTTTTTTTTAATGTGGTAAAGGGTGATGTGAACTTTTATTTTTAAAACCTTTTTCAACTTTGTACTGTACTTTGAACCTGCAAGAGTCTGACCACTTGTTCTATATACAGCAATGCTGTTTACAGAAGAAATCACAGTCTCCTATGAATGCCGGCCACTGGCTGGTTATCACAAGAGTACTATGGTGACAGACACGGGGGTTATCCACTGACCAATGGCTGTCATGACATTTATTTTATTTATTTTACTCACTTATATAGCACTATTAATTCCACAGCACAGCGTTTTACAGATGTGATTGTACCGTCCCGGGGCTCGGCCGGCTGCCGAGCCGCTCGGATCCGTGCTCGGTGGGTGGCTCGAGCTCCTTACGGACCCGGGGGTCACATCGTTCTGAAAGGGGGTTGGAGCTACATGTAGGGACTTCGGTGGGGAGGTCCACGGCCGGAGCCGCGGTTGTTTGTACGGGATTTGAGTTTGTGATGCCACCCATGGATTGTGGTGAATAGATGGACACCACCGCTGCCGTTGACTAGGCTCCCGGGGATGTTGTTGCGCAGCTTGGTGTTGACCTAATGGTTGGGCTGTTGTCTTCAGTCGGGTCTTAGGTTGGATAGGTCCTTAAGTCCAGTCCTCAATCAGTTGACTTGACTCAGCCCGGTTGTTTCTGGGCCTCGTACTGGGTCTGAGTACCCCTCCTGGTGCTCCGGTTTCCAATCGGTTCCCCGGTTCGGTACCGGCGGGCAACCGCCCGTCCCCGGTCCCTACGGTTCCACCGGCTGTAATCCCAGCTCCTGCTTGCGGCCACCACCGTCTGCCTCCTTGCCAGAGGTGACTGGGCTCCAACCCAGCCACCTGGTGTAGACTATGGCAGGCCTGGACACAGGCCTGTCCTTGAACTCCCCTCCACTCCACTGTCAAGACTAATCTCTTCTCGACTACTGTTTTTCCCACCTCCAGGTCTGTGAACTCCTCGGTGGGCGGAGCCAACCACCTGGGTCCGCCCCCTAGTGTGAACATCAAACCCAGAGGGAGGTGACAAGGGTTTTGTAGTTTGGCTGCTGTCACCTTACTAAGGGGGGGGGGGGGAATGTGTGTATGGGACTACCCGTGACAACCTGGCTAGTCCAGGGCGTCACATGATCATCTCATCAGTATCCCACGGCTGCACGCCAATGAGGACTCACAACAGCATGCCCCCCTTCCAGCATGCATTAAGTGCCGCTATCTGAGATTAACAACAAGTGTCGCTCCACCCATGGCTGTTAGAGGCAGATGAAGGCTGAGTAATTCAGCCTTTATCTGCAGGGAAAGATTCAGGATCGGCGTATGAGCTCACATCAAAGGCAGGGAAATGACTCATGACGTGCATAGCAGGGTTAATGCAGCAGTCAGATGTTAGCCGGCAAAAGATAGGCTGTCTCAACTGCTTCATGACTGTCCCTCAAGTTAAAATTTGCCAACCTGCTCCTAATCTTATCCATAATGCAGGTTTGTAATACATTGTGTAGCCACATCCACCCCATGTCTTACCATTGGTTTCTTAGTTCTCTTTCCATACAAAGACCATTCAGAACCGAATTCCAGCAGTGGCCTAGTGGTTGCAAGTACAAAGGCGCTTCTGAACAAACGTAACAAGTGTCTATTAGATGGCTCCAATTGTGCCACTTTTATTAAGACGCCTTCAAGTGTTAACAAATTGGCGCAAATCGCTCCATCTTGGCACAATATGCATAAAGTAGGGATTGCCACTTAATAAATGTTGTCTGTTTCCTCTGAATAGTGACCATTGCTGAGTTCGGCCTCCCTCCTGGTTGCCTCCGGGGCCACCTCTCTGCTTGTTGAACCTCTTTAGTCATTTTTTTACTCTTATACAAGGTCCTGTGTCTCCTGTATTCTGCTGCTCTATGTCTCGGTCTTTATTCTTCTTTCAGGTAGTACGTAGTGCACAATGTTAGTGCCCCAATCACAGAGACTGAATCCCATAATAATTGTAGTGTAATTTGGGCCAGGAGTTGAATTTATGACATCTATTCTCTGTAGTGACTCCTCTATACTGCCCGATTCTAGTTGTGGTATATTCAGGGTAGTAGTGATCATTCCCAGCATTATCACTGTGTGAGGAGAAAATCAGACAAAAAAACCACACAACACGATATATATCTAAATTTATGTTTGTTTTTTATTAGAAGATCAATAAGCAGCATTGTATTGAAAGTATACTGGCCCTTTGAAAAATTACACAATGGTCACAGTGCCTCTCAGGTGGCCCCCGTGTGGACTACAGAACCAGCTGCAGTCATTGGGGAGCAGCTGAGAGGCACTGGACCCAAAGATCCAGAGGAAGGCGAAGAAACCCCCCGGAGAGTTCTGCCTCAGGGGGGAAAAAAATTCCTTCCTGACCCCAGTTCTGGCGATTGGATATTTCCCTGGATCACGTCAGTCCTGCTGCAAACTGCAATATATTTATATGTAATTATTAGTGATGGGCGGATAGTAAAATATTCGGGTTTGGATTGTTGGATCGAATACCCAGTACTATTCCAGTATTCATCACGAGTAACTGACCTAATGCAAGTCAATGGGGAACTCAAGTGTTATTCTAAGGACATCTTCAAAAAAAATGCTCGGGTTCCACATTGACTTACATTAGGTTAATTATTCTTCAGTAATACTGAGATAGTACTCGGCATTCAGTACAACTAATCCAAACCCGAATATCTATTAACCCATCACTAGTAATTATAAGCTATGGAGTGCTAATCTTACAAAGAAAAATATACACACACCCTGCTCCTAGGAGCTTACAATCTAATATACAATATGACATATGCACACAAACATATGCACACTCAACTTGATGCTCACACACATACAGACACATATGCCCACAAACACACACATACACACTCACCTCAAGACACACATACACAAACACACACCCCTTCAGTGCTGCAGTGCTGCGGACAGAAACGATCACCCCTTAATTGCTGGGACTCCACACAAACCTTCACAAATAAATCCTTTCATTACCTGGACGCCATACAAACCCTCACACACCCCTTTAGTAGTGGGGTCAAATAGACACTGACACACTGTCCCTTTATTGCTGGGGCCACACAAACAACCTTTCATTCTTGGAACACACACCTTCAGTGCTGCAGTTCTGGGAAGCGATCATACATACACACACTCATACACACATACACACACACACACATACATACATACATACACACACACATACACACACTTACACGCGCACACACACACACACACACACACACACATACACACACACACACACACGCACACACACACACGCACACACACACTTACACGCGCACACACACATACATACCTTCTAGGTCTGAACCTGAAAATTCTTCTCGCTTGATAATTGTAGGTCCTATGACAGCCTTGTGGAAGGGTCAAGAAGAAATAAAACATGCAGAGATAGTTATTGCTTGGAACAATCATGGTGATGAGTCCATACAGTGCACACTGCTGATCTCTTCCTTGTCCTGCTGTGCTGTTTGTGCTGTGCAGCGAGTCCTTCTTCACCCCTCTCCGATGTTGCCCGATCCTCCAGTATTCAGTGAAGAGCTACCTACCTGGACCAGTCGTCTTCAAGCTGTGACACAAGATGGTTCTGGATTAGAGCTTTGTACATTCTATAGCATTTGTGATGTCATGTGAGGTCTATGATATCAAGTGCACTGTGATGTCATGTGCTTTGCGATGTCATCATACCTGGAAGAAAATCAAATTCATGTTAAAACAATAACTTTATTTAATTAAAACCACACACAGTTGAATACTGCACAATAAAAATTTGCTACAACGTTAGTCATAAATCAATGTATACCTCAGAGGGGGAGGGGCCCAGGATGGATTCCCTAGACTTCCCCTACCTGGCCGCAGAGGTTGGTACTATGCAGAGATTGTTCGCCCCACCTTCTGATAGACGATTGATTGGCTGTCTCGAGCATGGCCCCGCCCATAGAGGCCAGCATACTATTCAGGCCTCGGATTGAAATGAGCCCTGACTGCCTAGCGTGCGTTCCAGCTACTTGTAGGGAGTTTTCTTCCTGGGGACACCGTATGTTTACAGGTATAAAAAAGCTGCCTTTGAATACAACATGGTCTATCTGGCTATATGAGCCTCAGGTCCAATTTGGGATGCCCCTGATGAAACCCCTGGCATTTGGAAAGGGAGGAGAAACGCGTCAGGCGTGAGGCTACTCAAGCTAAGTTATTGTGTCATTTGGCACCTCTTTTATGCTGTGCAATATTATTTGCCATTGGGTATATTGTGCTTTTTGCTATTGAGCGCTATTTATCATTTGGCAAGTATGATACTATTAGCATAATGATCTGTTACTGGGCATGCCACTAATACATCTCATGTTATTCCATATGACATTGCTAATGTGAAGCCCCGCTAGTATGTGTCGGTGCAGTACCTTCAGGGACTCCACGTGGATGGAACAGTCTGGTCACAGGTAGGGAACCTTCTTTTAGGATTGTCGTGACGCCACTCTCAGTATTGCGGTCAGCGGGGACCGCCACTGCAGATTAAGGGATGCCTGGGGCTGATGGTGGGTGCAGTCAGTATATTAGCCCCCTGAGAGTGAGGCAATCCCCAGGCCCCGGTGTATGTGTGTGGGACCACAGGTCGCAGAATGACTCAAACACAGTCCAAGAAGTCTTTCAACGTGTTTACTCACTGTTTGGAGGTCACGGTGAGATGCCCGGGCGACACTGTGATAACCAGGTTGAACCAGGAATTCCAGGAGGCCGTTCTGAGGGTAGCTGTCCACTCGCCTTCCTTGCACTCTTTCTGTTTTAGGAGGATCCTTTGCTTGAAGCGTGGTAGGACCCCTCCAGGGAAGCTGTTACCACCCTGCTCCCCTCTCTCTGGCTCGTCTGCCGGCAGCGTGGCCTTGGTGGGATGGCTTCTGGCCCTGTCCCCTTATGGGCCCGGAGATTGCTGCTTGGCTCAAGCGCTGTGTAGTTGTGGTGAGGGCATGAAGTACCCCCACCTGTAGGTTAAGCAGCTCTGGATGATCTGCTGCCTGTACTGGGGATCTAGTTCCCCTTGTGTGCTCGGATACCGGGATCTCCGTACTCAGCCACCCTTCTCTCTCTGGATGGTTTTCAGGCCAACCCACGGTACTCCTTTCTCCCCCGCTTTCAGCTACTGCACTCCTCAGGACCTGTCTGACACGAAAGCTCCTCTGCTCCCTTCCACACACTTCAACTTCTTCCTCTAGACTTTCCTCCTCCCTCTCTCTCTCTGCCCTGCTTCCTAGCAACTAGCCCCTGAACACACCCCTAGCTGGGAATTGAAAGTTAACTCCTTCTGGCTACTCAAGGGTCCCCTCTGGTGATGTGGGAAGCCTGGTCACTATATGTTTGTGTGTGCACCTCATCTTGGCCTTTGGAAATTACCTGGAAGCATTGTCCCCGCATGGGTGCAATACTCTGTGGTGCCTGACCAGGTCAGGGGCGCCACATTCCCCCTTAGTTATCATCAGCACGTCCTCGGGCTGCAAAGACAAGAGAAAGAAAAAAGGTAATTACAAACTTTTCCCACGCAGGGGCAATTATTTACATTTAAACATACCAGGTACCATTCCACCACCAACCACCCACATGTCCGAACCCCACCCAAAAACCTCCAGGAGGTAGGTCGCCGGTCCTTTTGGTGACCAGGCTGCACATCAAACATAGATAATGGTATAATGCCTCAAGCATATGGAAAAATATTGGAATATACAATGAAAAATGCTACTTGCTAATTTGAACATGTGAATAATGAATTGCATACCTGCTATGAATATTAGGAAAAAGGAGATATTTAGCAATCGCATTGATCAATGTAACTGAGCCCCAAAGTCTCGTCAAGGCATATCTCTATATTGGGGTCCCTAGCTCTGTGACCCTAACTGTGTGTCATCTCATTGCAATTAAAAACTGCTGTGGGTGGAGAGGGGTAACTAAGGACTTTCTTATATAGGAGATGGAAAAAACATGGCCGAAAGGGGCGGAGCTGTGTTCACATTCAGAAAAAAAACTACATATAACTGAATAGGATAACTGAAGTGAGCACTAATATATATATTATGAGTGCAAGCCAAAAAATACATACTATACAAAGGATAAGGCTGCACATCAAACATAGATAATGGTATAATGCCTCAAGCATATGGAAAAATATTGGAATATACAATGAAAAATGCTACTTGCTAATTTGAACATGTGAATAATGAATTGCATACCTGCTATGAATATTAGGAAAAAGGAGATATTTAGCAATCGCATTGATCAATGTAACTGAGCCCCAAAGCCTCGTCAAGGCATATCTCTATATTGGGGTCCCTAGCTCTGTGACCCTAACTGTGTGTCATCTCATTGCAATTAAAAACTGCTGTGGGTGGAGAGGGGTAACTAAGGACTTTCTTATATAGGAGATGGAAAAAACATGGCCGAAAGGGGCGGAGCTGTGTTCACATTCAGAAAAAAAACTACATATAACTGAATAGGATAACTGAAGTGAGCACTAATATATATATTATGAGTGCAAGCCAAAAAATACATACTATACAAAGGATAAGGCTGCACATCAAACATAGATAATGGTATAATGCCTCAAGCATATGGAAAAATATTGGAATATACAATGAAAAATGCTACTTGCTAATTTGAACATGTGAATAATGAATTGCATACCTGCTGTGAATATTAGGAAAAAGGAGATATTTAGCAATCGCATTGATCAATGTAACTGAGCCCCAAAGCCTCGTCAAGGCATATCTCTATATTGGGGTCCCTAGCTCTGTGACCCTAACTGTGTGTCATCTCATTGCAATTAAAAACTGCTGTGGGTGGAGAGGGGTAACTAAGGACTTTCTTATATAGGAGATGGAAAAAACATGGCCGAAAGGGGCGGAGCTGTGTTCACATTCAGAAAAAAAACTACATATAACTGAATAGGATAACTGAAGTGAGCACTAATATATATATTATGAGTGCAAGCCAAAAAATACATACTATACAAAGGATAAGGCTGCACATCAAACATAGATAATGGTATAATGCCTCAAGCATATGGAAAAATATTGGAATATACAATGAAAAATGCTACTTGCTAATTTGAACATGTGAATAATGAATTGCATACCTGCTATGAATATTAGGAAAAAGGAGATATTTAGCAATCGCATTGATCAATGTAACTGAGCCCCAAAGCCTCGTCAAGGCATATCTCTATATTGGGGTCCCTAGCTCTGTGACCCTAACTGTGTGTCATCTCATTGCAATTAAAAACTGCTGTGGGTGGAGAGGGGTAACTAAGGACTTTCTTATATAGGAGATGGAAAAAACATGGCCGAAAGGGGCGGAGCTGTGTTCACATTCAGAAAAAAAACTACATATAACTGAATAGGATAACTGAAGTGAGCACTAATATATATATTATGAGTGCAAGCCAAAAAATACATACTATACAAAGGATAAGGCTGCACATCAAACATAGATAATGGTATAATGCCTCAAGCATATGGAAAAATATTGGAATATACAATGAAAAATGCTACTTGCTAATTTGAACATGTGAATAATGAATTGCATACCTGCTATGAATATTAGGAAAAAGGAGATATTTAGCAATCGCATTGATCAATGTAACTGAGCCCCAAAGCCTCGTCAAGGCATATCTCTATATTGGGGTCCCTAGCTCTGTGACCCTAACTGTGTGTCATCTCATTGCATTTAATTGCAATGAGATGACACACAGTTAGGGTCACAGAGCTAGGGACCCCAATATAGAGATATGCCTTGACGAGGCTTTGGGGCTCAGTTACATTGATCAATGCGATTGCTAAATATCTCCTTTTTCCTAATATTCATAGCAGGTATGCAATTCATTATTCACATGTTCAAATTAGCAAGTAGCATTTTTCATTGTATATTCCAATATTTTTCCATATGCTTGAGGCATTATACCATTATCTATGTTTGATGTGCAGCCTTATCCTTTGTATAGTATGTATTTTTTGGCTTGCACTCATAATATATATATTAGTGCTCACTTCAGTTATCCTATTCAGTTATATGTAGTTTTTTTTCTGAATGTGAACACAGCTCCGCCCCTTTCGGCCATGTTTTTTCCATCTCCTATATAAGAAAGTCCTTAGTTACCCCTCTCCACCCACAGCAGTTTTTAATTGCAATGAGATGACACACAGTTAGGGTCACAGAGCTAGGGACCCCAATATAGAGATATGCCTTGACGAGGCTTTGGGGCTCAGTTACATTGATCAATGCGATTGCTAAATATCTCCTTTTTCCTAATATTCATAGCAGGTATGCAATTCATTATTCACATGTTCAAATTAGCAAGTAGCATTTTTCATTGTATATTCCAATATTTTTCCATATGCTTGAGGCATTATACCATTATCTATGTTTGATGTGCAGCCTTATCCTTTGTATAGTATGTATTTTTTGGCTTGCACTCATAATATATATATTAGTGCTCACTTCAGTTATCCTATTCAGTTATATGTAGTTTTTTTTCTGAATGTGAACACAGCTCCGCCCCTTTCGGCCATGTTTTTTCCATCTCCTATATAAGAAAGTCCTTAGTTACCCCTCTCCACCCACAGCAGTTTTTAATTGCAATGAGATGACACACAGTTAGGGTCACAGAGCTAGGGACCCCAATATAGAGATATGCCTTGACGAGGCTTTGGGGCTCAGTTACATTGATCAATGCGATTGCTAAATATCTCCTTTTTCCTAATATTCATAGCAGGTATGCAATTCATTATTCACATGTTCAAATTAGCAAGTAGCATTTTTCATTGTATATTCCAATATTTTTCCATATGCTTGAGGCATTATACCATTATCTATGTTTGATGTGCAGCCTTATCCTTTGTATAGTATGTATTTTTTGGCTTGCACTCATAATATATATATTAGTGCTCACTTCAGTTATCCTATTCAGTTATATGTAGTTTTTTTTCTGAATGTGAACACAGCTCCGCCCCTTTCGGCCATGTTTTTTCCATCTCCTATATAAGAAAGTCCTTAGTTACCCCTCTCCACCCACAGCAGTTTTTAATTGCAATGAGATGACACACAGTTAGGGTCACAGAGCTAGGGACCCCAATATAGAGATATGCCTTGACGAGGCTTTGGGGCTCAGTTACATTGATCAATGCGATTGCTAAATATCTCCTTTTTCCTAATATTCATAGCAGGTATGCAATTCATTATTCACATGTTCAAATTAGCAAGTAGCATTTTTCATTGTATATTCCAATATTTTTCCATATGCTTGAGGCATTATACCATTATCTATGTTTGATGTGCAGCCTTATCCTTTGTATAGTATGTATTTTTTGGCTTGCACTCATAATATATATATTAGTGCTCACTTCAGTTATCCTATTCAGTTATATGTAGTTTTTTTTCTGAATGTGAACACAGCTCCGCCCCTTTCGGCCATGTTTTTTCCATCTCCTATATAAGAAAGTCCTTAGTTACCCCTCTCCACCCACAGCAGTTTTTAATTGCAATGAGATGACACACAGTTAGGGTCACAGAGCTAGGGACCCCAATATAGAGATATGCCTTGACGAGGCTTTGGGGCTCAGTTACATTGATCAATGCGATTGCTAAATATCTCCTTTTTCCTAATATTCATAGCAGGTATGCAATTCATTATTCACATGTTCAAATTAGCAAGTAGCATTTTTCATTGTATATTCCAATATTTTTCCATATGCTTGAGGCATTATACCATTATCTATGTTTGATGTGCAGCCTTATCCTTTGTATAGTATGTATTTTTTGGCTTGCACTCATAATATATATATTAGTGCTCACTTCAGTTATCCTATTCAGTTATATGTAGTTTTTTTTCTGAATGTGAACACAGCTCCGCCCCTTTCGGCCATGTTTTTTCCATCTCCTATATAAGAAAGTCCTTAGTTACCCCTCTCCACCCACAGCAGTTTTTAATTGCAATGAGATGACACACAGTTAGGGTCACAGAGCTAGGGACCCCAATATAGAGATATGCCTTGACGAGGCTTTGGGGCTCAGTTACATTGATCAATGCGATTGCTAAATATCTCCTTTTTCCTAATATTCATAGCAGGTATGCAATTCATTATTCACATGTTCAAATTAGCAAGTAGCATTTTTCATTGTATATTCCAATATTTTTCCATATGCTTGAGGCATTATACCATTATCTATGTTTGATGTGCAGCCTTATCCTTTGTATAGTATGTATTTTTTGGCTTGCACTCATAATATATATATTAGTGCTCACTTCAGTTATCCTATTCAGTTATATGTAGTTTTTTTTCTGAATGTGAACACAGCTCCGCCCCTTTCGGCCATGTTTTTTCCATTTCCTATACAAGAAAGTCCTTAGTTACCCCTCTCCACCCACAGCAGTTTTTAATTGCAATGAGATGACACACAGTTAGGGTCACAGAGCTAGGGACCCCAATATAGAGATATGCCTTGACGAGGCTTTGGGGCTCAGTTACATTGATCAATGCGATTGCTAAATATCTCCTTTTTCCTAATATTCATAGCAGGTATGCAATTCATTATTCACATGTTCAAATTAGCAAGTAGCATTTTTCATTGTATATTCCAATATTTTTCCATATGCTTGAGGCATTATACCATTATCTATGTTTGATGTGCAGCCTTATCCTTTGTATAGTATGTATTTTTTGGCTTGCACTCATAATATATATATTAGTGCTCACTTCAGTTATCCTATTCAGTTATATGTAGTTTTTTTTCTGAATGTGAACACAGCTCCGCCCCTTTCGGCCATGTTTTTTCCATCTCCTATATAAGAAAGTCCTTAGTTACCCCTCTCCACCCACAGCAGTTTTTAATTGCAATGAGATGACACACAGTTAGGGTCACAGAGCTAGGGACCCCAATATAGAGATATGCCTTGACGAGGCTTTGGGGCTCAGTTACATTGATCAATGCGATTGCTAAATATCTCCTTTTTCCTAATATTCATAGCAGGTATGCAATTCATTATTCACATGTTCAAATTAGCAAGTAGCATTTTTCATTGTATATTCCAATATTTTTCCATATGCTTGAGGCATTATACCATTATCTATGTTTGATGTGCAGCCTTATCCTTTGTATAGTATGTATTTTTTGGCTTGCACTCATAATATATATATTAGTGCTCACTTCAGTTATCCTATTCAGTTATATGTAGTTTTTTTTCTGAATGTGAACACAGCTCCGCCCCTTTCGGCCATGTTTTTTCCATCTCCTATATAAGAAAGTCCTTAGTTACCCCTCTCCACCCACAGCAGTTTTTAATTGCAATGAGATGACACACAGTTAGGGTCACAGAGCTAGGGACCCCAATATAGAGATATGCCTTGACGAGGCTTTGGGGCTCAGTTACATTGATCAATGCGATTGCTAAATATCTCCTTTTTCCTAATATTCATAGCAGGTATGCAATTCATTATTCACATGTTCAAATTAGCAAGTAGCATTTTTCATTGTATATTCCAATATTTTTCCATATGCTTGAGGCATTATACCATTATCTATGTTTGATGTGCAGCCTTATCCTTTGTATAGTATGTATTTTTTGGCTTGCACTCATAATATATATATTAGTGCTCACTTCAGTTATCCTATTCAGTTATATGTAGTTTTTTTTCTGAATGTGAACACAGCTCCGCCCCTTTCGGCCATGTTTTTTCCATCTCCTATATAAGAAAGTCCTTAGTTACCCCTCTCCACCCACAGCAGTTTTTAATTGCAATGAGATGACACACAGTTAGGGTCACAGAGCTAGGGACCCCAATATAGAGATATGCCTTGACGAGGCTTTGGGGCTCAGTTACATTGATCAATGCGATTGCTAAATATCTCCTTTTTCCTAATATTCATAGCAGGTATGCAATTCATTATTCACATGTTCAAATTAGCAAGTAGCATTTTTCATTGTATATTCCAATATTTTTCCATATGCTTGAGGCATTATACCATTATCTATGTTTGATGTGCAGCCTTATCCTTTGTATAGTATGTATTTTTTGGCTTGCACTCATAATATATATATTAGTGCTCACTTCAGTTATCCTATTCAGTTCTTTTGGTGACCAGGGCTGGGCCATCACATTCCCCAGACCTTTCCTCCAATCTTCCTCTCCTGAGGAGAGTGGTGTAAGGTAGGCCCCATAAACAGGCGTACCCGCTTCCGAGTGTTGGAGGGCAGGCCCCATAAACAGGCGTGCCCCCTTGTTGGTGCAGAGCCATGCCCCTCAACAGGCAGACTCTGTGGTTGATACCAAGAAGGCAACTTTTTACAATGCAAAAGTTTGTGGTTAAAGCCAGTTCATAACCGGTGGTCTAACATTTTAAGGAGGTCTCACAATAGTCCTTGTGGGCACATTTCACTTAAACGTTACTTAACTGTAAACAGGTTAAACATTACATTTCATACAGTCACTTTGAACTAAACTGTACTTTCTCTATAGCGTAATGGGAGCTGACCAAAGTTGCTGCGGGTTGACCTACGCAGTACTATACTGTCATCTGTCTGAGGTTGTGTCCTCCCACCCGATGTATGTGTCTCAATGTGAATAATAGGTGTACTAGGTATTGATACCAGTGCATGGTCTTCTGCTTCAGCTACATTTGGCTCTTCCAGGTTCTGAACAGGTTCTTCTGGGTCTCTTACTTCTCCAGATTGAGGGAATGTAATAACCGGAATAACTACTGCTCCATTGTATTGAGGCCAACTTGCTGGAAAATCTCCAAGTACAGTTTGGATCATCTTTTCTTTTGGTTCTTGAACTGGCAAAGGGTTGGGAATTTCTTCAGGGATTCTTAGTTGTTCAGGACATTTCTTTAAGCGATCTCTAGAAACGACAGCTGTTGTTTTTCCTCCATCTTTGCTGATAAGGCATGTCTTTTCATTGCTAAGCGTCGATGGTAACACAGTATAGGGTTCTTCTTCCCAGTGATTGTCAAGTTTATGACGTCTTCTCTTTCTTTTGAGAACTATATCTCCTGGCATCAAAGGAACAGCAGGTGCTTTTCGATTGTAGGCCTTTTCTTGTTTCTCACGCTGCTGAGTCAGGCTTCGCTCCACACACTCTTGTACTTTCTTGTATTGGGCTTGGCGGTTGGAATCCCAATCAGCACCTTGTAGATGGTCTTCAGGGGTCTCAACTCCCATTTCCAGATCTACTGGCAATCTCCCTGGTCTGGCCCTCATCAGGTATGCCGGTGTGCAGTTCGTGGAACTCACAGGGATGTTGTTATACATGTCCACTAGATCGGGCAGTTTTTCCGGCCACTGACTTCGTTCTTCTAGTGGGAGCGTCTTCAGAAGGTCGAGAATGATGTGGTTCATCTTCTCACACATGCCATTGGTCTGAGGATGGTAAGGCGTAGTACGGATCTTCTGGCAGCCGTATAGGTTACAAAACTCCTTAAACACTTCAGCTTCAAAGGCTGGTCCTTGGTCAGTGAGCACTTGATCTGGATAGCCATGTGGTCGACAGAAGTGTGTCTGGAAAGCTTTGGCTGCAGTTTGACCTGTCAAGTCCTTGACTGGTACTACCACCAGGAATCTGGAGTAGTGGTCAACCATAGTGAGAGCGTAGTTGTAGCCTTGTCTGCTGGGTGCCAACTTTACATGGTCCAGGGCCACGATCTCCAGGGGCCGTTTAGTTTGGATTGGCTGGAGTGGTGCTCTCTGGCTGTGCTGGTCTTTTCTTCTAAGATTGCAGGGCCCGCAGTTTCGACACCACTTCTCTAGGGCAGATCTCATGCCCACCCAGTAGAATCTTACTTTAAGTAGGGCCTCCAGTTTCTTCCAACCAAAGTGGCCTGCACCATTGTGATAGGCTTCTAGCACCATCCTCGTATCCTTCTGTGGTACAATCACTTGCCACACCTTCTCATGCGTCCTCGGGTCAATGATGCTCCTGTAAAGTTTGTCTTGATAGATGAATAATCGACCCCTCTCCTTCCATAGGTACTGTGCCTCAGGTGGGGCTCCTTTGTCAAGGCTGGCGCCCGGCTGGCTGATCAGTTTCTTTACCAAGCCTACCGCTGGATCATTTTCCTGGGTCTCCTTCCAGTTGTAGTGAGGTAGTGGGTTCAGGGTCACCTCTTGGCGGTTGGCACGCGACTGCCGACACTGTTTTGCTCCATGGCGATGGAACGCTGGCAGCTCAATCTCTTCAAGATCATCTACATCTTCACCCTCGTCTGCTAGGTGAGGCATCCTGGACAGAGCATCTGCGTTGCCGTTCTTGCGGCCAGCTCGATACTTGACAGTAAAGTCATAATTCGCCAGTCGGGCTACCCAACGCTGCTCCATGGCACCCAATTTAGCAGTATCCAAGTGGGTCAGGGGGTTGTTGTCCGTGAAGACAGTGAATTTGGTGGCTGCCAGGTAGTGCTTGAACCGCTCTGTGATAGCCCATACCATGGCCAGGAACTCTAGCTTGAATGAGCTATAATTCTCTGGGTTTCTTTCAGTAGGCCTGAGCTTCCTGCTGGCGTAAGCAATCACACGCTCTTTGCCTCCCTGCACCTGTGAAAGCACTGCTCCCAGTCCCACATTACTGGCATCTGTGTACAGTACGAATGGCAGACCGTAGTCAGGGTAGGCTAGGATCTCTTCACCCGTCAAGGCCCCTTTCATTTGTCTGAAGGAGTGTTCTTCTGCTTCTCCCCAGTGAAATGGCGGGCCGGAGATCTTTCCTCTCTTCTTTGGGTGGCCTACCAGGAGCTCTTGCAAAGGCGCTGCCATTTTCGTGTAGCCCTTGATGAACCTTCTGTAGTAGCCTACCAAGCCAAGGAACTGACGTACCTCCCGGACGGTAGTAGGTGTGGGCCATTCCTGGATGACTGTGACCTTCTCTGGGTCCGGTGCTACTCCTTCTGCACTGACCACGTGACCTAGGTACTGGACCTTTGGCTTCAGTAAATGGCACTTGGATGGTTTCAGCTTCATTCCATATCGGGATAGTGCTTCAAAGACTTCAGCCAGGTGTTTCAGGTGGTCCTCGTAGGTCTTGGAGTACACGATGACATCATCCAGGTAGAGCAGGACGGTTTCAAAGTTGAGGTGCCCTAGGCAGCATTCCATAAGCCTCTGGAAGGTCCCGGGGGCATTGCAGAGTCCAAATGGCATGCTGTTGAACTCACAGAGGCCCATTGGGGTGGTGAAGGCCGTCTTCTCCCGATCTTCTTCTGCTACAGATACTTGCCAGTAGCCACTAGTAAGATCTAGGGTAGAAAAGTAGTTAGAGGCTTTCAAGGCAGCGAGGGATTCCTCTATCCTTGGCAAAGGGTAGGCATCCTTGTGTGTTATCTGATTTATCCGTCTGTAATCCACACACATCCTCATCGTGCCATCCTTCTTTCTTACCAGGACCAGGGGAGCCGCCCAGGGGCTACAACTGTCCCTTATGACGCCTGCCTCCTTCATGTCCTTCAGCATGTCCTTTGTGCGCTGGTAATGGGCTGGTGGAATAGGCCTATGTCTTTCCTTAATGGGAGGATGACTGCCTGTGGGTATGTGATGTTGCACCCCTTTGATCCTACCAAAGTCTAGTGGGTTCTTACTAAAGACCTGCTTGTATTCCTGCACGACCCTGTAAACCCCATGTTTCTGGTAGTCGGGTGTAGAGTCAGTCCCCACGTGTAGTTTCTGGCACCAATCCTCTAACTGCTTTTGGGAGGTCTCGCCCTCTTTTGAGTCAGCTTGTGTCAGGGGACCTACAGGTGTTATGGCGTCATCTGAGCATGTAAACAGTTTGGCTATGGTAGCGTACCTTGGTAGTCTGGCTTCCTCCTCCCCACAGTTCAACACTCGTACAGGCACTCGTCCCTTGTGTACATCAACTACCCCCCTGGCTGTCAGAATCGTGGGCCAGTGGTCTGAATGAGTGGGCTCTAGTACAGCCTGGTAATCTTGTCCTCTGAGACCTACCGCTGCTCTACACCACATCATCATTTCACTCCGTGGGGGTATCACAATGGGGTTTGCATCCATCACCCGTACACTACCAATCTCACCGCCAGTCTGTTTTACCTGTTGCTTCCTCAGAATGATTCGGATCTCCTTTTGCAAGGCTCTTTGCGACCTGCCCTCAGCACCTTCAACAATCTGGTGAAGCAACAACAACACTTCCTCTAGGCAATTTTCGATGACATTAGTGCCTAAAATCATTTGCGGGTTCCTTTCTCTAATATCAGTGTCCACAACAATCAGTCCTTGTCCCTTCATTTCCTGCCTTCCCACCTTTATGGTTACCTCTTTGACCCCGATCTGGTCTATAGGTTGTCCGTTGGCAGCATAGATGGTGAGGGAGGGGTCCGGTGGTCGGAGATCGTCGTCCGACCAAAACCTACGATAAAGGACATACGGGATCGTGGTGACCTGAGAGCCGGTGTCCAATAATGCCGGGGTAGGGATCCCGTCCAGGACAATGGACAGGACAGGACGTCCACCCACGTACTGATCACAGCAGCGACCTGGGCCTGATCTTCTTAATCCTGAGGACTGGCCCCCGGCCCCAGGTTTGGCTCGTTTAAAGGACAGGCCCTTGCATAGTGTCCTGCCTCCTGGCAACGACGACAGATGGGTTGTCCAGACGAGTCATAGCGATCACTGCTCCTGCCTCGGGTTGGGGGACCTCTTCTCCTCCGCATCCAAGGGACGTCCTCTGGGTTGTCAGCTAGCAGGATCCGATGAGGGACTTTGGTCTCTGAGGGCAACTGCATTGCTTTCAGGATTTGTGCGACGTCCTTAGTGAGCTGTTGCACCTGGGAGGATAGTGTATTTATGGTCTCTGCTGGCGTGTTGAGTCCTTTTGCAGTTACCAGGGCCTGCGAGGAGGATTCCGCTCCTGCAGCCGTGGAACTGGTAGGCCATGCTGGTGGGACGGGGTCTGTGTCCACAGGAGGTTGGAGTGCTTTCACTGCCCTGTCTTTCAGAATGGCAAAGTCCACGTCAGGGTGTTCCAGGGACCACAGCTTCATCTGCTTCCCATCCTCAGGAGAGCGCAGGCCCCGCAAGAATTGTTCCTTCATCATCCGGTTTCCTTCCTGATCACTGACAGGGTCCACCAGCTTGAGAGCCCGCAGTGCAGCCTGCAGCCTGAGGGCATAGGCTCTTATGCTATCTTGGGGCTTCTGCCGGCAGTTATAGAAGTCCGTCCTCAGCTCTCCCTCGGTGCGGTGTTCAAAAGCAGCTGCTAGTTTGGCAAAGATGGTCTCAACAGAGCTCCGGTCATCATTGGTCCAGGACTCAGCTTCCAATTCTGCTGCTTCAGTCAATTGTCCCAGCACCACAGCGGCCCTCTGCTTACCAGTCATCGCGTGCATGTCTAGCAGGGTGCTGATCTTCTTCTTAAACCCGGTCAGCGTGTCTATTTTACCGGCGTATTGGGGCAGCCATTGCGCTCCTGGGACATACAGCAAGGAAACTGGCATTATGGGGGAGATTTCAGCCGGCGCGGCTGCGACCGCGGCACCGGCACCAGGCGCTGCTGCGTCCAGCGCGACGGGGGCTGGCATCGCTTGGGCTGCGTCGCCCTGACCAGGGGCATTACCTCCTGCAGCGTCCATTTTTCTTCAAAAATCTGCGCGCTCCCTTTCCACTTCCGGGGTCAGTACGCTCTCCGAATTGTGGGGGTTCTGGGGCGGCCACACCTCTTCGTGGGCGGTGCTCTTCTCCCTCGCGCGGGCTGCAGCGCGCGCTTTTGAAGATGGCAATATGGCGGCGGTTCAATTTTTGCGGTCGGACCTCTGAGGCACACGGTCACCTGTCTGAACAGGTCTAGTCCTTATCCTGTTCACAGCGCCAGAAGTTGTGAAGCCCCGCTAGTATGTGTCGGTGCAGTACCTTCAGGGACTCCACGTGGATGGAACAGTCTGGTCACAGGTAGGGAACCTTCTTTTAGGATTGTCGTGACGCCACTCTCAGTATTGCGGTCAGCGGGGACCGCCACTGCAGATTAAGGGATGCCTGGGGCTGATGGTGGGTGCAGTCAGTATATTAGCCCCCTGAGAGTGAGGCAAGCCCCAGGCCCCGGTGTATGTGTGTGGGACCACAGGTCGCAGAATGACTCAAACACAGTCCAAGAAGTCTTTCAACGTGTTTACTCACTGTTTGGAGGTCACGGTGAGATGCCCGGGCGACACTGTGATAACCAGGTTGAACCAGGAATTCCAGGAGGCCGTTCTGAGGGTAGCTGTCCACTCGCCTTCCTTGCACTCTTTCTGTTTTAGGAGGATCCTTTGCTTGAAGCGTGGTAGGACCCCTCCAGGGAAGCTGTTACCACCCTGCTCCCCTCTCTCTGGCTCGTCTGCCGGCAGCGTGGCCTTGGTGGGATGGCTTCTGGCCCTGTCCCCTTATGGGCCCGGAGATTGCTGCTTGGCTCAAGCGCTGTGTAGTTGTGGTGAGGGCATGAAGTACCCCCACCTGTAGGTTAAGCAGCTCTGGATGATCTGCTGCCTGTACTGGGGATCTAGTTCCCCTTGTGTGCTCGGATACCGGGATCTCCGTACTCAGCCACCCTTCTCTCTCTGGATGGTTTTCAGGCCGACCCACGGTACTCCTTTCTCCCCCGCTTTCAGCTACTGCACTCCTCAGGACCTGTCTGACACGAGAGCTCCTCTGCTCCCTTCCACACACTTCAACTTCTTCCTCTAGACTTTCCTCCTCCCTCTCTCTCTCTGCCCTGCTTCCTAGCAACTAGCCCCTGAACACACCCTTAGCTGGGAATTGAAAGTTAACTCCTTCTGGCTACTCAAGGGTCCCCTCTGGTGATGTGGGAAGCCTGGTCACTATATGTTTGTGTGTGCACCTCATCTTGGCCTTTGGAAATTACCTGGAAGCATTGTCCCCGCATGGGTGCAATACTCTGTGGTGCCTGACCAGGTCAGGGGCGCCACACTAATACAGGCAGGGTGTCACGCTCTCCGGGTCCCCTGCTCTGCTCCCCGGCTCACCTGCCACGCTCCCCGGCTTCCCTGCTTCTCTCCCCGGTCTCCAGCCTCCATTGCCTGCGGTCTCCAGGCGGCCCGGTCCCCGCTCCCGGCGCCCGTCGGCTACTCAGCCCCAGCCCGGCTCTCCTGCTTCCTGCTCACCGCTCCCTGCCCTGGCTTCTGGCACCCGGGCCTCGCGCATGCGCATTAGGGCGCGCGCGCGGTCATTGACCCTTTCTTAAAGGGCCAGCGTCCACTGACAGGAAATTGAACACACAGGTACAGGGTATAAAGGGGATTAGTGTCCAAGTGGGCGGGGCCTGTTCTTCGTGTTTCCTAAGCTAGGAGTCAGGTCTCCTTGTGTTTCTGTGCCATACTTACCTATCTCTCTTCTAGAGCCGCTCCTGCCTCGCCATCCGGTCCTGCCGATTCCCGAATGCTGACTATCTGCCATCCCGTCAGTCCGTTCCATCTCTGATCCCTGTGGTGACCCGTCCTCTCGCTCCATCGGTTCCGTACTCTGCCTGACAACATCTCGGCCTCCGAACCTGAGCTCCGTCACCCGGACTACCATCAGTGATTCCGTGGTCCCAGGGACTTCTCCATTCCACTCTTGTGCACGGACTGTCCTGCTACCCGTAGTGCTCCGGCTACCGGACCCCTTGCCTTCATCAAGGAGTTCGGCCCAGTGGATCCACCTCCTGGATCTGCCCGTCCACCTGGCCCTAACAGTAAGAACAGGCCATGGATCCCGCCCAAGCACTAGCGGCCTTGCAGGAGGAACTCACACGCCAGCGTGAGACCCAGACCCGCATGCTGAACTTCATGTCTTCTGTGGACGCCCGCCTGAACACGCTGCAAGCGTCGGTCACATCTTCGTTATCTCGAGCTTCCACTGGACAATCCACGGCCACAGCTCCCGTGGCAGCCTCCTCGGATGCTTCAAGACTTCGTTTGGCCTCACCACCCCGGTACGCCGGAGATCCCAAGACCTGCAGGGGATTCATAAACCAATGCTCCCTCCATTTCAAGCAGCTGCCGCACTTGTTTGCCTCTGACCAAGCCAAGGTCGCGTTCATGTTGTCCCATCTAGAGGGTGAGGCGCTGGCCTGGATGAACCCCTTGTGGGAGAAGGAGGATCCGGTGACCACCAACATCCAGGAGTTCCTGCAGGCATTTCGTGGCACCTTTGACGAGCCTGGACGCGCCTCCGCGTCTGCCTCATCTCTCCTCCGGCTACGTCAGGGGACTCTGACGGTGGGTCAATATGCCATCCGTTTTCGCACCTTGGCTTCGGAACTCGGGTGGAACAATGAGGCTCTAACCGCCGCCTTCTGGGAAGGCCTCTCGGGTCGAATTAAAGATGAGCTGGCTGGTCGTGACGTGCCGTCCACCCTGGATGCCCTGATTGCCCTAGCGACTCGAGTGGATCTTCGTTTTCAGGAATGATCCAAAGAGGTGTCCCATGAGAGACGTCCGATACGGCATTCCTCTCCTCCGCAGAAGCCCGCCGTACTTCAGTCAACGTCATCTGGTGTCTCCGTCCACGAGCCCATGCAGATCGACCGTTTGCGGCAGTCTGAGCAACGCCGAGCAGAACGGCTCGCCAAGGGCCTCTGCTTCTACTGCGGAGAGGGCACACACCTTCTACGCTCCTGTCCAGAGAGGCCGGGAAACTCCAAAGCCTAGGGTTGGTAGGAGAGGCCACCCTAGGTGCTGGGACTCTCTCAGACCCGGTTACGTGGACAGTTCAAGTGACAACGGGAGAGACGCGGTTCACGGCCGAGGCATACCTCGATTCCGGGGCAGCAGGCAATTTCATCCAGCAGGCCACGGTGGACAAGTACCAGGTGCCTGTTACTCCACTCGACAAACCCCTCGTGATTGCCTCTGTGGATGGGAGACCCCTCTCTGACACCATCTCGTGGATCACCAAGCCGGTGGAACTGCGTATCGGTGCCCTGCACACCGAGAACATCGCTCCCTATGTCCTCCCACACATGTCCCATCAAATCCTGCTGGGACTCCCCTAGTTACGGACACACGAACCCTCAGTCAGCTGGGGTACTGGTGAAATCACCCGATGGGGCTCCTCTTGCCACGAAAATTGTCTGAAGACTATTCAACCCATCCGACGACCTCCGGTTCCAGAGTCCCTACCGGGACTGCCCTCGGCCTATTGGTCCTTCGCGGACGTCTTTGATAAAAAGGAGTCAGAGGTACTGCCGCTACATCGTCCTTACGATTGTGCCATCGACCTGCTCCCGGGAACTACACCACCTCGAGGACGGATATATCCGCTGTCTCCTGCCGAAACAAGGGCCATGTCTACCTACATCACAGAGAACCTGGCAAGGGGATTCATTCGGAGATCCTCCTCTCCTGCTGGAGCAGGCTTCTTCTTCGTTAAGAAGCAAGAGGGCGAACTACGCCCATGCATTGACTACCGGGGATTGAACCAAATCACCGTGAAAAATAAATACCCTCTGCCGCTCATCCCCGAATTGTTTGATCGGCTTAGAGGAGCTCGTGTGTTTACCAAGTTGGATCTTCGGGGTGCCTACAACTTGGTCCGCATCCGCTCTGGGGACGAATGGAAGACCGCGTTCAATACCCGTGATGGGCACTATGAATACTGTGTGATGCCCTTCGGCCTGTGTAACGCACCAGCAGTCTTTCAGGAATTGGTGAACGACGTGTTCCGGGACCTTCTCTACATCTGTGTGGTGGTGTATCTTGATGACATCCTGGTCTTTTCTCCGGACCTCCAGACCCACAGAGAGAATGTGCAGCTGGTACTACAACGACTGAGGGAAAATCGTCTGTACGCCAAGTACGAGAAGTGTGTCTTCGAGCAGTCTTCTCTTCCCTTCCTGGGTTACGTAATCTCCGATACCGGACTGCAGATGGATCCGGAGAAGGTCTCTTCCATTCTCAACTGGTCCCCTCCTTCTGGACTGAAGGCAATCCAGCGCTTTCTGGGATTCGCAAACTATTACCGCCAGTTCATCCCTCACTTCTCGGCTCTGACTGCTCCTCTCTCCGCCTTGACCAAGAAGGGGGCTAATCCAAAGGACTGGTCACCTGTGGCCGACGCCGCGTTTGGCTCTCTGAAGCGGGCATTTGCCTCCTCCCCTGTGCTCCACCGTCCGGAGTTAAACCGACAGTTCACCTTGGAGGTGGATGCCTCCTCCTCGGGAGCCGGAGCAGTGCTCATGCAGAAGTCCTCCTCCGGGAAGATGGTGACTTGCGATTTCTTCTCCAAGAGCTTCTCAGCGCCTGAACGCAACTACACCATCGGTGACCGAGACCTATTGGCAGTCAAACTGGCTCTGGAGGAATGGCGCTACCTTCTAGAGGGAGCAGTGTACCCCGTGATCATTTACACGGACCACAAGAACCTGGAATACCTGCGGTCCGCTCAGCGACTGAACCCACGGCAAGCCAGGTGGTCCTTGTTCTTTGCCAGGTTCGATTTCCAGCTCCATTTCCGACCTGCGGACAAGAATGTACGCGCAGATGCCTTGTCCAGGTCATTCCTGCCCATGGAACAGGAGGAGGAGACATCCCAGCCCATCATCTGCCCTAGTAAAATCATTCCGGTGGCCCCTGTCACCCTGGCCCAGATACCGCCCGGGAAGACCTATGTCTCTGACACTGACAGGCAAAAGGTGTTGCACTGGGGCCATGCCTCGAAAACAGCCGGCCATGCTGGTCAGAAGAGAACATGGAGTACGATTGTACGTCATTACTGGTGGCCATCCCTTCGCACGGACGTCGCTTCTTTTGTCTCAGCCTGCTCCTCTTGTGCCAGGAACAAGACGCCCAAACATCTGCCATATGGCCGTCTTCTGCCTCTGCCTATACCCTCAGTTCCGTGGCAACACATTGCGATGGACTTTATTACGGACTTGCCACTGTCCTCCGGACACACAGTCATATGGGTCGTGGTGGATCGGTTCTCCAAAATGGCTCATTTCGTCCCTATGGCTGGACTGCCCTCTGCCCAGGAACTCGCTGACGCCTATATACAACACATCTTCCGCTTGCATGGCTTTCCATCACACATTGTGTCCGACAGAGGAACTCAGTTCACCTCCCGCTTCTGGAGGGCCCTCTGCAAACATCTGGGAGTGACTCTGGACTTTTCTTCGGCCTACCATCCTCAGTCGAATGGCCAAGTGGAAGGAGTCAATCAGATCTTGACCTCCTTCTTACGTCACTACGTCAACGCCCATGACGACTGGTCCACGCTTCTTCCTTGGGCTGAATTCTCCCATAACCACCACGTCAGTGAGTCCTCCTCCAGCTCTCCCTTCCATGTCGTTTACGGACTTCAGCCTTCCGTCCCATTACCTGTATCCTCTTCCTCGCATGTCCCTGCTGCTGATGCTGTAGCCCGTGACTTTGCAACAATTTAGGACTCTGTCAAGGCGTCCCTTGGACGTGCTTCCCTGCGGATGAAGAGACACGCAGACAAGAGGCGTCTGGACCCTCCGTGTTTCTCTCCAGGAGATCTCGTCTGGCTTGCTTCCAAGTACGTCCGATTGAAGCTACCATCCTACAAGCTGGGTCCTCGCTACATCGGATCGTTTAAAGTCCTCAGCAAGATCAATGAGGTCTCCTACAAACTGCAGCTCCCGGCCACGATGAGGATACCCAACTCCTTCCACGTCTCCCTGCTCAAGCCGGTTGTCCTTGGTCCCTTCTCCGCTGCTGCCAGTCCGGCTCCTCCTCCTATTGCCGATGATGACATCTATGCGGTAAGGGATATCGTGGCCATGAAAACCGTACGGGGCCGACAGTTCTTCCTGGTAGACTGGGCAGGGTATGGTCCTGAGGATAGGTCCTGGGAGCCCCGGGAGAATGTGGGTACTCCCCTGATCCGTGCCTTCCTGTCCCGGTTGCGGGGAGGGGGGCGTGGGGGGGGTACTGTCACGCTCTCCGGGTCCCCTGCTCTGCTCCGCGGCTCACCTGCCACGCTCCCCGGCTTCCCTGCTTCTCTCCCCGGTCTCCAGCCTCCATTGCCTGCGGTCTCCAGGCGGCCCGGTCCCCGCTCCCGGCGCCCGTCGGCTACTCAGCCCCAGCCCGGCTCTCCTGCTTCCTGCTCACCGCTCCCTGCCCTGGCTTCTGGCACCCGGGCCTCGCGCATGCGCATTAGGGCGCGCGCGCGGTCATTGACCCTTTCTTAAAGGGCCAGCGTCCACTGACAGGAAATTGAACACACAGGTACAGGGTATAAAGGGGATTAGTGTCCAAGTGGGCGGGGCCTGTTCTTCGTGTTTCCTAAGCTAGGAGTCAGGTCTCCTTGTGTTTCTGTGCCATACTTACCTATCTCTCTTCTAGAGCCGCTCCTGCCTCGCCATCCGGTCCTGCCGATTCCCGAATGCTGACTATCTGCCATCCCGTCAGTCCGTTCCATCTCTGATCCCTGTGGTGACCCGTCCTCTCGCTCCATCGGTTCCGGACTCTGCCTGACAACATCTCGGCCTCCGAACCTGAGCTCCGTCACCCGGACTACCATCAGTGATTCCGTGGTCCCAGGGACTTCTCCATTCCACTCTTGTGCACGGACTGTCCTGCTACCCGTAGTGCTCCGGCTACCGGACCCCTTGCCTTCATCAAGGAGTTCGGCCCAGTGGATCCACCTCCTGGATCTGCCCGTCCACCTGGCCCTAACAGTAAGAACAGGCCATGGATCCCGCCCAAGCACTAGCGGCCTTGCAGGAGGAACTCACACGCCAGCGTGAGACCCAGACCCGCATGCTGAACTTCATGTCTTCTGTGGACGCCCGCCTGAACACGCTGCAAGCGTCGGTCACATCTTCGTTATCTCGAGCTTCCACTGGACAATCCACGGCCACAGCTCCCGTGGCAGCCTCCTCGGATGCTTCAAGACTTCGTTTGGCCTCACCACCCCGGTACGCCGGAGATCCCAAGACCTGCAGGGGATTCATAAACCAATGCTCCCTCCATTTCAAGCAGCTGCCGCACTTGTTTGCCTCTGACCAAGCCAAGGTCGCGTTCATGTTGTCCCATCTAGAGGGTGAGGCGCTGGCCTGGATGAACCCCTTGTGGGAGAAGGAGGATCCGGTGACCACCAACATCCAGGAGTTCCTGCAGGCATTTCGTGGCACCTTTGACGAGCCTGGACGCGCCTCCGCGTCTGCCTCATCTCTCCTCTGGCTACGTCAGGGGACTCTGACGGTGGGTCAATATGCCATCCGTTTTCGCACCTTGGCTTCGGAACTCGGGTGGAACAATGAGGCTCTAACCGCCGCCTTCTGGGAAGGCCTCTCGGGTCGAATTAAAGATGAGCTGGCTGGTCGTGACGTGCCGTCCACCCTGGATGCCCTGATTGCCCTAGCGACTCGAGTGGATCTTCGTTTTCAGGAATGATCCAAAGAGGTGTCCCATGAGAGACGTCCGATACGGCATTCCTCTCCTCCGCAGAAGCCCGCCGTACTTCAGTCAACGTCATCTGGTGTCTCCATCCACGAGCCCATGCAGATCGACCGTTTGCGGCAGTCTGAGCAACGCCGAGCAGAACGGCTCGCCAAGGGCCTCTGCTTCTACTGCGGAGAGGGCACACACCTTCTACGCTCCTGTCCAGAGAGGCCGGGAAACTCCAAAGCCTAGGGTTGGTAGGAGAGGCCACCCTAGGTGCTGGGACTCTCTCAGACCCGGTTACGTGGACAGTTCAAGTGACAACGGGAGAGACGCGGTTCACGGCCGAGGCATACCTCGATTCCGGGGCAGCAGGCAATTTCATCCAGCAGGCCACGGTGGACAAGTACCAGGTGCCTGTTACTCCACTCGACAAACCCCTCGTGATTGCCTCTGTGGAAGGGAGACCCCTCTCTGACACCATCTCGTGGATCACCAAGCCGGTGGAACTGCGTATCGGTGCCCTGCACACCGAGAACATCGCTCCCTATGTCCTCCCACACATGTCCCATCAAATCCTGCTGGGACTCCCCTAGTTACGGACACACGAACCCTCAGTCAGCTGGGGTACTGGTGAAATCACCCGATGGGGCTCCTCTTGCCACGAAAATTGTCTGAAGACTATTCAACCCATCCGACGACCTCCGGTTCCAGAGTCCCTACCGGGACTGCCCTCGGCCTATTGGTCCTTCGCGGACGTCTTTGATAAAAAGGAGTCAGAGGTACTGCCGCCACATCGTCCTTACGATTGTGCCATCGACCTGCTCCCGGGAACTACACCACCTCGAGGACGGATATATCCGCTGTCTCCTGCCGAAACAAGGGCCATGTCTACCTACATCACAGAGAACCTGGCAAGGGGATTCATTCGGAGATCCTCCTCTCCTGCTGGAGCAGGCTTCTTCTTCGTTAAGAAGAAAGAGGGCGAACTACGCCCATGCATTGACTACCGGGGATTGAACCAAATCACCGTGAAAAATAAATACCCTCTGCCGCTCATCCCCGAATTGTTTGATCGGCTTAGAGGAGCTCGTGTGTTTACCAAGTTGGATCTTCGGGGTGCCTACAACTTGGTCCGCATCCGCTCTGGGGACGAATGGAAGACCGCGTTCAATACCCGTGATGGGCACTATGAATACTGTGTGATGCCCTTCGGCCTGTGTAACGCACCAGCAGTCTTTCAGGAATTGGTGAACGACGTGTTCCGGGACCTTCTCTACATCTGTGTGGTGGTGTATCTTGATGACATCCTGGTCTTTTCTCCGGACCTCCAGACCCACAGAGAGAATGTGCAGCTGGTACTACAACGACTGAGGGAAAATCGTCTGTACGCCAAGTACGAGAAGTGTGTCTTCGAGCAGTCTTCTCTTCCCTTCCTGGGTTACGTAATCTCCGATACCGGACTGCAGATGGATCCGGAGAAGGTCTCTTCCATTCTCAACTGGTCCCCTCCTTCTGGACTGAAGGCAATCCAGCGCTTTCTGGGATTCGCAAACTATTACCGCCAGTTCATCCCTCACTTCTCGGCTCTGACTGCTCCTCTCTCCGCCTTGACCAAGAAGGGGGCTAATCCAAAGGACTGGTCACCTGTGGCCGACGCCGCGTTTGGCTCTCTGAAGCGGGCATTTGCCTCCTCCCCTGTGCTCCACCGTCCGGAGTTAAACCGACAGTTCACCTTGGAGGTGGATGCCTCCTCCTCGGGAGCCGGAGCAGTGCTCATGCAGAAGTCCTCCTCCGGGAAGATGGTGACTTGCGATTTCTTCTCCAAGAGCTTCTCAGCGCCTGAACGCAACTACACCATCGGTGACCGAGACCTATTGGCAGTCAAACTGGCTCTGGAGGAATGGCGCTACCTTCTAGAGGGAGCAGTGTACCCCGTGATCATTTACACGGACCACAAGAACCTGGAATACCTGCGGTCCGCTCAGCGACTGAACCCACGGCAAGCCAGGTGGTCCTTGTTCTTTGCCAGGTTCGATTTCCAGCTCCATTTCCGACCTGCGGACAAGAATGTACGCGCAGATGCCTTGTCCAGGTCATTCCTGCCCATGGAACAGGAGGAGGAGACATCCCAGCCCATCATCTGCCCTAGTAAAATCATTCCGGTGGCCCCTGTCACCCTGGCCCAGATACCCCCCGGGAAGACCTATGTCTCTGACACTGACAGGCAAAAGGTGTTGCACTGGGGCCATGCCTCGAAAACAGCCGGCCATGCTGGTCAGAAGAGAACATGGAGTACGATTGTACGTCATTACTGGTGGCCATCCCTTCGCACGGACGTCGCTTCTTTTGTCTCAGCCTGCTCCTCTTGTGCCAGGAACAAGACGCCCAAACATCTGCCATATGGCCGTCTTCTGCCTCTGCCTATACCCTCAGTTCCGTGGCAACACATTGCGATGGACTTTATTACGGACTTGCCACTGTCCTCCGGACACACAGTCATATGGGTCGTGGTGGATCGGTTCTCCAAAATGGCTCATTTCGTCCCTATGGCTGGACTGCCCTCTGCCCAGGAACTCGCTGACGCCTATATACAACACATCTTCCGCTTGCATGGCTTTCCATCACACATTGTGTCCGACAGAGGAACTCAGTTCACCTCCCGCTTCTGGAGGGCCCTCTGCAAACATCTGGGAGTGACTCTGGACTTTTCTTCGGCCTACCATCCTCAGTCGAATGGCCAAGTGGAAGGAGTCAATCAGATCTTGACCTCCTTCTTACGTCACTACGTCAACGCCCATGACGACTGGTCCACGCTTCTTCCTTGGGCTGAATTCTCCCATAACCACCACGTCAGTGAGTCCTCCTCCAGCTCTCCCTTCCATGTCGTTTACGGACTTCAGCCTTCCGTCCCATTACCTGTATCCTCTTCCTCGCATGTCCCTGCTGCTGATGCTGTAGCCCGTGACTTTGCAACAATTTAGGACTCTGTCAAGGCGTCCCTTGGACGTGCTTCCCTGCGGATGAAGAGACACGCAGACAAGAGGCGTCTGGACCCTCCGTGTTTCTCTCCAGGAGATCTCGTCTGGCTTGCTTCCAAGTACGTCCGATTGAAGCTACCATCCTACAAGCTGGGTCCTCGCTACATCGGATCGTTTAAAGTCCTCAGCAAGATCAATGAGGTCTCCTACAAACTGCAGCTCCCTGCCACGATGAGGATACCCAACTCCTTCCACGTCTCCCTGCTCAAGCCGGTTGTCCTTGGTCCCTTCTCCGCTGCTGCCAGTCCGGCTCCTCCTCCTATTGCCGATGATGACATCTATGCGGTAAGGGATATCGTGGCCATGAAAACCGTACGGGGCCGACAGTTCTTCCTGGTAGACTGGGCAGGGTATGGTCCTGAGGATAGGTCCTGGGAGCCCCGGGAGAATGTGGGTACTCCCCTGATCCGTGCCTTCCTGTCCCGGTTGCGGGGAGGGGGGCGTGGGGGGGGGTACTGTCACGCTCTCCGGGTCCCCTGCTCTGCTCCGCGGCTCACCTGCCACGCTCCCCGGCTTCCCTGCTTCTCTCCCCGGTCTCCAGCCTCCATTGCCTGCGGTCTCCAGGCGGCCCGGTCCCCGCTCCCGGCGCCCGTCGGCTACTCAGCCCCAGTTCGGCTCTCCTGCTTCCTGTTCACCGCTCCCTGCCCTGGCTTCTGGCACCCGGGCCTCGCGCATGCGCATTAGGGTGCGCGCGCGGTCATTGACCCTTTCTTAAAGGGCCAGCGTCCACTGACAGGAAATTGAACACACAGGTACAGGGTATAAAGGGGTTTAGTGTCCAAGTGGGCGGGGCCTGTTCTTCGTGTTTCCTAAGCTAGGAGTCAGGTCTCCTTGTGTCTCTGTGCCATACTTACCTATCTCTCTTCTAGAGCCGCTCCTGCCTCGCCATCCGGTCCTGCCGATTCCCTAACGCTGACTATCTGCCATCCCGTCAGTCCGTTCCATCTCTGATCCCTGTGGTGACCCGTCCTCTCGCTCCATCGGTTCCGGACTCTGCCTGACAACATCTCGGCCTCCGAACCTGAGCTCCGTCACCCGGACTACCATCAGTGATTCCGTGGTCCCAGGGACTTCTCCATTCCACTCTTGTGCACGGACTGTCCTGCTACCCGTAGTGCTCCGGCTACCGGACCCCTTGCCTTCATCAAGGAGTTCGGCCCAGTGGATCCACCTCCTGGGTCTGCCCGTCCACCTGGCCCTAACACAGGGTCGGACTGGGGTGCCAGGGGCCTACCAGGGAAATTACCTCTAGGAGCCCACACTGTAGCTACCATAAACGGTTTTATTACTTGTTCATTTTCGGCTTCTCTCAGTATAAAGGGCTGGATGATTTCCTCAGTACACAAAACATTGTTGGTTATAAATGACTTAGTGACTAAATGTACAACTGGTGGAGGAAGGTTGAACTAGATGGACCTAGGTCTTTTTTCAACCTAAGTAACTATGTAACTATGTAAGTATAACTTGCGCCTTTTAGCAAACTACGGTGTGCAAAAAAGAACTGTATTGTGCATTGCAGATATCACAGGATTTCTTGTAGCATCTTATTTATTGTAGTTAATTATGGAATCTATTATTTACAATCAGTCGCAGTTTTTCTTACACACGGACATTCCTTGTCTTAGGAAAACCACTGAGTCCATCAGGAAAACAATATTCAAAGAGAAGCAGAATGGTATCCAGCATCTTCAAATGGAAAAGTTTACTAAAATTAATCCCCCTATGCCACCATCTATCCACCATATAGGGTCTGTCCCCACTGACTTGGGAAATCCCCTATAGAGTCAGTATGTGGTGGTGTGAAACATTACCACTCCAATACACTTTTCCATTTGGAGACTCCGGTGAATATTTGCTTCACTTTAGTCTGACATTTATCTATTTTTTTCTGTCTTTGTTATAATAGTGGTATCTGTAGCGCCCCTGAGACCCTCAGGGCACTACAGGGAACTGCATCCTCTTGGGGATGCAGGACCTACCCCCTGGGACCTGGAGTACCAGTGCCGATTCCACCAAAACACGACCAAAATCCTAGTTCTCCACTGCACACAGGGCATAGAGGGTTAACCATGTAAGGGGATGGTCGCCATGGGAACGAGTCCCTCAGTATAGCCAGCCTGGTTGGTGGGAGGGGTCAGCAGTCAGTCAGTCGGTAGTGAGTTGAGTGGCACACAGAAGAGGTGTGCGGACGTGCCTGAGCTGGGTTTGTGTAACGGTGACCCGGGGGCACAGGAGAGAGGTCGCCAGGATGGGTACCGGAGATACCGCTGGGACCAGAGCACGCACTGGGCACGGGGCACAATGCGCTAGGTCAAGCGTCAGTTTCATACGGTTTGATAAATACCTTCCCAGTGAGGACACCTTCACGGACTTCACCGAACCAAATAATCCGGGGGCATCAGCAGTAAACTAGGATCGGGGTTTGGACATTTACCTCCCTGCAAGGTCTGCACTGCCCTACATATGGAGAAGGAGACTGTACCCCAAAAGGGACGTCTGGGCTCACAAACGCTCCATGCTACGGGGACCCAATCAACTGAGAGTGCCGGGGACAGTGCTACCTAGGTCATTACATTGGCACTGATACTCCAAGGGACCTGAACCAGTGGTTCAAAGGTCAGAGTGAGTAGAGACTGTTAAAGACAACCTGGTGTGGTCTCCGTTATTACCCTGCAACATCTCCCAGGCACAGCTCTACCTACAGAGGATCTAACGCCATTGCTGCATACACCACCAGCCCATCAGATGCATCCAACTACTCCACAGCGTGGCTGGCCAGTAAAGGTCTAAAAGATGAAAAAATAATGACATGGCCTCCTTGTTCACCTGATCTGAACCCCATAGAGAACCTGTGGTCCCTCATAAAATGTAAGATCTACGGGGAGGGAAAACAGTACACCTCTCGGAGCAGTGTCTGGGAGGCTGTGGTGGCTGCTGCGCGCAATGTTGATCGTAAACAGATCAAGCAACTGACAGAATCTATGGATGGTAGGCTGTTGAGTGTCATCATAAAGAAAGGTGGCTATATTGGTCACTAATTTTTTGGGGTTTTGTTTTTGCATGTCAGAAATGTTTATTTCTAAATTTTGTGCAGTTATATTGGTTTACCTGGTGAAAATAAACAAGTGAGATGGTAATATATTTGATTTTTATTAAGTTGCCTAATAATTCTGCACAGTAATAGTTACCTGCACAAACAGATATCCTCCTAAGATCTTCATTCCGAATAGCATGTGCAATGGAAGTTAATGGGGAAAAACTAACAATGTAACGAGTAACCTGAATGCTGTACTTTTCGTGGGGGTAGCAAATACTGCGGAATTCGGGTTACTCATTACATTGCGAGTTTTTCCCCATTGACTTGCATTGCACACCACCTTTTTGGCCTTTCCTGTCCTTCCTAAATGTACTATAACCCTGTATGTTTGTCACCCAGTCATGGCTTTCATCCAGCCAGGTTTTCGTAATGCCCACCACATCATAATCCATGGTTGACATAAGAGTCTCCAATTCATTCATTTTGTTTGCAAGACTTCTTGCATTTGCCAGTAGACATTTAATCCTATTAACACCTTTATTACTCCTAGCCTCCCTACGTTCCTTGTATGTCCCATCCCCCCCTAATCCTTCATTGACCCCTACCGTCTCCCTGTCTCTATCTGCTCTATCTATCCCCTTATTTGCTCCACTACCCTCCCTCCCCCCCCCCGATCCTAGTTTAAAAGCTCTTCCATCCGTCTGACCATTTTCTCCCCCAGCACAGGTGCACCTTCCCCATTGAGGGGAAAAACTAACAATGTAACGAGTAGGGCTACTTTCACATGACCAGCTGAGGGAGGATTCTCCGGTCATGATGTCTGTGTAACCAAACCCCCTTATCCTCTAAAATTAAACACACGGACTGCATGCGACTTGGTTCAAATGGCCACAGCAGCCTTTTTATTGCCTATTGTTTTACAGACTAGTACCTTAGGGACGCCGTCCAACGGGCGACCCAAAACAACCACATAACGGTAACAATAGACAATAACATTTACAATACCCCCCGGGGTAGGCCCAGTCCACTACTACTACTCCCCCTGTCCCCGGCCGCAACACACCGACCCAGAGACGAGGTGCCAATCACCCACGGATTGACCCCCACACTTTGGCAGAACCCCGTGCCTGCCACATCCCGGAAACCGAGAGCCACCATACCAAGACAATGACTCCCGGTCCAGCCACCAATCACTTCCAAACCTCTGGACCAGACCTACCCCCACCGCTACTGTGACAAAAGGTATCCCAACTACCCAAAAACATCTCCCACATGACAACACAAAGGGAGGGTGGGCGGGGATCGTTCGGCGTCCGGAAACAGAAGAGGAGGTAACTCCTTCCTCTCCCAGCTAACCCTTTCCCTGCTCCTCCTCTTCCTCCCCGGCTAAAACCATCCCCCAAAGCCATATTAGGCATATACCACTGTCCCTATTAACCCATCACTCCCTACCTCCCCCTTGGTCATGTCGCCCCTCCCCCCAAGTGGGTCCGTGGCTTTCTTGACCAGCTGAGGGAGGATTCTCCGGTCATGATGTCTGTGTAACCAAACCCCCTTATCCTCTAAAATTAAACACACGGACTGCATGCGACTTGGTTCAAATGGCCACAGCAGCCTTTTTATTGCCTATTGTTTTACAGACTAGTACCTTAGGGACGCCGTCCAACGGGCGACCCAAAACAACCACATAACGGTAACAATAGACAATAACATTTACAATACCCCCCGGGGTAGGCCCAGTCCACTACTACTACTCCCCCTGTCCCCGGCCGCAACACACCGACCCAGAGACGAGGTGCCAATCACCCACGGATTGACCCCCACACTTTGGCAGAACCCCGTGCCTGCCACATCCCGGAAACCGAGAGCCACCATACCAAGACAATGACTCCCGGTCCAGCCACCAATCACTTCCAAACCTCTGGACCAGACCTACCCCCACCGCCACAGGACAGACCACGTGACACCTTACGTGGCCTGGACCCGCCACACACCAAAAGCACGCTCCACACCATCCTGCAGACCCAACGCCCATAAATCCAGACCGACCTCGTTGAGGTGCACACCATCACCCCTCCGAAATCGCCAATCAGCCGGCTCCAAATCCCTGTGCCGTACCACAATCCCACCATTCCTGGTCACAAACCTAGCCACTACCCTATTCACCTGGGCCCTGGCCTTATTAACCTTCTCCACCGACCGAGCCCCTCTCCATGCCAACCTGGTCACTATGTCAGACCATACGACCAGCAAACCAGGATACCGCTTCCACAACTGCAGTAAATCAATCTTTATGTCTCGGATCAAATCCCGCGACGCCCTGGCACCAAGATCATTACCCCCCACATGCAATACCAGCACATCCGGGGGCCGCTCAACTTTACAATGGAAACGAAATTCCGGGACCACCCTGCCCCACTCCATGCCCCGAACTCCGATCCATCGAACAGTCGCCTGCGCACGATCCAAACCCAGCTGTCGACCATTCGGGCGGACCTCCGCCCGACGGGCACCCCAAAATACGAAGGAGTGCCCCAAGATCCAGATCAGGCACTTCCCTATAACAAATAAAACAAAACGAAAATATCAAAACCAATAACAGCACAACCACCAACACATCAAAAAACACCCCTTTCCTCAAACCTTCCGCACGTAACCAAAGTCCCATGATGCTACAACAACTGCGGTCTCACATACCGCCGAAAACAAGAAGATTCCCATCTACCAATACGCTTTACCACCTCATCTCCAAGCCCCCAACGGGCTGCCTCCGTTGCTGCACCAATTCGGAATGAATGCGACCCGAATTCCTCCGGGCGCTCCCCCGCGTTACGTAGACTTAGCCGCAGCACCGCCACAAACTGAAACCTCGACAAAAACGACCCATTCAAATGCCGCAACAACGGGCCAGGTAAGCCTCCCCTCACGGCCATAAATCTCTCGACTAAACGCACAGGGCACAATTCCTCTCCTGGAACCGCATATAACACCACCAATCTACCACGGCCCAGCTGATCCATTTTTGACCGGCGAATCCGGCACTCCACCTGACTACTGCTCACTTGCACGTCCTCAAACATCAAACCACCACCCGTCACCCTGGACGGGCTCACCAGCTCGCCTATCCGGAACGCCCCATAAAAAGCGAGACCGAAAGCCGTTGTAAATAGAACCGTCTCGTACACAGACTCACAAATGCCGCTCAGGCCACCCACCATCCGTCTCAACAAACCAAACGATACAGGGCGCCTCTTGTCCCTCTCCCGTACGCCACGGCGAAAGCCCCGCAAAGCCTGACGAACCCGAAAATCCTGTGAAACATCACGCTCCCCTCTCATTTTTAACCAAAATGCCACTGCCGACACCCGATGTGCCACAGCCGATGCCGATCGCCCGGCTGAAAAATCCGTACTCACCAATGACAACAAAGCCACCAAGTAATCCACGCTTTCCCCACCAAACATCAGACGCAACAACTCCTCCCATTCAGCCCACACCTTAGCATACCGGCACCAAGTCACCTCGGTCACCGAGTTCCGAATCAAGTCTGAGATCACCGCCTCACCAGATGCCACAAATCCTCGGGGCCCTCCACTCCAACTTCGTCCGCCCACGGCAACAGCGCCCGAAACCTGCTGAACTGAAAACGAGACAAAGCATCAGCCACCTCGTTGTCAACACCCGGAACGTGCCTTGCCACTACCTGCACATTCAACTGCAGACATCTCAACACTAAATGCCGCAAATACACCACCACCGGCTCCGACTTAGCAGACAAGTTGTTAATCGCGTGCACCACCGCCTGGTTATCACAATGAAAACACACTTTCCTTCCGGCAAAGTGCGACCCCCATAGCTCCACTGCCACTACAATGGGGAATAGCTCTAACAGAGCCAAATTCCTAACCAAGCCGCTCTCCCGCCACGCCTGTGGCCACTGCCCGACACACCAATGACCTCTGAAGACAGCCCCAAACCCGGCCGACCCCGCCGCATCCGTAAACAGCTGCAACGCCCCGTTAGACGCCACCCTCTCCATCACCAGCGTCCGGCCGTTGAAATGCTGCAAAAATTGATCCCATACTTCCAAATCGTCCCTGATCGCCTTTGTGATCCGCACAAAATGCGCCGGCAACCGTACCCCGGCCGTCGCCGTCGCCAAACGCCTCGCAAACACTCTCCCCATTGGCACAATTCTGCAAGCAAAATTCAATTTTCCAAGCAAAGACTGCACCGCCTTAAGCCGCACCTTCTTCGCCGCTTTGACCCCTGACACTGCGGACCTCAAATCACGGACCTTCTCCGCCGGCAACCTGCATTCCATAGCAATGGTGTCAATTTCAATTCCCAGAAAACACATCACCGGCGCCGGGCCTTCCGTCTTATCCGGCGCCAAAGGAATCCCGAAACTGGCCGCAACTTTTTGCAACGCAAATAGCAAACCCGCACAAACCATCGAACCCGCCGGCCCGACACACAGGAAATCATCCAAGTAATGAATGATGGACGTAAGCCCGGACACGTCCCGAACCACCCACTCAACAAACGAACTAAATGCCTCAAAGTACGAACACGAAATGGAACAGCCCATTGGCAAACAACGATCAACATAATAACTGCCATCCCACCAGCAACCCAACAAATGCTGACTATCTGGATGAACCGGTAACAACCGAAACGCTGCTTCCACATCCGCCTTTGCCATCAATGCACCCCGCCCCGCCGCCCTAACCAGGTCCAACGCCTTATCGAACGACACATAATATACCGCCGACAACTCCGGCGCAATGCCATCATTCACCGATAACCCTTCCGGGTAAGACAAATGATGAATCAGCCGAAATTTATTCCGCTCCTTCTTTGGTACCACCCCCAACGGTGACACCACCAAATTCCCGCACGGCGGGGCGACATAAGGGCCGCCCATCCTGCCCAAAGCCACCTCCCTTTCCAGCTTCTCATCCACCACTTCCGGGTGATCCCGAGCGGAACGCAAATTACGATACGGCGGAACCGATGCATTAACAACCGACGGAATATGAAAACCATCCGAAAAAACCAGAACTTAACAACGCCGCCGCCTCCTTGTCCGGATACCTATTTAAAAACGGAACCATCACTTCTACCTTCACCGGCGTCGTCCCTCTTACCAGCCCCATCACCAGCCTTTCCTTTTCCTTTTTTAAAACATTTGGACAAGCTATGTCCCCCCCCACATCCGGAGCATTCATGCTTAAAACGGCACGCCGCTCCAAACCTGCACTGCCCTTCATTGTACTGCCAACACAAACCTTTCTTGAAACTTGCCGGGGACCCGGCCCCCCCCGAACCCCCGGCGCCCCCCCGAAAGGGCTGAGCCGGTGCCGACATCAATCGCATCCATAAGGAAATATCCTTATGGTCCCAACGCATATCTGGCCGCAATGCCTTCCGCTGCCTAAATTGCTCGTCGTAGCGCAGCCACGCCAGTCCGCCATAAACTCGATAAGCCTCCCCTATCGCATCCATGTAGCCGAACAAAGCCGAACAATGCTCCGGCTCCTTCTCCCCGACCACGCTCGCCAAAATCGCAAATGCCTGTAGCCAGTTGGCAAAAGTCCGAGGAATAAGCCTATAACGGCGCTTTTCCTCCTCGTCCTTCTCCTTTTTGGAATCACTCGGCTTAACCCTATCCAAATTAAATTTCTCCAGGGGAAGCAGAGAAAATATCTCCACATATTCCCCTTTCCAAATTTTTTCCCGCACCTCCTTCTTTAAATGGGCCCCCAGCGGGCCCTCAAAACAAACATAAACTTCGCTTTTAGCCCTATCATCTAAGCGCACCACCTCATCCTCCTTCTCCTTTTCCTTCTCCTTTTCCTTCTCCTTTTCCTTCTCCTTCTCCTTTCCCCCCCCCGTCTCACTCCCCCCTTCGCCCCCCCCTCTACTCGCACCCGCTCCGTCACCCCCCGTCGCCGCCGAGGCCCCTAAACCGGCTGCACCCACCCACGCCGCCACCGGCGCCTGGGCCCCCTCCCCCCCCGCTCCCGAAGCCGCCGCCAGCCCCTGCAACAGCCCCAACAATTGACTCCACACTGCGAAACCAGCGGGCGCTGCCGTAGCCGCAGCCGCCCCCCCCCCGAAGCCCCCCGCCAGCGCAGCCCCTGCCGCCTCCGCGGCCGTCTCACCCGACCGCCGCTCGGCGTCTCCCGAGACCGCCGCCTCGCTGTCCTCCGTCTGTCGTCCATCCGACTCCTCCGAACCGAAAGCCTCTTCCCCCTCCTCGCCGCTGGCCTCATCTTCCATCCGACATCCGGGGGGCGCCGCCGCAGCACCCCCCCCACCACGGCCGCCAGACAGGGCCGCCGCGTGGGCAGAGTCATCCCCGCTCCATCTCTTGCCCCGGGGTGACAACCCAGGAGACCGTCCTGTCCCCCGCGCCGGCACCCCGGGCCTCGACCTCTTGCGCCCGCCCCCCTGCCGACTGCAAGGGGCCTCTGGGCGCGGACGACCAGACGCCCGGCTCCGGATCTCAGCCGTCGTCGCCTCTGGCCCTCCTGGGCTATTGCAGGCCTCCATCCGCCGAGTCCTCCCGCTCCCACGGGAGACTGCCACATCCGGGGGCTGCACAGCGGTACTGAGTGACCCGGCGGTTGCCGCAGGGCTCCCGCCGTCACTCCTTCTCTCAGCCGCACCGGGGTCAGGCACCGCAGACCCCCCCCCGGCGCCGGCCCTACCGCCACGTGCAGCCCCGCGGTCCCCCCGCCGACTGCAGGGGGATCTGCTGGCCTCTCTCCTGCGCCGAGCGCGCTCCCGGCCTGGAGCCGCTGCAGTCTCAGTAACTCCAGCCCGGAGGCCGGGACCGGAAGCAGGCCCCGTGCTGGCCACTCCCACCTCCCGACCGCCGCGGCTGGAACGAAGATTCCTCCCGCCGGCCTCTGCAGCAGCCAGACGCTGCTGCTGCGCTGCACTCTGCGGAGGGTCCCTGGAGGGGCTCTTACATCTCCTCCTCGCCCCCCCCGCGCCCGGGGAATACCTGCGGGGGGGCCGCGACTGGCGCCCGCCGCTGCTGGGGAGACGAGGGGCAAGCGCCGACGGGTTAACCCCGGCAGCCCTGATGTGGGTCTGCACTGCCAGGGGCCCGTGCGCTGCGACCGCTGCCTGAATCAGACGCTGGAGCTCCTGAAGATCTGCCATGGAGGTGCACGTGCAGATCGTTCGGCGTCCGGAAACAGAAGAGGAGGTAACTCCTTCCTCTCCCAGCTAACCCTTTCCCTGCTCCTCCTCTTCCTCCCCGGCTAAAACCATCCCCCAAAGCCATATTAGGCATATACCACTGTCCCTATTAACCCATCACTCCCTACCTCCCCCTTGGTCATGTCGCCCCTCCCCCCAAGTGGGTCCGTGGCTTTCTCATCCGGCTTGAGCACTGCAGCTCAATCCGGCTGTGCAAGCTATGCAACGGATGCGGTGAAAACACCGCATCCGTTGCATAAGTTTTTCCCATGCGGCCCGCCCGGTTTTTGCCGCTTGCGGCATGCTACTGAGCATGCGCAGTGGCAAAAACCGCATGCGGCGGCCGAATGCGGTATTTGCCGCATCGCGCCGCATCCGGCCGCCATAGGCATGCATTGCGAGATGCGCCGCATCGGCCGAATGCGGCGCGATGCGGTTTTTTTTTGCCGCACGAAAAAACGTACCAGGCAACGTTCCATCCGGCCGCCGCATCGGCTAAATCTGCCGCATGCGGCAAAAACCGGATGGAACGCAAGGCCATGCGGCACAATGCGGCACTAATTAAAGTCTATGCAGGAAAATCGCAACCGGCAGCAAAAAAAACCGGTTGCGATTTTCCTGCAAAGTGCCGGATTGTGCCGCAGAAGATAAACCGGAGGTGTGAAAATACCCTAACCTGAATGCTGTACTTTTCGTGGGGGAAGCAAATACTGCGGAATTCGGGTTACTCATTACATTGCGAGTTTTTCCCCATTGACTTGCATTGCACATGCTATTTGGAATGAATATGCGAGTATTAGACAGTACTCGTTATGACTGTAGCGAGTGCGATTAGTTAGGTACTCGATCAACTCTACTTACAGCAAATGAAAACCCAAAAATCATTATCTCAGAAAATTAGAATAATTACCACAAAATACCTGCAAAGGCTTCCTAGGTGTTTAAAATGCCCTCTTAAGGGGGCTTTACACGCTACGATATCGCTAATGTGAAGTTGTTGGGGTCACGGAATTTGTGACGCACATCCGGCCGCATTAGCGATGCCGTTGCGTGTGACACCTATGAGGAATTTTGCATCGTCGCAAAAAAACGTGCAAAATCGCTTATCGGTGACATGGGGGTCCATTCTCAAATATCGTTACTGCAGCAGTAACGAAGTTGTTCTTCGTTCCTGCGGCAGCACACATCGCTCCGTGTGACACCGCAGGAACGAGGAAGCTCTCCTTACCTGCCTCCCGGCCGCAATGCGAAGGAAGGAGGTGGGCGGGATGTTACGTCCCGCTCATCTCCGTCCCTCCGCTTCTATTGGGCGGTGGTTCAGTGACGCTGCTGTGACATCGCTGTGATGCTGAACGAACCGCCCCCTTAGAAAGGAGGCAGTTCGCTGGTTACAGCGACGTCGCCGGGCAGGTAAGTATGTGTGAAAGGTCTGGGCGATGTTGTGCAGCACGGGCAGCGATTTGCCCGTGTCGCACAACCGATGGGGGCGGGTACCCACGCTAGCGATATCGGTACCCATATCGCAGCGTGTAAAGCGGCCTTTAGTCTGGTTCAGTAGGCTACACAATCACGGGGAAGACTGCTAACTTGACAGATGTCCAGAAGGCAGTCATTGACATACCCCACGAGAAGTTAAAGGCTACTTTCACACTTGCGTTTTTTTCCTTCAGTCGCAATCCGCCGTTTTGGAAAACAGCGGAATCCGTTAACGGATTCCGCTGCTTCCCATAGACTTGTATGGACGACGAATTGCGACTGATGGACCTGTGTTGATTCCGCCGGTTTTTGAGCAGCGGAATCCTTAGGATTTCGCTGCGCATGCTCTCTCTGGCTCCCTGCAAACGTAACCAGGGTACACATAGGGTTATTAAGCAAAGCGCTTTGCTTAGTTACCCGATATTTACCCTGGCTACGTGTGCAAGGAGCCAGCGCTAAGCGGTGTACGCTGGTAACCAAGGTAAATATCGGATAACCAAGCAAAGTGCTTTGCTTAGTTAACCGATACCCTCGCTACGTGTGCAGGGAGCCCGAAACTTCCCCGCTTAGCTCCGCCCCCTCCAGCACTCCACTCTGCATGTACACACGCACGCACACAGACACACAGACGCACACACACTCACCTGTCCCCAGCCATGCAGTGCCCGGTACTGACGTCCTCAGCGCCATGGCCCTGCTCGGCTCCACCCACCCCACACCCTGCCCCCCTGCACACATTCTCGGCGGCCGAGCGATCAGGTGATCACCCGGCGGCCGGCTGCTGTGAGCGATCAGCTGATCACCTAGCGTCTGGCTGCTGTGAACGATCAGCTGATCACCCGGCGGCCAGCTGCTCTGAACGATCAGCTGATCACCCGGTGGCCGGCTGCCGTGAGCGATCAGCTGATCACCTGGCAGCCGGCTGCTGTGAACGATCAGCTGATCACCCGGCGGCCAGCTGCTCTGAATGATCAGCTAATCACCCGGTGGCCGGCTGCTGTGAGCGATCAGCTGATCACCTGGCAGCCGGGTGATCAGTTGATCGTTCTCAATAGTCTGCCGCCGGTAAAACTGTAAAGAAAAAAAAAGCACATTCCGTTGTTTTGTACGATCTGTTGCATCCGTTGTGCCACTATATGCAACGCATCCGTTGCATCCGTCACACAACGCAATGCAACGGATGCTGTTCAATGCAAGTGTGAAACTAACCTAAGCCACAAAAGGTCATTGCTGAAGAAGCTGGCTTTTCATAGAAGTGGTCCCAGCACCCTCTGTGTCAGAGAGGGGTCCACCACTCTGGCCAGCTGATGAAAGCTCATCCCCGGAGCCGCTGCCAGATCAATCGGAGGAGTACCTAGCACCCTCAAGAAGAATGAGAGGCCTGGATGCCGAGCCCACAGTTCCCAAACGCCCGGAAGGGGTCGCAGCATTCCCTGCCGACGAAGATGACGTGACAGCCTATATGCCTAGCATGTATGTGACCTGGGAGCCGGCTGAAGACCAAGTGTGAAGATGTAATTTACCCTCTCACTGTATATGCTGTACAGATTCCTATTTCAAGCTGGGTTCATTGTCTTATTTGAACTACTTCTGTGTACATTTCTATTGTTGTAGGTAATCACCCCCTAAAATGCAAGGTTATATCCTCTTGAGGCACTTCCATCCCTGGGAGTAGGGGGAGGTGGGCCTAGAGTCCAACTAGTGTAAACTCTGCTTACCTGGGAGATTCAGTCAGAGTGAGCTGAAACTTGAAGAGAGCAGGAGCCCCAGCCTGGGTGGCTGTGGACACGGACGGAGCTAGGCCTGTGTGGCGGCCCGTGGGATTGTGTGGAACTCTTTGGACTACTGTAAGGACGATTGCTTTGTAATCCGGTCCGAGGATTGTCGGGAAGGGCCCCCGAATCTGTTTTACGTGGACTTATCGTGTGCTGTTCCAGTGTTCTTGTGAATAAACCTGTTGGATCGTCCCTCGGCCTCGTCCATCCTTTGCTCTGTTGTACACCCCCGTCACAAACTGGTGGCAGCGGTGGGATCAGAGCAGAAGGAATGGAGGACAACGGCCCATTAACATCTGGAATCAGAACCTCAGAGTACAAGAACTGGACTATGGTGAGCCTACAAACAATGGCCCGTGAAGTAGGAGTTCGTTTCAAAGGACTCTCCAAGGAGCAGCTGATTGAGGCGCTAGAACGAGTCTGTTCGCAAAATGACGTGGAGGAAGGATCCTCACAGCAAACGGAAGAAAGACGGCAGCCGGAGGTGAATACCCAAAAAAGTCAATGGGTTGTGTGGTACAAGGAGGAGATGGCACTGCTTGGAGATGAGGCCACCATAGAAGATAAGAGGGAGGCCATGCGTGGAGCTAAAGAGAAGGAGCGCAGGATGGAGGAGATGGCACTGCTGGATAAGGAGCTCGCTGTGGAAGCCGCGAGAGGTTCCAGACAGACTGTAACCCCAGCACCCATCATGAGGGAACTTCCCAGGGTGTCCCGCAAAGACTTTAAGCCGTTTAATGAGGCTGCAGGCGACATTGAGGGCTTCTTCCAGGACTTTGAGCATCAGTGTCGATTAATGGAAGTCCCGGACAGGGAGCGTGTCCGGCATCTGGTTGGGCTCCTAGAGGGGGGAGCTGCTGAAGCCTATAGAGCTATGGACCCTCGGTGGAACTGTGAGTATGCGGATATTAAACAGACTATTCTAGAACATTATGCTGTGACCCCAGACACTTACAGGACTCAGTTCCGTGCTTTAGCCTGTGATGGGGAAGTGTCTTTTAAGATATATGCTCATAGACTCAAACAAATATGTAATCGCTGGCTGGAGGCAGAGGAGGCCTTATCTTGGGAGACCTTCCTGCAGGTCATCCTAAAAGAACAATTCTTTGCCCAGTGCCCCGCTGAGATCCGGGAATGGGTGCGTGAGAGAAAACCAGCGACAGTGGAGGAAGCTGCTGCTCTCGCTGATGAGGTGCTCACTATCAAGCCTCAGTGGAGGGTTCTGTTGGAGGATGGAGAGACGCCTAACAGCTCCACAACACCGGATGCCCCCAGTTATTCTGTCCCCATTGTTCCCCGTTCCGCTAAGCCACCACATGTTGATACCCGTGTTAATGTGCCTCCAGTTGCTTCTACTGCACTTTCTGGAATACGCCGGGGTCCCGGGCATTTGCAGGCCTCATGCCCAGCCAGCCCATGGAGGAATCATCCTCAAACCCCTACAGCACCTTCAGGTGGGAGCCGGCCTCCAAGTTCCCCTACCCCTGACCCAAGAGGACACCTTGGATGGAGGGAGACCCAGCGCAGATGCTATCAATGTGGACAGCCAGGGCATCGGCAAGTCTCCTGCCCAGCTGTTCAAATGAGGACTGATCCTGCACCCAATCGGATTGTTAATTATTTACAGCCCAGTGCCATGGAGGAAGATGTGGCACCGTTATGTGAGGACTGGCCTAGTGACTCAGCCCCCCATGTTGCACCACCAGGAGTTTACGGGGTGCGACCCGCAGTTATGACGACTTCTGCTCATCGAGGTAAGCACTTGCAGGAGGTTGTGCTGGATGGACAGAGACTTGTTGGATTTTGTGACTCGGGTGCTTTCCTCACACTGGCTGATCCCCGAGTGGTTCGGCCTGAGGCAATCCATAGAGGACCTGGGATTGTTATTGAACTGGCTGGTGGACAATGGAGGACTATTCCCACAGCCACTGTGGATCTGAACTTTGGTTTTGGGGTCAGGCGATGTGTGGTTGGGGTGATGGGTGGTCTGCCTGCAGCTGTTCTCCTGGGCAATGATGTGGGAGAGCTACGATGCCAATTCGTGGCTTCATGAAGCCACATGTAAGTAACGCTCTGCCTGTGTGTACTTAACCAGTGACCTGTAGAGGTCCCTAGTACGTACACAAGTTGGGAGGGGGAGGGATTGTGAAGATGTAATTTACCCTCTCACTGTATATGCTGTACAGATTCCTATTTCAAGCTGGGTTCATTGTCTTATTTGAACTACTTCTGTGTACATTTCTATTGTTGTAGGTAATCACCCCCTAAAATGCAAGGTTATATCCTCTTGAGGCACTTCCATCCCTGGGAGTAGGGGGAGGTGGGCCTAGAGTCCAACTAGTGTAAACTCTGCTTACCTGGGAGATTCAGTCAGAGTGAGCTGAAACTTGAAGAGAGCAGGAGCCCCAGCCTGGGTGGCTGTGGACACGGACGGAGCTAGGCCTGTGTGGCGGCCCGTGGGATTGTGTGGAACTCTTTGGACTACTGTAAGGACGATTGCTTTGTAATCCGGTCCGAGGATTGTCGGGAAGGGCCCCCGAATCTGTTTTACGTGGACTTATCGTGTGCTGTTCCAGTGTTCTTGTGAATAAACCTGTTGGATCGTCCCTCGGCCTCGTCCATCCTTTGCTCTGTTGTACACCCCCGTCACACCAAGTGATGGTGATGAGGAGGCCAGCCCGCAGAGGATAACAGCGTGTGAGGGCAAGACACCCCCTTATGCAGCCTACCCCAGAGAAAGAGCGAGTTGAGGCCAGGGATCTAAAGGAGAAGCAGTCCCTGCGGCAGACCGGGTTTCAGACCAGAGGTCCTCTCCACCGTGGGGTAGTGGAGTAATTTAATCTGCGCACCGGCTACGGCTTCATTGTGGAGTCTGGAGTAAAAGAAGGTATATTTGTTTCCAGAAGGGATGTCCAGTCCCACCTACAGCGAGGACACCCAGATCGAGACCTCTATATAGGAGATGTTGTAGAGTACACCAGACACATGGGTGAAAGAGGCTGGTATGCCTTTATATGTCATGCAGTGCCCTAAGAACACCGTGGCAAGTCCAAGCTCCACCCCCACTGCTTCTACCAGGTCCCCAAAGTCACCTCCACCAGGGGACACTCAAGATGCTAAAGAAGATACCGAAGCACTAGATACAGAAGCAGAAGATACAGAAACACCAGATGACACACAAGGTGAAACACCAGATGAAACATTCACCTACGTCATCCACTCAGTCTGCCTTTTCTGGACTTGCTTGTCTCTATAGATCCAGAAGGTAAGCTCAGAACAACCATCTATAGAAAGCAAACTTCCACAAACTCACTCCTCAGGTGGGATAGTCATCATCCTTTGCCTCTCAGGCGTAGTGTCCCAAAGGGACCATACCTGCCCCTGAGAAGGAATTGTTCGGATCAGAGTGAGTTTGTGGAAAAGGCGAATGACTTGAGGAATCGGTTTCTTGAAAAGGGCTACCCAGATCATGTCTTGAGAAAAGCCTTCAAATACTCTTTGGAGCAGGACCGGAGTAAGCTCCTGTCACCGCAACCTAAACAAAATCAGGATGAGGGGCTTGTAAGGCTTATTACAACCTATACTAAGGGAGCCTCTGCAGTCAGAAACATACTGGAGCAACACTGGGGTATTCTGAGAATGGACACTGATCTGATGGAGTGCCTTAAACCACAGCCCAACATCACTTATCGTAAAAAACGCTCTTTGGGAGACCGTCTAACACATAGTCATTTTGTGGCACCGACTGGTGGTGGCACATGGATTCCTAAAAAAACATCTGGTTGTTTTCGATGTGGCTCGTGTGTTGCATGTGCATATATGGGCATCCTAAAAGTCAAAGCATCTCCTAGGGGTGGGAATCTAGATCGTACTTTGCTACAAAAGGAGGCAAGGATGATGTTCCGTTTAAATACTTGCCGTCCTGAGGGTCTTAATGACCAGATTAGTTTTGGTTGCTTCATATAATATCTTGACCTCTTGGTCAGTTGGTTGTTCTTGTCCTGGTGATGATGAATCTAGCTTTTTGACCATGAATAATACTACATAGCCCAATTATTCTATCGGCCGTACTCCTATTTATGAGTATTAATTCCGGCCAGGTGGGGGATATTATGTGTATAGACCTCTTCATTTATTATTGGAGTATTTCCCTATCACAAGGTATAATAATCCTTTATAGGATACACGTTATTGATTATAGTCCCATATTTACAGTTTGAGATTGTTCATTGATACAATTTTAAATTCTTTTTGGTGTCTTTTTATTTAGTCCACCTTTATATATCTTCTTTAAGTAATTTTGCTTGATCCGTATACCTATGTATTTACCTCTAGTATCTGCTAGGTCCTTTATTAACTCTCCAGGTATATATAGGTGGCTTTACACACTGCAACATCGCAAACGACATCGCTGTAACGTCACCGGTTTTGTGACGTTATAGCGACCTCCCCAGCGACATTGCAGTGTGTGAAACACATCAGCGACCTGGCCCCTGCTGTGAAGTTGCTGATCGCTACAAATCGTTCAGGACCATTCTTTGGTCCGTTGTTTCCCGCTGTGCAGCAAAGTCTCAGTGTGTAAAGGGGACTTTACAGCGACTTCCCATTCAAAAAGCTGCTTTACAGCATCCCCAATGACTAGCTAGGTCGTTCTGTAGGTCCGGATCGCTGTTGCGTCGTTGGCCAGGTCGGCCTGTTTGACAGCTCACCAGAGACTTTGTAGCGATCCCGGCCAGGTTGGGATCGCTGGTGGGATCGCTAGAAAGTCTCAGTATGTAAAGGGGCCTAATTAGGCTATGTGCCCACGCTGCGAATTTACCGCGGATTTTGCCGCGGATTTGCCGCGGATTTACCGCGGATTTCCCGAAAATCTGCAGCAGCGGCACTTCCAAGCCATTTCAATGGCATTTTGGAAATGCTGTGTCCATGCTGCGGATTTTTCCGCGGCGGATTTGCCGCGGATTTTGATCCGGAAAAATCTGCAGCATGTCAATTATTGTTGCGGATTTTGGTGCGGATTTTGGGTATAAAATGGGGAAAAAAAAAAATCCGCATCAAAATCCGCGGCAAATCCGCGGGTGCGGATTTGCCGCGAAAGTCACGGATTTTCATGCAGAAAAATCCGCAGGTACATTCTACCGTGGACACATAGCCTTATGGTCTTATAGTGTTGATCCCTATTCAGCATACCAGTTATTACCTTTTGTTCTTTTACAAATGGTTGTGATTACACTGTCTGATTTGCCTCTCCATCTTAAACCTTCTCCTTTGGTCCCATATCTTATTTAATGCATCACAAAAGACAGTTTAAGTGATGACGCCCATACCACACCCCAGAATACACTATATATACATATATATACGCACATACATCGTATCCTATGTATTCATCTATGTGTATTTTTTATTTATTATTTTTACAAACGTTATTTTAGGGGTGCAGGGGTACAAGAGGACCATAAGACCACTTCGGAGATTACTAATAAGACCAAAAAAGAAAAAAACGAATACAAGGGTCTATAATACATACAAAATATTTTATTAATTAAAAACCATTTGATCTCAAAAGACACAGCCGGAGCTGGACAATAGGCCTCACAATCCACACAATCATATCATCCCTGTCTCAGAGTTCAATATAAATAGGGAGCATATGTATATATAAACATAAAAATGTATCACAGCATTATATATAATCAAGGATAGTAATTACAACCATATAGAAATTCATCCAATTATATCTCAAACCAATAAATGTATAAATACAATACAATACATTAGTTAATCATAAAGTGATAAGTGTGTCCAAGAATTATGGTTACTGAACAATCATAAAGTGCAAAGTGCAAAATAAATAAAAAAAAAGAAGAGAAAAGAGAGGTCAGTGTGCATGCACACATATATATATATACATATACATACATTGGTATTTAAATAGTTAAAAGAACAGCCAAGACTCCATAAATGGCTGGAAAGAGTTAATGGTATAACCAGTACTTAGAAAGGGGAGGGGGGGGGTGATAAGTTCCTAAAAGGATAAACTCTCAAGATGGAGGATATAGGTGTATATACATATATATATATATATATATATATATATATATATATATATATATATATATATATATATATATATATATATATATATATACATACACACATACATATACATATACACATATATGCATATATATTTATGTACTCACATACACACAGAAATGTATTAATTCTCTGGGGCAAGGGGTGAATCAGAGAGCAAAAAGAGCCCTTGTTAAATGATACCAGGGACAGTAGCTGTGACAGGGATATGCAAGTCTATTAGTCATGTAATGAGATTAGAGTTAATGTAAACACTGCAGCCCTGTCAGGTGCTACTATGATAATTACTGCTGCATAGACTGAATGCCCTAATCAGAGGCACAGGCATAAAACAAAGCCTGTGATCTGTATACTGACATGGTATCAGGAGCACTGATGAGAGCAGAGAAGTACAAGCAGGCACATTACCTAATAGCTGCAAAAGCCACCAGACACTGATACAGGATTGTGACGCTCCCCGACGCTGGCGTTTCGGCGCTTCCTTCTTCAAAGGGGGGAGGCGGGAACATATGCTCCCTATTTATATTGAACTCTGAGACAGGGATGATATGATTGTTTGGATTGTGACGCCTATTGTCCAGCTCCGGCTGTGTCTTTTGAGATCAAATGGTTTTTAATTAATAAAATATTTTGTATGTATTATAGACCCTTGTATTCGTTTTTTTCTTTTTTGGTCTTATTTAATGCATGTGGATGGTATTTATATATGGGTTTAATGTACTTAGGCGGGCTTTGCACACTACGACATCGCAGGTGCGATGTCGGTGGGGTCAAATTGAAAGTGACGCACATCCGGCGTCGCAGTCGATATCGTAGTGTGCAAATCCTTTTTGATACGATTAACGAGCGCCAAAGCGTCGTTATCGTATCATCTGTGTAGGGTCCGACATTTCCATAATGCCGCTGCAGCGACAGGTACGATGTAGTTCCTCGTTCCTGCGGCAGCACACATCGCTGTGTGTGAAGCCGCAGGAGCGAGGAACATCTCCTACCTGCGTCCCGACTGCAATGCGGAAGGACGAAGGTGGGCGGGATGTTTACATCCTGCTCATCTCCGCCCCTCCGCTACTATTGGCCGCCTGCCATGTGACTTTGCTGTGACGCCGCACGACCCGCCCCCTTAGGAAGGAGGCGGGTCGCCGGCCAGAGCAACATCGCAGGACAGGTGAGTGCATGTGAAGCTGCCGTAGCAATAATGTTTGCTACGGCAGCTATCACAAGATATCGCTGCTGCGACGGGGGCAGGGACTATCGCGCTCGACATCGCAGAAATTGATAAGGTTGCCCATACTTTTGCACCGGTCAAATTTTGTTTAAATGCGGATTGCACATTTTCTGTTAGTACAATAAACCTCATTTCAATCCAGAAATATTACTCAGTCCATCAGTTATTAGATATATGAAACTGAAATAGCTGTTGCAAAAACCCAAATTGGTATAAAGAAAAAAGGTTAACATTAATAGGGGTGCCCAAACTTTTTCATATGACTGTATATATATATATATATATATATATATATATATAATAATATAATCTATCCACACACACATACACAGCTTTATATATTAGATATACAAATATGGCTGACGATTCTGTCTGGGGTTCGTCATTTTAATGACCCAAAAAATGGTGCATGCAGCTTTTTTCGTTCAGTCAAAATGACGACTAGCGGTTAATGTTTGATTGGTAAGGACTGTTTGCAGAATTGGAGAGTTTCCAAGAGTGATGGTGGGATTGTGGAAGGTTGGAGGTCAGAATGTTAAGGAGGATCTCAGCTCCCCCGGTAAAGGCATCACCTGGGTCCTCTCTCTGGGGGACGGTGCAGGGAGGGCAGCTCCATGTTCAAAGAGGCAAAGTCCGGCAGTAGAACAAAAGTTGTTTCCAGCATCATGGCCAAGAAAAAAGGTTAAAAACCAATTTTATTCCATAACTTGTGCAAATACAACAGGATATGTCTAAGACTAAGAACCTCTGTTAGGTGTGAAACGCATAGACATTGTTTTATACTTCGTGGACGTCCATCCAACCTAGTGTTGGTTTTAACCTTATGGAATAAAATTGGTTTTTAACCTTTTCTTGGATGTGATGCTGGAAACAACTTTTTTCTATTGCCGAAGGTTCGAGGGGTAGAGGTGGAGCTGTGGTGGAGTCTGAAGGGGGCCCGGAAATTTTGTCAGTATCGGGCCCGGAAATTCCTGGTGGCAGCCCCGGCTGGAGGGGCCCGGGGTGGCTGCCCGCAGTGAGTGCGTTTTCACTTTCATGTATTATGCCCCCGGGCCGTCACCAAGCAGCTGATTACCGCTGCCGGAGGCCAACGCAGAGATTCAAACTCGCCCACACTGCACACTGTGCGCGGCCTGTGCTGAAGAGGAGGGAGTGGCCAGGCAGCAGAGATGCCAGGAGGAGAACAGCCAATCAGGAGAGGGGGGAGAGCCGGGAAAATGAAATGATGAAAAGGAAAAGAGTGCAGGAGTGAAGAAGGAGTAGAGACCACAAAAAGAGAGAAAAGCAAACAGAGAGCAGAAAAACAGTGAGAAGAGGAGAACAGAAGGAATAGAAAGAAAAAGCAGAGGACAGGAGGAGCAGCCAGGAAGACTCACAGGAAGTGCAGCAGAGAGGCCTGAGCCACTATCATCATCTCTCACAGCACAGGAGCTGGTGAGTATTGTAATGTACAAACCTCTGCCTGTAATACTACAGAAAAACTGCCCTGTGCTGTGCCATCACTCTGTGTGTGTGTGTGTTGCCCCTGTGCCAATACTGTGTGTGTGTGTTACGTCACCGCCGGAGTCTGCTCCAGTGACTTCTGCTCCGATCGCCAGGCGACGCCGTGTTCCTGCCGTGGATGGTACTGGTGATGGGAGAGAAGTTGATGCCAGCGGCACCAGTGGGCGCAGGCTCCGATCATCCACTGGGCTGGGTTAGCTTGGGATCTGCAGTACCGCTGGCTGACTGTGGGTGGCATGTGTCTTCCAGCTGAAGTTGCCAGCGTTCAGCTACAGCCAATGGGAATACACCACACCCTTCTTATTTCCCCTCCTGTCACATGATTACTGCCAGATATAGTTCTGATTTTCCTGGCTCCTGTTACGTCCTATTCTGTTGGTGATTCCTGTGTTGACTTCTGCGTGTTTTTGACTACCCTTCTGCCTACTGTTTTTGTACCTTGCTGCCCGACCCGGATCTGACCTCTGCTACGTTTGCTGACTACGTCACTGCCTGCCGATTCTGTCCCTGTTCCGCAATTCCTGGTTTGACCCTGCCTGACTACTACTCTCATCGGACTGCAGCCTTCCACAGGTAGTGATCTCCAGGGTCCTGTGTAATTCCAAATCCCTGTATAGGGGTTAAAGGGTTTCAGGGTTCTGGGGGTCCTACTTGGTGAGTGGCTTCACTCTAGCCTCCCCTTTACAGCCCATCTGAGTCTGTGGATCCTGGCAGGCGTTACAGTGTGTTGCCCCTGTGCTGTGCCATCACTGTGTGTGTGTGTTGCCCCTTTGCTGTGCCATCAGTGTGTGTGTGTGTGTGTGTGTGTGTGTGTGTGTGTATTATCCCTGTACTTTGCAGAGTTTTCATATAGATCCTGAGGCTATAAAGAGTCATAATCCTTACCATTAAATGGGGAAGACAGGTTATATTCAGACTCTATGTGGTGATATTTGGTCATGGTGTGGCGGCATTATTTTGCAATGTAATAATACATTGCAAACCTTTATATGGTGGGTGTTGTTCAGTAACACTATGTAGTAGTATGTGTTATTTCTGACTATAAGCCGCCCCCAATAATGCATGCCGGCCCCCAATAACATGTATCATGATTATTATAATAATTTTTTTTGTTTGTTTGTTTTTTATCTGTGGGGGGGCCCCATTCAGACTTTTGCTATGGGGCCCCATGATTTCTATGTACGCCCCTGCCTGGGACTGCCCTTGTCGGCTACCTACCAGCGTGGTAGCCTAGCTGCACCTCCAGTGGCTTTAGTGAAGACTCGGTAGCCATTCAGATTTGCTCCTCCATGTCAGTACTCAGTGCCTTTGGTCCAGTGGAACAACTTACCTGCTGCTTGCCCTGCGAGCATGACATATATGATGTTTTGATTGCTTGTTATTACATTTTTTTTCTGTTGCTGCAAAGGCCTAAAAAACGGTAATCTTGTCGTTTTGATTTTTTTCTGATGACACGGTTTACTGTTTGGATTAATTTATGTTTTGATAGATTGGACTTTTATATAAACACAGTAATATCAAATATGTATATTTTTTAATTTTATTTCTTTTTTTTTTAATGTGGTAAAGGGTGATGTGAACTTTTATTTTTAAAACCTTTTTCAACTTTGTACTGTACTTTGAACCTGCAAGAGTCTGACCACTTGTTCTATATACAGCAATGCTGTTTACAGAAGAAATCACAGTCTCCTATGAATGCCGGCCACTGGCTGGTTATCACAAGAGTACTATGGTGACAGACACGGGGGTTATCCACTGACCAATGGCTGTCATGACATTTATTTTATTTATTTTACTCACTTATATAGCACTATTAATTCCACAGCACAGCGTTTTACAGATGTGATTGTACCGTCCCGGGGCTCGGCCGGCTGCCGAGCCGCTCGGATCCGTGCTCGGTGGGTGGCTCGAGCTCCTTACGGACCCGGGGGTCACATCGTTCTGAAAGGGGGTTGGAGCTACATGTAGGGACTTCGGTGGGGAGGTCCACGGCCGGAGCCGCGGTTGTTTGTACGGGATTTGAGTTTGTGATGCCACCCATGGATTGTGGTGAATAGATGGACACCACCGCTGCCGTTGACTAGGCTCCCGGGGACGTTGTTGCGCAGCTTGGTGTTGACCTAATGGTTGGGCTGTTGTCTTCAGTTGGGTCTTAGGTTGGATAGGTCCTTAAGTCCAGTCCTCAATCAGTTGACTTGACTCAGCCCGGTTGTTTCTGGGCCTCGTACTGGGTCTGAGTACCCCTCCTGGTGCTCCGGTTTCCAATCGGTTCCCCGGTTCGGTACCGGCGGGCAACCGCCCGTCCCCGGTCCCTACGGTTCCACCGGCTGTAATCCCAGCTCCTGCTTGCGGCCACCACCGTCTGCCTCCTTGCCAGAGGTGACTGGGCTCCAACCCAGACACCTGGTGTAGACTATGGCAGGCCTGGACACAGGCCTGTCCTTGAACTCCACTCCACTCCACTGTGAAGACTAATCTCTTCTCAACTACTGTTTTTCCCACCTCCAGGTCTGTGAACTCCTCGGTGGGCGGAGCCAACCGCCTGGGTCCGCCCCCTAGTGTGAACATCAAACCCAGAGGGAGGTGACAAGGGTTTTGTAGTTTGGCTGCTGTCACCTTACTAAGGGGGGGGGGAGGGAATGTGTGTATGGGACTACCCGTGACAACCTGGCTAGTCCAGGGCGTCACATGATCATCTCATCAGTATCCCACGGCTGCACGCCAATGAGGACTCACAACAGCATGCCCCCCTTCCAGCATGCATTAAGTGCCGCTATCTGAGATTAACAACAAGTGTCGCTCCACCCATGGCTGTTAGAGGCAGATGAAGGCTGAGTAATTCAGCCTTTATCTGCAGGGAAAGATTCAGGATCAGCCTATGAGCTCACATCAAAGGCAGGGAAATGACTCATGACGTGCATAGCAGGGTTAATGCAGCAGTCAGATGTTAGCCGGCAAAAGATAGGCTGTCTCAACTGCTTCATGACTGTCCCTCAAGTTAAAATTTGCCAACCTGCTCCTAATCTTATCCATAATGCAGGTTTGTAATACATTGTGTAGCCACATCCACCCCATGTCTTACCATTGGTTTCTTAGTTCTCTTTCCATACAAAGACCAGTCAGAACCGAATTCCAGCAGTGGCCTAGTGGTTGCAAGTACAAAGGCGCTTCTGAACAAACGTAACAAGTGTCTATTAGATGGCTCCAATTGTGCCACTTTTATTAAGACGCCTTCAAGTGTTAACAAATTGGCGCACATCGCTCCATCTTGGCACAATATGCATAAAGTAGGGATTGCCACTTAATAAATGTTGTCTGTTTCCTCTGAATAGTGACCATTGCTGAGATCGGCCTCCCTCCTGGTTGCCTCCGGGGCCACCTCTCTGCTTGTTGAACCTCTTTAGTCATTTTTTTACTCTTATACAAGGTCCTGTGTCTCCTGTATTCTGCTGCTCTATGTCTCGGTCTTTATTCTTCTTTCAGGTAGTACGTAGTGCACAATGTTAGTGCCCCAATCACAGAGACTGAATCCCATAATAATTGTAGTGTAATTAGGGCCAGGAGTTGAATTTATGACATCTATTCTCTGTAGTGACTCCTCTATACTGCCCGATTCTAGTTGTGATATATTCAGGGTAGTAGTGATCATTCCCATCATTATCACTGTGTGAGGAGAAAATCAGACAAAAAAACCACACAACACGATATATATCTAAATTTATGTTTGTTTTTTATTAGAAGATCAATAAGCAGCATTGTATTGAAAGTATACTGGCCCTTTGAGAAATTACACAATGGTCACAGTGCCTCTCAGGTGGCCCCCGTGTGGACTACAGAACCAGCTGCAGTCATTGGGGACCAGCTGAGAGGCACTGGACCCAAAGATCCAGAGGAAGGCGAAGAAACCCCCCGGAGAGTTCTGCCTCAGGGGGGAAAAAAATTCCTTCCTGACCCCAGTTCTGGCGATCGGATATTTCCCTGGATCACGTCAGTCCTGCTGCAAATTGCAATATATTTACATGTAATTATTAGTGATGGGCGGATAGTAAAATATTCGGGTTTGGATTGTTGGATCGAATACCCAGTACTATTCCAGTATTCATCACGAGTAACTGACCTAATGCAAGTCAATGGGGAACTCAAGTGTTATTCTAAGGACATCTTCAAAAAAAATGCTCGGGTTCCACATTGACTTACATTAGGTTAATTATTCTTCAGTAATACTGAGATAGTACTCAGCATTCAGTACAACTAATCCAAACCCGAATATCTATTAACCCATCACTAGTAATTATAAGCTATGGAGCGCTAATCTTACAAAGAAAAATATACACACACCCTGCTCCTAGGAGCTTACAATCTAATATACAATATGACATATGCACACAAACATATGCACACTCAACTTGATGCTCACACACATACAGACACATATGCCCACAAACACATGTGGCGCCCCTGACCTGGTCAGGCACCACTGAGTACTGCACCCATGCTGGGGACAGTACAAAACAGGTAATCCAGAAGGCTGACCGAGGTGTGACTACACAGGCGCATAGTGATCAGGTCTCACACATTTACCTTTGAGAGGACCCCTGGGGATCCCAGGAGGGGGCGAAGCCTCCATCTCCACTCGAGGGGTGTGGTAGAGAGCCTGGTTGCTAGGTGACGTAGGCAAGAACAGGAGAGGAGGGAGGAGTGAGCCGAAGACAGTTGAGTGGGGAAGTTCAGGGAGGGCAGAAGCAGACCCTGTAGCTCTACACAATTCTGACAACGTACGCGCAGTGACTACCGACGGGGGAGAACGGTCACCTGGTAGTGCTGCCCGAAATCCACACACGGCTAAAGAGAGAGCAACGGAGTGGAAAGTAAGGAGACTGTCAGGGAGATACCAGGCCCAAACGGGTAACAGGTCCCAGTGCAGGGATAGATCCACCTGTCCTTTGCCAAACCTGCATGAGGGGGCACTTTACACCCCCAAGACAACACTACAGAGTCCGCAGCCACGTAGCAAAGTGAGGGCCCATAGCTCACAGGAGGCAAGCAGCCGGAGTGACCTGGTCCAGGCTACAAGCAAACGGGCCAAAAGAAGGGGAGAGAGGCACCAGCAACTTCCCTGGGCGACCCCAGCAGGGCTTCAAGCAGGGGTTACCCCAAAACACAACGGGCTAAGGAAGGCGAGTTGGTAGCCACCCTCATAAGTCAGCCTGAAGGACACCTGGTTCCAGCCTGGTTCATCCCAGCTACGCCCGGGTTACTCACCCTGCCACCATCAGTGAGTAAAAACCCCTGAAAGACATCCTGCTTGTGCGTGTGAGTCATTCTGCGACTTGTAGTTCCACACACCTACACGGGACCCTGGGGCATGCCTCACTCTCAGGAGGCTATTACAACTGACTGCACCTACTATCAGCCCCAGGCACCCCTAACCTGCAGTGGCGGTCTCCACTGACCGCAATTCTGAGAGTGGCGTCACGACAATCAAAATAGAGGATTTCCTACCTGTGACAAGATCCAGCCGCGTGGAGTCCCTGAAGGTAATGCACCGCTGCACCGACACCGAACCTCGGGGCCCCACACATCTGGCGTCACGAACAGGATAAGCACTAGACCTGTTCAGACAGGTGACCATGTGCCTGGGCGGTCCGCTTGGAAAATTGGAAGCGCCGCCATATTGCCACCATGAAAAGCGCGCTGAAAAACAACAGCAGCCCGCGCTGGGAGAAGTTACCGCCCACGAAGAGGTGTGGCTACCCAGAGATCCCCTGGAGGGTCCTGCTCTCGCAAGTGAGGAGAGCGGAGGCGTTCAGAGACGTCGGGAAGGAAAGGGAGCCAGAAGCCTGCTGCTGGAAAAGGCAGAGCAGAAATTGATAAGCCTGCTGTTGGGAGAAGAGTTCAAGGCAGTGAAGGAACTGGCACTGAGACTGCAAGGAAGAGTCGGAGGTCTGCTGCTGAAAAAAGATCTGCAGAGCGGCGACGACGTGATGAAGATGGCGTCTGAAGATAGGAGCCCAGAGCCGGGTTCCACTGCCTGGTGGTCCTGGGAGCTTGCCCAGTTCAGTAACCGACTGGAAGCGAGGATCGTGCAGCAGATCCGAGAGGGACGTGCGGAGCTGCAGGAGATGGCTGCGGCGGTTCAGGCCTACGAGAGGGGAACCGCACGACGAGTGCCAGACCGAGCGGCGACGACTCAGGCCCCGACGATGTTACCGATGGGTGAGTCCTGTGTTGCCCCTGTCAGCGCGAGTGCCCCGACCCTTGCTGCCATGCCCGCGGTCCCTGAAGAGGCGCCCGGCGCTGCAACGCTGAATCAGGCCGCAGCCACGCCAGGTGCGGCCCGCCGAGCCCAGGCCGCCGCAACGATGCCCAGCCCGGCCCGCAAAGATCCGGCTGCCGCCGCGACCCTCCTCCACGCCGCAGGTGTGACGCTGACCCAGGCCGCCGCCATGCTAGGCCCGGCCCGCCAAGACCCCACCGCAGCAGCGACGCTCGTCCGCGCCGCAAGTGAGGTGCTGAACCAGGCCGCAGCCACGTCAGGTGCGGCCCGCCAAGGACCGGCTGCAGCTGCGACGTCAATCCAGGCCGCAGAAGCGCCCAGCCCGGCCCGCACAGATCCCATCGCAGCTGCGACGCCAATCCAGGCCGCCGCAGCGATGCCCTGCTCGGCCCGCACAGATCCCATCGCAGCTGCGACGCCAATCCAGGCCGCTGCCACGCCAGGCTCGGCCCGCCAAGACCAGGCCGCTGCCACGCCAGGCTCGGCCCGCCAAGACAAGACCGTACAACTATTTACCCCGGCCTGCAAGGCCAGAGCAGACACCGCTCCCCAGCCCAAGGAAGTCCCTGCTAGGAAGTCCCTGCTGGGGGAGGACCCCGAATACTGGAAGCTGAAGGCTGATCTAGAGGCCCACTTCCCAAAGGAGATGGTGGACCGTGGACCGATATCTGCTCCCTCCGCATACTCACAGGAAGACTCCTGCAACATTCATGCAAAAGAGTCCCCCGCTCTGGCCTGCTGATGAAAATCCATCCCTAGCGCTGCCACAAGAGGAGTGCCCAGAAGAACTAAGGGGGAGAGGAGGCCAGGAAGCTGAGAAGTTGACCCCAAAGCCATCAGCAGTGGATGCAGCACCAGTCCAAGAGCCAGAGATGCTGCCGTACTCCCGCTGGGATGAAGAGGGCCCGACATCCTCCGCTGAGGAAGATCTGTCCAGATACATCACCTGGGAGCCTGCAAGCGGTGAGATAGCAGCCAGGCCAGACCCAGCCCGCAGGACACGGCGCCGCAGCAGGACAAGGGATCCACCTGCACAGCAGTCTCCCGAGGAGAAGGACGAGGTCACGGCCAGAGACTTAGAGGAAAAGCGGTCCCTGAGAAGGGCCAAATCGCAGGTCAGAGGCCCACTTTGTCGAGGAGTTGTAGAAGACTTCAGTCTAAAGTCTGGATATGGCTTTATAGTAGCACCTGGTGTAAAAGAGGGCATCTTTGTGAACAGAAGGGATGTTAGAGCCCATTTGCCCAGAGGACATCCAGGAAGAAACCTACAGACAGGAGACTCAGTAGAATTCACCAAACACCAAGGAGAACGCGGATGGTACGCACTAGATGTTACACCATGCCCCAAAAATCCCTGCAGAAACCCTGCTGTCTTAACACTACAAGATAAAGAAAGAGAAAAAGAAACAGACACAGAAGAAGAGGAAAGAAAATACAAACAACTCATTGATGAAACCACTACAGATGATGACGACAGGTGCCGCAGCCCTACAGGCCCAAGCCCTGGTAAGGAGGAAGAAGGAGCAAAGTCCATGTAAAGTAAAGTAAGAAGTACAGCAAGTTAAAGTACAGTTTTGCAACGTTTACAAGTTCAAGCATGTGCCCACATGAACTTATGTGAGAAACCCTTTTGCACTCTAACCAATGAACCTTAAGGCTATGAACTGGCTATAGCCACAAACTCTCGCAGTGTTTATAGTTACCCCAGAGGTACCACCACTACCAGGGAGCACGCCTGTTTATGGGGCCTGGCTCTCCACCACAAAGAGGGTACCTGGTCAGCACCAACTGTGGAGGCCGCCTCTACATCCTGCCAGAAGAGGCTGAAGGTGCGGCTCCACCAGGCCAGGTATACCCTGAAACCACCAGACCATGAAAGCCGCCTCTACATCCTGCCAGAAGTGGCTGAAGGCGCGGCCAACGGGAGAGGCAGATGGGAAGAAAGGTCTGGGGAAGCTGATGGCCCAGACCTGGTTACCAAAAGAAAACCGGTGACCTGCCGCCTGAGAGGGTTTAGGGTGGGTTAACGGACTTGTGGGTGGAGGGTGGTGATGTATGGTACCTGATGGTTTTAAACGTTTTACCATGTTTTACTGTTTTACGCATTTTAAAATGTTGTCTTGCAGCCCGAGGACGTGCTGGTGATAACTAAGGGGGAATGTGGCGCCCCTGACCTGGTCAGGCACCACTGAGTACTGCACCCATGCTGGGGACAGTACAAAACAGGTAATCCAGAAGGCTGACCGAGGTGTGACTACACAGGCGCATAGTGATCAGGTCTCACACATTTACCTTTGAGAGGACCCCTGGGGATCCCAGGAGGGGGCGAAGCCTCCATCTCCACTCGAGGGGTGTGGTAGAGAGCCTGGTTGCTAGGTGACGTAGGCAAGAACAGGAGAGGAGGGAGGAGTGAGCCGAAGACAGTTGAGTGGTGAAGTTCAGGGAGGGCAGAAGCAGACCCTGTAGCTCTACACAATTCTGACAACGTACGCGCAGTGACTACCGACGGGGGAGAACGGTCACCTGGTAGTGCTGCCCGAAATCCACACACGGCTAAAGAGAGAGCAACGGAGTGGAAAGTAAGGAGACTGTCAGGGAGATACCAGGCCCAAACGGGTAACAGGTCCCAGTGCAGGGATAGATCCACCTGTCCTTTGCCAAACCTGCATGAGGGGGCACTTTACACCCCCAAGACAACACTACAGAGTCCGCAGCCACGTAGCAAAGTGAGGGCCCATAGCTCACAGGAGGCAAGCAGCCGGAGTGACCTGGTCCAGGCTACAAGCAAACGGGCCAAAAGAAGGGGAGAGAGGCACCAGCAACTTCCCTGGGCGACCCCAGCAGGGCTTCAAGCAGGGGTTACCCCAAAACACAACGGGCTAAGGAAGGCGAGTTGGTAGCCACCCTCATAAGTCAGCCTGAAGGACACCTGGTTCCAGCCTGGTTCATCCCAGCTACGCCCGGGTTACTCACCCTGCCACCATCAGTGAGTAAAAACCCCTGAAAGACATCCTGCTTGTGCGTGTGAGTCATTCTGCGACTTGTAGTTCCACACACCTACACGGGACCCTGGGGCATGCCTCACTCTCAGGAGGCTATTACAACTGACTGCACCCACCATCAGCCCCAGGCACCCCTAACCTGCAGTGGCGGTCTCCACTGACCGCAATTCTGAGAGTGGCGTCACGACAATCAAAATAGAGGATTTCCTACCTGTGACAAGATCCAGCCGCGTGGAGTCCCTGAAGGTAATGCACCGCTGCACCGACACCGAACCTCGGGGCCCCACACATCTACATACACACTCACCTCAAGACACACATACACAAACACACACCCCTTCAGTGCTGCAGTGCTGCGGACAGAAACGATCACCCCTTAATTGCTGGGACTCCACACAAACCTTCACAAATAAATCCTTTCATTACCTGGACGCCATACAAACCCTCACACACCCCTTTAGTAGTGGGGTCAAATAGACACTGACACACTGTCCCTTTATTGCTGGGGCCACACAAACTACCTTTCATTCTTGGAACACACACCTTCAGTGCTGCAGTTCTGGGAAGCGATCATACATACACACAAACACACACACACACACACACACACACACACACACACACACCCCTTCAGTGCTGCAGTTCTGAGAAGCGATCATACATACAACAAACACACACACACACACACACACCCCTTCAGTGCTGCAGTGCTGCGGAAAGAAACGATCACCCCTTAATTGCTGGGACTCCACACAAACCTTCACAAATAAATCCTTTCATTACCTGGACGCCATACAAACCCTCACACACCCCTTTAGTAGTGGGGTCAATAGACACTGACAAACTGTCCCTTTATTGCTGGGGACACACAAACAACCTTTCATTCTTGGAACACACACCTTCAGTGCTGCAGTTCTGGGAAGCGATCATACATACACACACTCATACACACATACACACACACACACACACACACACATACACACACACACACACACACACACACACATACATATACATACACACACACATACACACACACACACACACACTTACATGCGCACACACACATACATACCTTCTAGGTCTGAACCTGAAAATTCTTCTCGCTTGATAATTGTAGGTCCTATGACAGCCTTGTGGAAGGGTCAAGAAGAAATAAAACATGCAGAGATAGTTATTGCTTGGAACAATCATGGTGATGAGTCCATACAGTGCACACTGCTGATCTCGTCCTTGTCCTGCTGTGCTGTTTGTGCTGTGCAGCGAGTCCTTCTTCACCCCTCTCCGATGTTGCCCGATCCTCCAGTATTCAGTGAAGAGCTACCTACCTGGACCAGTCGTCTTCAAGCTGTGACACAAGATGGTTCTGGATTAGAGCTTTGTACATTCTATAGCATTTGTGATGTCATGTGAGGTCTATGATATCAAGTGCACTGTGATGTCATGTGCTTTGCGATGTCATCATACCTGGAAGCAAATCAAATTCATGTTAAAACAATAACTTTATTTAATTAAAACCACACACAGTTGAATACTGCACAATAAAAATTTGCTACAACGTTAGTCATAAATCAATGTATACCTCAGAGGGGGAGGGGCCCAGGATGGATTCCCTAGACTTCCCCTACCTGGCCGCAGAGGTTGGTACTATGCAGAGATTGTTCGCCCCACCTTCTGATAGACGATTGATTGGCTGTCTCGAGCATGGCCCCGCCCATAGAGGCCAGCATACTATTCAGGCCTCGGATGGAAATGAGCCCTGACTGCCTAGCGTGCGTTCCAGCTACTTGTAGGGAGTTTTCTTCCTGGGGACACCGTATGTTTACAGGTATAAAAAAGCTGCCTTTGAATACAACATGGTCTATCTGGCTATATGAGCCTCAGGTCCAATTTGGGATGCCCCTGATGAAACCCCTGGCATTTGGAAAGGGAGGAGAAACGCGTCAGGCGTGAGGCTACTCAAGCTAAGTTATTGTGTCATTTGGCACATCTTTTATGCTGTGCAATATTATTTGCCATTGGGTATATTGTGCTTTTTGCTATTGAGCGCTATTTATCATTTGGCAAATATGATACTATTAGCATAATGATCTGTTACTGGGCATGCCACTAATACATCTCATGTTATTCCATATGACATTGCTAATACAGGCAGGGTCGGACTGGGGTGCCAGGGGCCTACCAGGGAAATTACCTCTAGGAGCCCACACTGTAGCTACCATAAACGGTTTTATTACTTGTTCATTTTCGGCTTCTCTCAGTATAACTTGCGCCTTTTAGCAAACTACGGTGTGCAAAAAAGAACTGTATTGTGCCCTGCAGATATCACAGGATTTCTTGTAGCATCTTATTTATTGTAGTTAATTATGGAATCTATTATTTACAATCAGTCGCAGTTTTTCTTACACACGGACATTCCTTGTCTTAGGAAAACCACTGAGTCCATCAGGAAAACAATATTCAAAGAGAAGCAGAATGTTATCCAGCATCTTCAAATGGAAAAGTTTACTAAAATTAATCCCCCTATGCCACCATCTATCCACCATATAGGGTCTGTCCCCACTGACTTGGGAAATCCCCTATAGAGTCAGTATGTGGTGGTGTGAAACATTACCACTCCAATACACTTTTCCATTTGGAGACTCCGGTGAATATTTGCTTCACTTTAGTCTGACATTTATCTATTTTTTCTGTCTTTGTTATCATAGTGGTATCTGTAGCTCCCCTGAGACCCTCAGGGCACTACAGGGAACTGCATCCTCTTGGGGATGCAGGACCTACTCCCTGGGACTTGGAATATCAGTGCCGATTCCACCAAAACACGACCAAAATCCTAGTTCTCCACTGCACACAGGGCATAGAGGGTTAACCATGTAAGGGGATGGTCGCCATGGGAACGAGTCCCTCAGTATAGCCAGCCTGGTGGGAGGGGTCAGCAGTCAGTCAGTCGGTAGTCGGTAGTGAGTTGAGTGGCACACAGAAGAGGTGTGCAGACGTGCCTGAGCTGGGTTTGTGTAACGGTGACCCGGGGGCACAGGAGAGAGGTCGCCAGGATGGGTACCGGAGATACCGCTGGGACCAGAGCATGCACGGGGCACGGGGCACGGGGCACAGGGCCCTAGGTCAAGCGTCAGTTTCATACGGTTTGATAAATACCTTCCCAGTGAGGACACCTTCACGGACTTCACCGAACCAAATAATCCGGGGGCATCAGCAGTAAACTAGGATCGGGGTTTGGACATTTACCTCCCTGCATGGTCTGCACTGCCCTCCATATGGAGAAGGAGACTGTACCCCAAAAGGGACGTCTGGGCTCACAAACGCTCCATGCTACGGGGACCCAATCAACTGAGAGTGCCGGGGACCGTGCAACCTAGGTCATTACATTGGCACTGATACTCCAAGGGACCTGAACCAGTGGTTCAAACGTCAGAGTGAGTAGAGACTGTTAAAGACAACCTGGTGAGGTCTCCGTTATTACCCTGCAACATCTCCCAGGCACAGCTCTACCTACAGAGGATCTAACGCCATTGCTGCATACACCAGCAGCCCATCAGATGCATCCAACTACTCCACAGCGTGGCTGGCCAGTAAAGGTCTAAAAGATGAAAAAATAATGACATGGCCTCCTTGTTCACCTGATCTGAACCCCATAGAGAACCTGTGGTCCCTCATAAAATGTAAGATCTACGGGGAGGGAAAACAGTACACCTCTCGGAGCAGTGTCTGGGAGGCTGTGGTGGCTGCTGCGCGCAATGTTGATCGTAAACAGATCAAGCAACTGACAGAATCTATGGATGGTAGGCTGTTGAGTGTCATCATAAAGAAAGGTGGCTATATTGGTCACTAATTTTTTGGGGTTTTGTTTTTGCATGTCAGAAATGTTTATTTCTAAATTTTGTGCAGTTATATTGGTTTACCTGGTGAAAATAAACAAGTGAGATGGGAATATATTTGATTTTTATTAAGTTGCCTAATAATTCTGCACAGTAATAGTTACCTGCACAAACAGATATCCTCCTAAGATCTTCGTTCCGAATAGCATGTGCAATGCAAGTTACATAGTTTTATAGTTACATAGTTACATAGTTACATAGTTACTTAGGTTGAAAAAAGACCTAGGTCCATCTAGTTCAACCTTCCTCCACCAGTTCTACATTTAGTCACTAAGTCATTTATAACCAACAATGTTGTGTGTACTGAGGAAATCATCCAGCCCTTTTTTAAAAGCTGTTATAGTATCTGCCATTACTACCTCTTGTGGTAGGGCATTCCACAGTCTGACTGCTCTAACTGTAAAGAACCCTTTCCTATTTAGGTGTCGGAATCGCTTTTCTTCCACTCGCAGTGAGTGCCCCCTGGTCCTTAGTATTGTTTTCGGAAGAAATAAGTCATGTGCCAGTCCTTTATATTGACCACACATGTATTTATACATATAAATGAGATCTCCTCTGAGACGTCTTTTTTCTAAGCTAAACATATCTAACTTTTTCAACCTGCCATCATATGGGAGGCCTTCCATTCCTTGTAATAGTCTAGTTGCCCGCCTTTGAACTGACTCTAACTTCTGAATGTCCTTTTTAAAATGTGGAGCCCAAAACTGGATCCCGTATTCCAGATGTGGCCTTACAAGTAATTTATAGAGGGGTAACAATACGTTGGGATCACGGGATCTAATCTCTCTTTTTATACACCCTAAAATCTTGTTTGCTTTAGCAGCTGCTGCTTGACATTGAGTGCTGCTGCTCAGCTTATTTGTAATGAGAATACCCAAGTCCTTCTCCTGTTCTGTAGTCCCGAGTTTACTTCCATTTAATGTATATGCAGCTATAGGATTACTCCGTCCTAGGTGCATTACTTTACATTTATCAACATTAAATCTCATTTGCCAAGTATCTGCCCATTCTGACATCTTATCCAGATCTTTTTGTAATATTGTACTATCCAGGTCAGTTTTTAATATCCTACATAGTTTGGTGTCATCGGCAAAGACTGACACTGTACTATCAATCCCATCCACAAGGTCATTAATAAAGAGAGTAAAAAGAATTGGTCCTAGCACAGATCCCTGCGGCACCCCACTGCTGACTATAGCCCATTTAGAGAATGTACCATTTATGACTACTCTTTTTGTTTCCTATCTTTTAGCCAATTCCTTACCCAGTTGCATATTGTGTCCCCTAGTCCTTGCTTCTGGAGCTTTAGTATAAGGCTATTATGTGGTACAGTATCAAATGCCTTTGCAAAGTCCAAATAAATCACATCAGCTGCATTACCAATATCCAGGTTTGAACTTACCCCCTCATAGAACCCCAACAGGTTGGTTAGACACGACTTATCTTTCATGAATCCATGCTGTTTGTCAGTTATCATATTATTTTCTGCAATATATTTTTGCATGTCATCCCTTAAAATGCCCTCAAAAACTTTGCATACTACTGATGTCAGGCTTACTGGACGGTAGTTGCCTGGATCTACCCTCTTACCTTTCTTAAATATCGGTACCACATCAGCAATCCTCCAATCCTGAGGCACCAACCCTGTTACAAGTGAGTCTAAAAAGATGAGATACAGCGGTCTGTCGATTACGGAGCTCAATTCCCTCAATATTCGTGGATGAATGCCATCTGGCCCTGGGGATTTGTTAATGTTTAATTTACTCAGACGTAGGCGTACTTCATCTTGTGTTAAATTAATTATATCGGGTGGTGGACTTTGATTTTTCACTTGTTGAATGATCCCTGGTACAGTCAGTTCCTTGGTGAATACAGATGAGAAATGCCTATTTAATATCTCAGTCTTTGTTTGTCCTCTATAACTAACTTGTTATTATATTTTAAGGGTCCGATACTATCCTTTGTTTTCCTTTTGGCATTAATGTATTTATAAAAGATTTTGGGATTTATTTTAATGTCATTGGCGATTTTTGTTTCAGTAGCTAGTTTTGCTTGTTTGATTTCTTTTTTGCATTGCCTATTGATATCTTTATACTCCTGCAATGCTATTTCTGTATTCTCAGCCTTTAAGATTTTAAACGCCCTTTGTTTTTGTTTTATTATACTTTGTACAGTCTGATTTATCCATAGTGGTTTCTTTTTATTCCGGGACATTTTATTACCAGAGGGTATACGTTTTTTACAGGACTCTAGTAGTATATCCTTAAACTTACCCCATTTATGTTCGGTATCCCCAGTTACCATGACTCTGTCCCAATCTACACATTTAAGCTCTTCCCTTAATTTGTTGAAATCAGCTTTCCTAAAATTCCAGGTTTTAGCATTCCCCCTTTGAAATGTTCTATTGAATATTATGTCGAAGCTTACCATATTATGATCGCTGGTGCCCAAGTGCTCCCGGACCTGTAGATCTGAAATTGTATCCGGTCTATTTGACAGGACCAGATCTAGCAAATTATCTCCCCTGGTCGGTTCACCTACCATCTGAGAGAGGAAATGGTCTTGAATGGTAGATAAGAACTTACAGCTTTTAGCAGAACCAGAAGATTCTATGTCCCACTGTATGTCTGGATAGTTGAAATCCCCCATAATAAGAACCAGATTATTATTATTAGCTGCCTTTTCAATTTGTTCCAGCATTTCACCCTCTATTTGTTCAGGTATGTTAGGAGGCTTATAGCAAACTCCAATTAGCATTTTTCCATTATTCCCCTCCCCATGTACATTTACCCATACTGACTCTACATTGTTGCTGTTCCCCTCAATGTCATCATACAACACAGGTTTTAGGTTAGATTTGATAAATATACACACCCCACCACCTTTTTGGCCTTTCCTGTCCTTCCTAAATGTACTATAACCCTGTATGTTTGTCACCCAGTCATGGCTTTCATCCAGCCAGGTTTCCGTAATGCCCACCACATCATAATCCATGGTTGACATAAGAGTCTCCAATTCATTCATTTTGTTTGCAAGACTTCTTGCATTTGCCAGTAGACATTTAATCCTATTAACACCTTTATTACTCCTAGCCTCCCTACATTCCTTGTATGTCCCATCCCCCCCTAATCCTTCATTGACCCCTACCGTCTCCCTGTCTCTATCTGCTCTATCTATCCCCTTATTTGCTCCACTACCCTCCCTCCCCCCCCCCCCCCCCCCGATCCTAGTTTAAAAGCTCCTCCATCCGTCTGACCATTTTCTCCCCCAGCACAGCTGCACCTTCCCCATTGAGGGGAAAAACTAACAATGTAACGAGTAACCTGAATGCTGTACATTTCGTGGGGGTAGCAAATACTGCGGAATTCGGGTTACTCATTACATTGCGAGTTTTTCCCCATTGACTTGCATTGCACATGCTATTTGGAATGAATATGCGAGTATTAGACAGTACTCGTTATGACTGTAGCGAGTGCGATTAGTTAGGTACTCGATCAACTCTACTTACAGCAAATGAAAACCCAAAAATCATTATCTCAGAAAATTAGAATAATTACCACAAAATACCTGCAAAGGCTTCCTAGGTGTTTAAAATGCCCTCTTAAGGGGGCTTTACACGCTACGATATCGCTAATGTGACGTTGTTGGGGGTCACGGAATTTGTGACGCACATCCGGCCGCATTAGCGATGCCGTTGCGTGTGACACCTATGAGCAATTTTGCATCGTCGCAAAAAAACGTGCAAAATCGCTCATCGGTGACATGGGGGTCCATTCTCAAATATCGTTACTGCAGCAGTAACGAAGTTGTTCTTCGTTCCTGCGGCAGCACACATCGCTCCGTGTGACACCGCAGGAACGAGGAAGCTCTCCTTACCTGCCTCCCGGCCGCAATGCGAAGGAAGGAGGTGGGCGGGATGTTACGTCCCGCTCATCTCCGCCCCTCCGCTTCTATTGGGCGGTGGTTCAGTGACGCTGCTGTGACATCGCTGTGACGCTGAACGAACCGCCCCCTTAGAAAGGAGGCAGTTCGCTGGTCACAGCGACGTCGCCGGGCAGGTAAGTATGTGTGACAGGTCTGGGCGATGTTGTGCAGCACGGGCAGCGATTTGCCCGTGTCGCACAACAGATGGGGGCGGGTACCCACGCTAGCGATATCGGTACCCATATCGCAGCGTGTAAAGCGGCCTTTAGTCTGGTTCAGTAGGCTACACAATCACGGGGAAGACTGCTGACTTGACAGATGTCCAGAAGGCAGTCATTGACATACCCCACGAGAAGTTAAAGGCTACTTTCACACTTGCGTTTTTTTCCTTCAGTCGCAATCCGCCGTTTTGGAAAACAGTGGAATCCGTTAACAGATTCCGCTGCTTCCCATAGACTTGTATGGACGACGGATTGCGACTGATGGACCTGCGTTGATTCCGCCGGTTTTTGAGCAGCGGAATCCTTAGGATTTCGCTGCGCATGCTCTCTCTGGCTCCCTGCAAACGTAACCAGGGTACACATAGGGTTATTAAGCAAAGCGCTTTGCTTAGTTACCCGATATTTACCCTGGCTACGTGTGCAAGGAGCCAGCGCTAAGCGGTGTACGCTGGTAACCAAGGTAAATATCGGATAACCAAGCAAAGTGCTTTGCTTAGTTACCCGATACCCTCGCTACGTGTGCAGGGAGCCCGAAACTTCCCCGCTTAGCTCCGCCCCCTCCCGCACTCCACTCTGCATGTACACACGCACGCACACAGACACACAGACGCACACACACTCACCTGTCCCCAGCCATGCAGTCCCCGGTACTGACGTCCTCAGCGTCATGGCCCTGCTCGGCTCCACACACCCCACACTCTGCCCCCCTGCACACATTCTCGGCGCCCGAGCGATCAGGTGATCACCCGGCGGCCGGCTGCTGTGAGCTATCAGCTGATCACCTAGCATCCGGCTGCTGTGAACGATCAGCTGATCACCCGGTGGCCGGCTGCTGTGAGCGATCAGCTGAGCACCTGGCAGCCGGCTGCTGTGAACGATCAGCTGATCACCCGGCGGCCAGCTGCTCTGAATGATCAGCTGATCACCCGGTGGCCGGCTGCTGTGAGCGATCAGCTGATCACCTGGCAGCCGGGTGATCAGCTGATCGTTCTCAATAGTCTGCCGCCGGTAAAACTGTAAAGAAAAAAAAAAGCACATTCCGTTGTTTTGTACGATCTGTTGCATCCGTTGTGCCACTATATGCAACGCATCTGTTGCATCCGTCACACAACGCAATGCAACGGATGCTGTTCAATGCAAGTGTGAAACTAGCCTAAGCCACAAAAGGTCATTGCTGAAGAAGCTGGCTTTTCATAGAAGTGGTCCCAGCACCCTCTGTGTCAGAGAGGGGTCCACCACTCTGGCCAGCTGATGAAAGCTCATCCCCGGAGCCGCTGCCAGATCAATCGGAGGAGTACCTAGCACCCTCAAATAGAATGAGAGGCCTGGATGCAGAGCCCGCAGTTCCCAAACGCCCGGAAGGGGTCGCAGCATTCCCTGCCGAGGAAGATGACGTGACAGCCTATATGCCTAGCATGTATGTGACCTGGGAGCCGGCTGAAGACCAAGTGATGGTGATGAGGAGGCCAGCTTGCAGAGGATAACGGCGTGAGGGCAAGACACCGTCTTATGCAGCCCACCCCAGAGAAAGAGCGAGTTGAGGCCAGGGATCTAAAGGAGAAGCAGTCCCTGCGGCAGACCGGGCTTCAGACCAGAGGTCCTCTCCACCGTGGGGTAGTGGAGGAATTTAATCTGCGCACCGGCTACGGCTTCATTGTGGAGTCTGGAGTAAAAGAAGGTATATTTGTTTCCAGAAGGGATGTCCAGTCCCACCTACAGCGAGGACACCCAGATCGAGACCTCTATACAGGAGATGTTGTAGAGTACACCAGACACATGGGTGAAAGAGGCTGGTATGCCTTTATATGTCATGCAGTGCCCTAAGAACACCGTGGCAAGTCCAAGCTCCACCCCCACTGCTGCTACCAGGTCCCCAAAGTCACCTCCACCAGGGGACACTCAAGATGCTAAAGAAGATACAGAAGCACTAGATACAGAAGCAGAAGATACAGAAACACCAGATGACACACAAGGTGAAACACCAGATGAAACATTCACCTACGTCATCCACTCAGTCTGCCTTTTCTGGACTTGCTTGTCTCTATTGATCCAGAAGGTAAGCTCAGAACAACCATCTATAGAAAGTAAACTTCCACAAACTCACTCCTCAGGTGGGATAGTCATCATCCTTTGCCTCTCAGGCGTGGTATCCCAAAGGGACCATACCTGCCCCTGAGAAGGAATTGTTCGGATCAGAGTGAGTTTGTGGAAAAGGCGAATGACTTGAGGAATCGGTTTCTTGAAAAGGGCTACCCAGATCATGTCTTGAGAAAAGCCTTCAAATACTCTTTGGAGCAGGACCGGAGTAAGCTCCTGTCACCACAACCTAAACAAAATCAGGATGAGGGGCTTGTAAGGCTTATTACAACCTATACTAAGGGAGCCTCTGCAGTCAGAAACATACTGGAGCAACACTGGGGTATTCTGAGAATGGACACTGATCTGATGGAGTGCCTTAAACCACAGCCCAACATCACTTATCGTAAAAAACGCTCTTTGGGAGACCGTCTAATTCATAGTCATTTTGTGGCACCGACTGGTGGTGGCACATGGATTCCTAAAAAACCATCTGGTTGTTTTAGATGTGGCTCGTGTGTTGCATGTGCATATATCAGCACGGGTAACAAATTTACGAGTACATCTACTGGTGAGTCTCTCTTGGTCAGAGAGTTCATCAATTGCAAGACAAAGGGTATTGTGTACTTAGCAACTTGTCACTGTGTCACATACAATATGTGGGTAAAACCACACGTGAGTTTCGTAGAAGAGTAGGTGAGCATATGGGGGACATCAGGAATGACCGTGATACCCCCATTGCTAGACGCATGAACATGCAGCACAGCTCCAACAGGGAAGCCATTTCTTTTATGGGCATCCTAAAAGTCAAAGCATCTCCTAGGGGTGGGAATCTAGATCGTACTTTGCTACAAAAGGAGGCAAGGATGATGTTCCATTTAAATACTTGCCGTCCTGAGGGTCTTAATGACCAGATTAGTTTTGGTTGCTTCATATAATATCTTGACCTCTTGGTCAGTTGGTTGTTCTTGTCCTGGTGATGATGAATCTAGCTTTTTGACCATGAATAATACTATATAGCCCAATTATTCTATCGGCCGTACTCCTATTTATGAGTATTAATTCCGGCCAGGTGGGGGATATTATGTGTATAGACCTCTTCATTTATTATTGGAGTATTTCCCTATCACAAGGTATAATAATCCTTTATAGGATACACGTTATTGATTATAGTCCCATATTTACAGTTTGAGATTGTTCATTGATACAATTTTAAATTCTTTTTGGTGTCTTTTTATTTAGTCCACCTTTATATATCTTCTTTAAGTAATTTTGCTTGATCCGTATACCTATGTATTTACCTCTAGTATCTGCTAGGTCCTTTATTAACTCTCCAGGTATATATAGGTGGCTTTACACACTGCAACATCGCAAACGACATCGCTGTAACGTCACCGGTTTTGTGACGTTATAGCGACCTCCCCAGCGACACTGCAGTGTGTGAAACACATCAGCGACCTGGCCCCTGCTGTGAAGTTGCTGATCGCTACAAATCGTTCAGGACCATTCTTTGGTCCGTTGTTTCCCGCTGTGCAGCAAAGTCTCAGTGTGTAAAGGGGACTTTACAGCGACTTCCCATTCAAAAAGCTGCTTTGCAACATCCCCAATGACTAGCTAGGTCGTTCTGTAGGTCCAGATCGCTGTTGCGTCGTTGGCCAGGTCGGCCTGTTTGACAGCTCACCAGAGACTTTGTAGCGATCCCGGCCAGGTTGGGATCGCTGGTGGGATCGCTAGAAAGTCTCAGTGTGTAAAGGGGCCTTATGGTCTTATAGTGTTGATCCCTATTCAGCATACCAGTTATTACCTTTTGTTCTTTTACAAATGGTTGTGATTACACTGTCTGATTTGCCTCCATCTTAAACCTTCTCCTTTGGTCCCATATCTTATTTAATGCATCACAAAAGACAGTTTAAGTGATGACGCCCATACCACACCCCAGAATACACTATATATACATATATATACACACATACATCGTATCCTATGTATTCATCTATGTGTATTTTTTATTTATTATTTTTACAAACGTTATTTTAGGGGTGCAGGGGTACAAGAGGACCATAAGACCACTTTGGAGATTACTAATAAGACCAAAAAAGAAAAAAACGAATACAAGCGTCATACATACAAAATATTTTATTAATTAAAAACCATTTGATCTCAAAAGACACAGCCGGAGCTGGACAATAGGCCTCACAATCCACACAATCATATCATCCCTGTCTCAGAGTTCAATATAAATAGGGAGCATATGTATATATAAACATAAAAATGTATCACAGCATTATATATAATCAAGGATAGTAATTACAACCATATAGAAATTCATCCAATTATATCTCAAACCAATAAATGTATAAATACAATACAATACATTAGTTAATCATAAAGTGATAAGTGTGTCCAAGAATTATGGTTACTGAACAATCATAAAGTGCAAAGTGCAAAAGAGAAAAGAGAGGTCAGTGTGCATGCACACATATATATACATATACATACATTGGTATTTAAATAGTTAAAAGAACAGCCAAGACTCCATAAATGGCTGGAAAGAGTTAATGGTATAACTAGTACTTAGAAAGGGGAGGGGGGGTGATAAGTTCCTAAAAGGATAAACTCTCAAGATGGAGGATATAGGTGTATATACATATATATATATACATACATATATATATACACATATATACATATATATTTATGTACACACATACACACAGAAATGTATTAATTCTCTTGGGCAAGGGGTGAATCAGAGAGCAAAAAGAGCCCTTGTTAAATGATACCAGGGACAGTAGCTGTGACAGGGATATGCAAGTCTATTAGTCATGTAATGAGATTAGAGTTAATGTAAACACTGCAGCCCTGTCAGGTGCTACTATGATAATTACTGCTGCATAGACTGAATGCCCTAATCAGAGGCACAGGCATAAAACAAAGCCTGTGATCTGTATACTGACATGGTATCAGGAGCACTGGTGAGAGCAGAGAAGTACAAGCAGGCACATTACCTAATAGCTGCAAATGCCACCAGACACTGATACAGGATTGTGACGCTCCCCGACGCTGGCGTTTCGGCGCTTCCTTCTTCAAAGGGGGGAGGCGGGAACATATGCTCCCTATTTATATTAAACTCTGAGACAGGGATGATATGATTGTTTGGATTGTGACGCCTATTGTCCAGCTCCGGCTGTGTCTTTTGAGATCAAATGGTTTTTAATTAATAAAATATTTTGTATGTATTATAGACCCTTGTATTCGTTTTTTTCTTTTTTGGTCTTATTTAATGCATGTGGATGGTATTTATATATGGGTTTAATGTACTTAGGCGGGCTTTGCACACTACGACATCGCAGGTGCGATGTCGGTGGGGTCAAATTGAAAGTGACGCACATCCGGCGTCGCAGTCGATATCGTAGTGTGCAAATCCTTTTTGATACGATTAACGAGCACCAAAGCGTCGTTATCGTATCATCTGTGTAGGGTCCGACATTTCCATAATGCCGCTGCAGCGACAGGTACGATGTAGTTCCTCGTTCCTGCGGCAGCACACATCGCTGTGTGTGAAGCCGCAGGAGCGAGGAACATCTCCTACCTGCGTCCCGACTGCAATGCGGAAGGACGAAGGTGGGCGGGATGTTTACATCCTGCTCATCTCCGTCCCTCCGCTACTATTGGCCGCCTGCCATGTGACTTCGCTGTGACGCCGCACGACCCGCCCCCTTAGGAAGGAGGCGGGTCGCCGGCCAGAGCAACATCGCAGGACAGGTGAGTGCATGTGAAGCTGCCGTAGCGATAATGTTTGCTACGGCAGCTATCACAAGATATCGCTGCTGCGACGGGGGCAGGGACTATCGCGCTCGACATCGCAGAAATTGATAAGGTTGCCCATACTTTTGCACCGGTCAAATTTTGTTTAAATGCGGATTGCACATTTTCTGTTAGTACAATAAACCTCATTTCAATCCAGAAATATTACTCAGTCCATCAGTTATTAGATATATGAAACTGAAATAGCTGTTGCAAAAACCCAAATTGTTATAAAGAAAAAAGGTTAACATTAATAGGGGTGCCCAAACTTTTTCATATGACTGTATATATTGTGAGGTAGCACGGTCGGCTGCGCAGCAGAAGACACGGGATCCAGGCATTAAGGTTCACAGCACACGGTTTAATGTCTAAACAAAAGTCCACAGCAATATACATGTGCCTCTCCAGCAGAGAACTCAGGGAGTTCTGTTCACTCCCTCACACCCGGCACACCTGCCCTCGTTCCTGTTTCCATTTAACCCTTCCTTCAGCCTGTAGGGAAACAGTATTAACCCTAGAGTGGATTTACTTTCTATCATGGAGTGAGCACAACCGGGGCGAGACATACCGGCCGTCATAGATAACCCCGGTCACAGTCTCACATACCCCCCCCTCAGTTCAAGCGTGCGGGGTTGAACTCCCGCCATCAAACACGGGCCGCGGGACAAGGCATCGGCGTTGCCCTGCAACCCACCGGCCCTATGTTCAACCGTAAACCGGAAGTTCTGCAGAGAAAGGAACCACCGGGTAACCCGGGCATTCCGTTCCTTGGCGGACCTCATCCAGACCAGTGGAGAGTGATCCGTCACCAAGCGAAACTGCCGTCCCAGCAGGTAATAGCGTAGGGACTCCAAGGCCCACTTGATCGCCAGGCACTCCTTCTCCACTACGCTATAATTCCGCTCGGGAGGGGTGAGCTTCCAACTTAAGAAGGTGACGGGGTGTTCCTCCCCCTGAACCACCTGAGACAGCACTGCCCCCAGGCCGACCTCTGAGGCGTCAGTCTGTACTATGAACTCCTTCCGGAAATCAGGGTGTACAAGAACGGGCTGTCCGCACAGGACCTCCTTCAGGGCCCGGAAGGAGTCCTCGGCCTGCGGAGTCCAGCGCACCATGACGGACTTCTTGCCTTTGAGAAGGTCCGTCAAGGGGGCTGATAGTCCCGCAAAATCCTTTACAAACCTCCTGTAGTACCCCACGATACCCAGGAAGGCCCTAACCTGCTTCGTGGTCAGGGGTCTAGGCCACTTCTGGATCGCCTCAACCTTGTTAATTTGGGGCTTAATCACTCCTTGGCCTATCACGTAGCCCAAGTAGCGGGCTTCCGTGAGTCCCAATGCACATTTCTTGGGATTGGCTGTCAATCCGGCTGTTCGAAGCGCGTCCACCACCGCTTGTACCTGTTCCAAGTGGGTCTGCCAATCGGAGCTGTAAATAATGATGTCATCCAGGTACGCTGATGCATACGCCTGGTGGGGTTCCAGCACTAAGTCCATCAACCTCTGGAACGTGGCCGGAGCGCCATGTAACCCAAAAGGCAAGACAACATAGTGGAAGAGACCCTCCGGCGTAACAAAAGCGGTTTTCTCCTTGGCGGACTCCGTCAGTGGCACCTGCCAGTACCCCTTGGTCAGGTCGAGCGTGGTAAAATATCGCGCCTGTCCCAGCCTATCAATCAGCTCATCCACCCGGGGCATGGGGTAGAGATCGAACTTGGATATTTCGTTCAATCTCCTAAAGTCATTGCAGAACCTTAAGGAGCCATCGGGTTTTGGTATTAGGACAATCGGACTAGCCCATTCACTCCGGGATTTTTCGATGACCCCCAGGCGTAACATTGTCTTTACTTCCTCCGATATGGCTTGTCGTCGAGCCTCCGGTACCCGGTATGACTTCAGGCGTACCCTCAGGTGGGGCTCGGTGACAATATCATGTCGTATCAGACTGGTCCTACCGGGCAGCTCGGAGAAGACATCGGGGTTCTGCTGAACCAACCGTCTGGCCTCTCGCCTCTGTGTCTTGGTGAGGGCTTCTCCAATCCTTACTTCCGGTTCGTCCTCTCCGGAGGTCGCTGGAGCCGGATGTGAACGACCCGAAGAGGAGGGAGGTGGGGAAAAAACAGCCATCAGGCTTTCCCGTTCCTGCCAAGGTTTTAATAGGTTGACATGGTATATTTGTTCAGGTTTCCGCCTACCGGGCTGCAATACTTTATAGTTAACCACCCCTACTCTTTCCTTTATCTCGTAGGGGCCTTGCCACTGAGCCAGGAATTTACTCTCCGCCGTGGGGATTAATACCAACACCCGATCCCCGGGTTTAAAGGTCCGCACGGTGGCTTGTCTATTGTAGCGGCCGCTTTGCGCGGCCTGAGCCTCCTGTAAATGCTCCTTCACAATTGGCATGACCGCGCTTATGCGGTTCTGCATACCCAAAATGTGTTCAATCACACTTTTATGGGGGGTGGGCTCTTGCTCCCATGTTTCCTTTGCCAGGTCCAACAATCCCCGGGGATGTCGTCCGTATAACAATTCAAAAGGCGAAAACCCCGTGGATGCCTGTGGCACCTCTCGTATGGCAAACATCAAATAGGGAAGCATCATATCCCAGTCTTTCCCGTCTTTTGAAATCACCCTTTTGAGCATGGTTTTCAGGGTTTTATTGAAACGCTCGACTAAACCGTCCGTTTGAGGATGATACACAGACGTACGCAACTGCTTGATCTGGAGTAGCCGGCATAGCTCTTTGGTCACTTTAGACATGAATGGGGTCCCCTGATCCGTAAGGATCTCCTTGGGCAACCCCACCCGGCAGAACACAGCAAACAACTCCCGAGCTATAAGCTTTGCTGCAGTATGTCTGAGAGGTATCGCCTCGGGATACCGGGTAGCATAGTCAACGATCACTAGGATGTGTTGGTGCCCTCGAGCGGACTTTACGAGGGGCCCCACCAGATCCATCCCTATCCGTTCAAAAGGGACTTCTATAATGGGTAACGGTACCAACGGACTGCGAAAATGGGTCAGGGGTGCGGTAAGCTGACACTCCGGGCAGGTTTCGCAGAACCGTTTTACCTCCCCAAAGACCCCGGGCCAATAGAACCTTTGCAATATTCGCTCCTGCGTTTTCTTGACCCCTAGGTGGCCACTCATCAGGTGTTTATGAGCCAAGTCGAGGACCCGCCGGCGATGCGGCTGGGGCACCACCAACTGTTCTACCCCCACGCCCCGTATTTCATCTACCCGGTAGAGTAAATCTTGCTTAAGAGCGAAATGGGGGTACCTTACCTGGGCACCGGGCAGCTGTGCCACCCCGTCAACTACTGTCACCCGACTCCGGGCATGGATTAACGTAGGGTCCTGGAGTTGGGCTGTCCCAAACGTATCCGGGGACGCCTCCAACTCCGGGATGGGCTCGACCATCTCAGTCTCTCCTGCCAATACCTCTAGGGGTGACCTATCGGGTTCACACTCTGTCCCTATCATGGGGACCTCTACGGCAGGCGTCCCGGATTCAGGATTGTAGGGCTCAGGTCCCGGACTGACCAATATCTGAGGGGACTTAGGGGGTCCCCTCCATAAAGTCCAAAAATAGGGCAGATCCCTTCCTAGGATCACGTCATAAGGAAGAGTGTTAAGAAGTCCCACCTCATGTTGCACCTGACCGCAAGGTGCTGTGATGGTGACAATCCCCGTGGGATAGTCTCGGCGGTCCCCATGTATGCAAACCACCCCCACGGTACGTCCTGTGGCCTTTACTTTAGCCCTCAAGGTGGATCGCACAAGGGTCACTAAGCTTCCGGAATCCAACAAGCCTGTAACCGAACATCCATTCACCTGTATTTGGCACAAGTGGGGCTCAGTCTCTGGGGAGACCAGGTCAGCGGTACACACCACCTGAGCATACATTGAACCCCGCCGGGTAACCCCACAATCCATGGGCTCCGTGGTGAGTGGACACTGGGCTTCCATATGTCCCACCCGCTGGCACCGCCAACATCTAATGGGGACGGAAACCCCCTTGACGGGTTGTCGTTTAGGGTACAGAACCTTCCGGACCTCAGGAATGGCGGCCGCGGCCTCAGACGGGACGGTAGGGGACTCCTGCACCGTTGTCAGCGGTGGGTCCTTGGCCCTAGGCTTGGAGGGGCCGGACCGACGGGCGGTACGCAAAGTCTCAGTGTCCCGTATCAAGTCCTGCGTAGCCACATGCCGCTCTACCAGGGACACTAATTGGTCCAGTGTACTCGGCTCGCCCTGTCCTACCCACCGTTGAACGGTGACAAAACGATCCACTACTACCCTTTCCACCATTTGCGCCGGGCTCAGAGTGTCAGGCTGCAACCACTTTTTTACAAGATGCAACAAGTCATAGGCCTGGGAGCGTACGGGTTTGGCTTCCTCATAGAACCACTGATTTACCCGCTGAGCCTGTACATAGGTATTCACCCCCAACCGAGCCAGTATTTCGGCTTTCAGGGTCACATAGTCAATGGCGTCCTCGGTACAGAGGTCCAGGTACGCTTTTTGGGGTTCCCCCGTCAGATAGGGCGACAATACCTCAGCCCACTGGGGGGTCGGCAGCTTTTCCCGCTCGGCCACCCGCTCAAACACCGCCAGGAACGCTTCCACATCATCCCCCGGGGTCATCTTTTGCAACGCTTGTCTCACCGCTTTCCGGACGCTGCAGTCGTCACCCGGTCCCGGGGTTGTTGCTGCCGGTCCGGCACGGATCGACTTGGCCAGGAGAATCATCTGTTCTTGATGTCTTTGTTCCTGCAATTGCAAGGCTTGCTGCTGACGTGTATTGGCCTGAACCAGCTGTTCTTGGTGCCTTTTGTCCTGCATTTGCAAGGATTGCTGCTGACGTTCCAACGCCCGGAGCAGGTGTGCATTGGTCTGTTGCTGCTGTTCATTAGCCTGTTGTTGCTGTGCATTAGCCTGAGCCAGCTGCTTTAGTATGTCCTCCATGGCGTCACCGGGTTTTGGCTGTAGTATAGCCGCTCGAATCCAGGACATGTGCTACCGGGTCACCAGGGATGGATGCTACACCTCACCGGGCTGGCATGCCCGCCGATTCTCCACCATATGTGAGGTAGCGTGGTCGGCTGCGCAGCAGAAGACACGGGATCCAGGCATTAAGGTTCACAGCACACGGTTTAATGTCCAAACAAAAGTCCACAACAATATACATGTGCTTCTCCAGCAGAGAACTCAGGGAGTTGTGTTCACTCCCTCATACCCGGCACACCTGCCCTTGTTCCTGTTTCCATTTAACCCTTCCTTCAGCCTGTAGGGAAACAGCATTAACCCTGGAGTGGATCTACTTTCTATCATGGAGTGAGCACAACCGGGGCGAGACATACCGGCCGTCATAGATAACCCCGGTCACAGTCTCACAATATATATATATATATATAATCTATCCACACACACATACACAGCTTTATATATTAGATATACGCATATGGCTGACGATTCTGTCTGGGGTTCGTCATTTTAATGACCCAAAAAATGGTGCATGCAGCTTTTTTCGTTCAGTCAAAATGACGACTAGCGGTTAATGTTTGATTGGTAAGGACTGTTTGCAGAATTGGAGAGTTTCCAAGAGTGATGGTGGGATTGTGGAAGGTTGGAGGTCAGAATGCTAAGGAGGATCTCAGCTCCCCCGGTAAAGGCATCACCTGGGTCCTCTCTCTGGGGGACGGTGCAGGGAGGGCAGCTCCATGTTCAAAGAGGCAAAGTCCGGCAGTAGAACAAAAGTTGTTTCCAGCATCATGGCCAAGAAAAAAGGTTAAAAACCAATTTTATTCCATAACTTGTGCAAATACAACAGGATATGTCTAAGACTAAGAACCTCTGTTAGGTGTGAAACGCATAGACATTGTTTTATACTTCGTGGACGTCCATCCAACCTAGTGTTGGTTTTAACCTTATGGAATAAAATTGGTTTTTAACCTTTTCTTGGATGTGATGCTGGAAACAACTTTTTTCTATTGCCGAAGGTTCGAGGGGTAGAGGTGGAGCTGTGGTGGAGTCTGAAGGGGGCCCGGAAATTTTGTCAGTATCGGGCCGGAAATTCCTGGTGGCAGCCCCGGCTGGAGGGGCCCGGGGTGGCTGCCCGCAGTGAGTGCGTTTTCACTTTCATGTATCATGCCCCCGGGCCGTCACCAAGCAGCTGATTACCGCTGCCGGAGGCGGCACTGTTTGTATAGCTGCAGACAGGCCAACGCAGAGATTCAAACTCGCCCACACTGCACACTGTGCGCGGCCTGTGCTGAAGATGAGGGAGTGGCCAGGCAGCAGAGATGCCAGGAGGAGAACAGCCAATCAGGAGAGGGGGCAGAGCCGGGAAAATGAAATGATGAAAAGGAAAAGAGTGCAGGAGTGAAGAAGGAGTAGAGACCACAAAAAGAGAGAAAAGCAAACAGAGAGCAGAAAAACAGTGAGAAGAGGAAAACAGAAGGAATAGAAAGAAAAAGCAGAGGACAGGAGGAGCAGCCAGGAAGACTCACAGGAAGTGCAGCAGAGAGGCCTGAGCCACTATCATCATCTCTCACAGCACAGGAGCTGGTGAGTATTGTAATGTACAAACCTCTGCCTGTAATACTACAGAAAAACTGCCCTGTGCTGTGCCATCACTCTGTGTGTGTGTGTGTGTTGCCCCTGTGCCAATACTGTGTGTGTGTGTTACGTCACCGCCGGAGTCTGCTCCAGCGACTTCTGCTCCGATCGCCAGGCGACGCCGTGTTCCTGCCGTGGATGGTACTGGTGATGGGAGAGAAGTTGATGCCAGCGGCACCAGTGGGCGCAGGCTCCGATCATCCACTGGGCTGGGTTAGCTTGGGATCTGCAGTACCGCTGGCTGACTGTGGGTGGCATGTGTCTTCCAGCTGAAGTTGCCAGCGTTCAGCTACAGCCAATGGGAATACACCACACCCTTCTTATTTCCCCTCCTGTCACATGATTACTGCCAGATATAGTTCTGATTTTCCTGGCTCCTGTTACGTCCTATTCTGTTGGTGATTCCTGTGTTGACTTCTGCGTGTTTTTGACTACCCTTCTGCCTACTGTTTTTGTACCTTGCTGCCCGACCCGGATCTGACCTCTGCTACGTTTGCTGACTACGTCACTACCTGCCGATTCTGTCCCTGTTCCGCAATTCCTAGTTTGACCCTGCCTGACTACTACTCTCATCGGACTGCAGCCTTCCACAGGTAGTGAGGGTCCTGTGTAATTCCAAATCCCTGTATAGGGGTTAAAGGGTTTCAGGGTTCTGGGGGTCCTACTTGGTGAGTGGCTTCACTCTAGCCTCCCCTTTACAGCCCATCTGAGTCTGTGGATCCAGGCAGGCGTTACAGTGTGTTGCCCCTGTGCTGTGCCATCACTGTGTGTGTGTGTGTTGCCCCTTTGCTGTGCCATCAGTGTGTGTGTGTGTGTATTATCCCTGTACTTTGCAGAGTTTTAATATAGATCCTGAGGCTATAAAGAGTCATAATCCTTACCATTAAATGGGGAAGACAGAAGTGAAAATTTATATTGTGTGTAGTGAGGGGCACGAAGAAGGACATCCCAACTTTAGGCCAAGTTCACATATTGCAGATTTTTTAGGGATTTGCGGTGTGAATCCACTGGTCTTGGTGCAGTGGCCTTTGCTCAGTAACAGGACGGTGGTTATATTCAGACTCTATGTGGTGATATTTGGTCATGGTGTGGCGGCATTATTTTGCAATGTAATAATACATTGCAAACCTTTATATGGTGGGTGTTGTTCAGTAACACTATGTAGTAGTATGTGTTATTTCTGACTATAAGCCGCCCCCAATAATGCATGCCGGCCCCCAATAACATGTATCATGATTATTATGATAATTTTTTTTGTTTGTTTGTTTTTTATCGGTGGGGGGGCCCCATTCAGACTTTTGCTATGGGGCCCCATGATTTCTATGTACGCCCCTGCCTGGGACTGCCCTTGTCGGCTACCTACCAGCATGGTAGCCTAGCTGCACCTCCAGTGGCTTTAGTGAAGACTCGGTAGCCATTCAGATTTGCTCCTCCATGTCAGTACTCAGTGCCTTTGGTCCAGTGGAACAACTTACCTGCTGCTTGCCCTGCGAGCATGACATATATGATGTTTTGATTGCTTGTTATTACATTTTTTTTCTGTTGCTGCAAAGGCCTAAAAAACGGTAATCTTGTCGTTTTGATTTTTTTCTGATGACACGGTTTACTGTTTGGATTAATTTATGTTTTGATAGATTGGACTTTTATATAAACACAGTAATATCAAATATGTATATTTTTTAATTTTATTTCTTTTTTTTTTAATGTGGTAAAGGGTGATGTGAACTTTTATTTTTAAAACCTTTTTCAACTTTGTACTGTACTTTGAACCTGCAAGAGTCTGACCACTTGTTCTATATACAGCAATGCTGTTTACAGAAGAAATCACAGTCTCCTATGAATGCCGGCCACTGGCTGGTTATCACAAGAGTACTATGGTGACAGACATGGGGGTTATCCACTGACCAATGGCTGTCATGACATTTATTTTATTTATTTTACTCACTTATATAGCACTATTAATTCCACAGCACAGCGTTTTACAGATGTGATTGTACCGTCCCGGGGCTCGGCCGGATGCCGAGCCGCTCGGATCCGTGCTCGGTGGGTGGCTCGAGCTCCTTACGGACCCGGGGGTCACATCGTTCTGAAAGGGGGTTGGAGCTACATGTAGGGACTTCGGTGGGGAGGTCCACGGCCGGAGCCGCGGTTGTTTGTACGGGATTTGAGTTTGTGATGCCACCCATGGATTGTGGTGAATAGATGGACACCACCGCTGCCGTTGACTAGGCTCCCGGGGACGTTGTTGCGCAGCTTGGTGTTGACCTAATGGTTGGGCTGTTGTCTTCAGTCGGGTCTTAGGTTGGATAGGTCCTTAAGTCCAGTCCTCAATCAGTTGACTTGACTCAGCCCGGTTGTTTCTGGGCCTCGTACTGGGTCTGAGTACCCCTCCTGGTGCTCCGGTTTCCAATCGGTTCCCCGGTTCGGTACCGGTGGGCAACCGCCCGTCCCCGGTTCCTACGGTTCCGCCGGCTGTAATCCCAGCTCCTGCTTGCGGCCACCACCGTCTGCCTCCTTGCCAGAGGTGACTGGGCTCCAACCCAGACACCTGGTGTAGACTATGGCAGGCCTGGACACAGGCCTGTCCTTGAACTCCACTCCACTCCACTGTGAAGACTAATCTCTTCTCGACTACTGTTTTTCCCACCTCCAGGTCTGTGAACTCCTCGGTGGGCGGAGCCAACCGCCTGGGTCCGCCCCCTAGTGTGAACATCAAACCCAGAGGGAGGTGACAAGGGTTTTGTAGTTTGGCTGCTGTCACCTTACTAAGGGGGGAGGGAATGTGTGTATGGGACTACCCGTGACAACCTGGCTAGTCCAGGGCGTCACATGATCATCTCATCAGTATCCCACGGCTGCACGCCAATGAGGACTCACAACAGCATGCCCCCCTTCCAGCATGCATTAAGTGCCGCTATCTGAGATTAACAACAAGTGTCGCTCCACCCATGGCTGTTAGAGGCAGATGAAGGCTGAGTAATTCAGCCTTTATCTGCAGGGAAAGATTCAGGATCAGCCTATGAGCTCACATCAAAGGCAGGGAAATGACTCATGACGTGCATAGCAGGGTTAATGCAGCAGTCAGATGTTAGCCGGCAAAAGATAGGCTGTCTCAACTGCTTCATGACTGTCCCTCAAGTTAAAATTTGCCAACCTGCTCCTAATCTTATCCATAATGCAGGTTTGTAATACATTGTGTAGCCACATCCACCCCATGTCTTACCATTGGTTTCTTAGTTCTCTTTCCATACAAAGACCAGTCAGAACCGAATTCCAGCAGTGGCCTAGTGGTTGCAAGTACAAAGGCGCTTCTGAGCAAACGTAACAAGTGTCTATTAGATGGCTCCAATTGTGCCACTTTTATTAAGACGCCTTCAAGTGTTAACAAATTGGCGCACATCGCTCCATCTTGGCACAATATGCATAAAGTAGGGATTGCCACTTAATAAATGTTGTCTGTTTCCTCTGAATAGTGACCATTGCTGAGTTCGGCCTCCCTCCTGGTTGCCTCCGGGGCCACCTCTCTGCTTGTTGAACCTCTTTAGTCATTTTTTTACTCTTATACAAGGTCCTGTGTCTCCTGTATTCTGCTGCTCCATGTCTCGGTCTTTATTCTTCTTTCAGGTAGTACGTAGTGCACAATGTTAGTGCCCCAATCACAGAGACTGAATCCCATAATAATTGTAGTGTAATTTGGGCCAGGAGTTGAATTTCTGACATCTATTCTCTGTAGTGACTCCTCTATACTGCCCGATTCTAGTTGTGATATATTCAGGGTAGTAGTGATCATTACCATCATTATCACTGTGTGAGGAGAAAATCAGACAAAAAAACCACACAACACGATATATATCTAAATTTATGTTTGTTTTTTATTAGAAGATCAATAAGCAGCATTGTATTGAAAGTATACTGGCCCTTTGAGAAATTACACAATGGTCACAGTGCCTCTCAGGTGAGCCCCCGTGTGGACTACAGAACCAGCTGCAGTCATTGGGGACCAGCTGAGAGGCACTGGACCCAAAGATCCAGAGGAAGGCGAAGAAACCCCCCGGAGAGTTCTGCCTCAGGGGGGAAAAAAATTCCTTCTGACCCCAGTTCTGGCGATCGGATATTTCCCTGGATCACGTCAGTCCTGCTTCAAATTGCAATATATTTACATGTAATTATTAGTGATGGGCGGATAGTAAAATATTCGGGTTTGGATTGTTGGATCAAATACCCAGTACTATTCCAGTATTCATCACGAGTAACTGACCTAATGCAAGTCAATGGGGAACTCGAGTGTTATTCTAAGGACATCTTCAAAAAAAATGCTCGGGTTCCACATTGACTTACATTAGGTTAATTATTCTTCAGTAATACTGAGATAGTACTCGGCATTCAGTACAACTAATCCAAACCCGAATATCTATTAACCCATCACTAGTAATTATAAGCTATGGAGTGCTAATCTTACAAAGAAAAATATACACACACCCTGCTCCTAGGAGCTTACAATCTAATATACAATATGACATATGCACACAAACATATGCACACTCAACTTGATGCTCACACACATACAGACACATATGCCCACAAACACACACATACACACTCACCTCAAGACACACATACACAAACACACACCCCTTCAGTGCTGCAGTGCTGCGGACAGAAACGATCACCCCTTAATTGCTGGGACTCCACACAAACCTTCACAAATAAATCCTTTCATTACCTGGACGCCATACAAACCCTCACACACCCCTTTAGTAGTGGGGTCAAATAGACACTGACACACTGTCCCTTTATTGCTGGGGCCACACAAACTACCTTTCATTCTTGGAACACACACCTTCAGTGCTGCAGTTCTGGGAAGCGATCATACATACACACAAACACACACACACACACACACACACACACACACACACACACACACCCCTTCAGTGCTGCAGTTCTGGGAAGCGATCATACATACAACAAACACACACACACACACACACACACACACACACACACACCCCTTCAGTGCTGCAGTGCTGCGGAAAGAAACGATCACCCCTTAATTGCTGGGACTCCACACAAACCTTCACAAATAAATCCTTTCATTACCTGGACGCCATACAAACCCTCACACACCCCTTTAGTAGTGGGGTCAATAGACACTGACAAACTGTCCCTTTATTGCTGGGGCCACACAAACAACCTTTCATTCTTGGAACACACACCTTCAGTGTTGCAGTTCTGGGAAGCGATCATACATACACACACTCATACACACATACACACACACACACACACACACACACACACATACATACACATACATACACACACACACTTACACACACATACACACACACACTTACACACGCACACACACATACATACCTTCTAGGTCTGAACCTGAAAATTCTTCTCGCTTGATAATTGTAGGTCCTATGACAGCCTTGTGGAAGGGTCAAGAAGAAATAAAACATGCAGAGATAGTTATTGCTTGGAACAATCATGGTGATGAGTCCATACAGTGCACACTGCTGATCTCTTCCTTGTCCTGCTGTGCTGTTTGTGCTGTGCAGCGAGTCCTTCTTCACCCCTCTCCGATGTTGCCCGATCCTCCAGTATTCAGTGAAGAGCTACCTACCTGGACCAGTCGTCTTCAAGCTGTGACACAAGATGGTTCTGGATTAGAGCTTTGTACATTCTATAGCATTTGTGATGTCATGTGAGGTCTATGATATCAAGTGCACTGTGATGTCATGTGCTTTGCGATGTCATCATACCTGGAAGCAAATCAAATTCATGTTAAAACAATAACTTTATTTAATTAAAACCACACACAATTGAATACTGCACAATAAAAATTTGCTACAACGTTAGTCATAAATCAATGTATACCTCAGAGGGGGAGGGGCCCAGGATGGATTCCCTAGACTTCCCCTACCTGGCCGCAGAGGTTGGTACTATGCAGAGATTGTTCGCCCCACCTTCTGATAGACGATTGATTGGCTGTCTCGAGCATGGCCCCGCCCATAGAGGCCAGCATACTATTCAGGCCTCGGATTGAAATGAGCCCTGACTGCCTAGCGTGCGTTCCAGCTACTTGTAGGGAGTAGTGATGAGCGAGTACTAAAAAGCTCGGGTGCTCGAAGCTCGGGCCGAGCCTCCCAAGATACTCGTGTACTCGGCCCGAGCAACGAGCCCAATGTTATCCTATGGGAGACCCGAGTATTTTTGTGAAATGACCTCCCGGCAGCATGGAGAAACCCTAAAAATGGCACAAAAGTCTCAGAAGAGTGCTCAAATGACATGGCAACAGCATGGGGAAGACCCCTTGAAGCATTTATCACTCAAAAGTCACAGCTGTGAACAATTTTGTCCGCGTTTTACGCCATTTTTACGGACTCACCAGAAAACCTTCCAAAATGACCCCAAAATGATTTTTCATGGCAGAAATGTTAAGGGCACATACCCAATAGTGAGATAGAGCTGGTGTATGTTACTTTTTGAGATTAATACATGAAAGATTTTACGTGAAAACATTGTGTGGCACTCCGATGTCCCTGAGAAGAGACGTACATGAAGGCCTCTTGAGTCTAATGTGCCCATTTTGAGGAAGTGAGTCTTTGTAGTATTTTCCTTTGCCAGGGCAGTCCAAAATTGTGAGGTTCACCAATGTCCCTGGATAGAGACGTGCATGATGGCCTGTAAACCTGAAGTGCCCATTGTAAGGAAGTGGGTCTATTTTAGTATAGCCCTTTGCCAGGGCAGCCAAAAATTGGGAGGCTCCACATTGTCCCTGGATAGAGACGTGCATGATGGCCTGTAAACCTGAAGTGCCCATTGTAAGGAAGTGGGTCTATTTCAGTATAGCCCTTTGCCAGGGCAGCCAAAAATTGGGAGGCTCCACATTGTCCCTGGATAGAGACGTGCATGATGGCCTGTAAACCTGAAGTGCCCATTGTAAGGAAGTGGGTCTATTTTAGTATAGCCCTTTGCCAGGGCAGCCAAAAATTGGGAGGCTCCACATTGTCCCTGGATAGAGACGTGCATGATGGCCTGTAAACCTGAAGTGCCCATTGGAAGGAAGTGGGTGTATTATAGTATAGCCATTAGGCAGGGAAGCCAAACATTGGGAGGCTCCACGTTGTCCCTGGATAGAGACGTGCATGAAGGCCTGTAAACCTGAAGTGCCCATTGGAAGGAAGTGGGTGTATTATAGTATAGCCCTTAGGCAGGGAAGCCAAACATTGGGAGGCTCCACGTTGTCCCTGGATAGAGACGTGCATGAAGGCCTGTAAACCTGAAGTGCCCATTGGAAGGAAGTGGGTGTATTATAGTATAGCCCTTAGGCAGGGCAGCCAAAAATTGGGAGGCTCCACGTTGTCCCTGGATAGAGACGTGCATGAAGGCCTGTAAACCTGAAGTGCCCATTGGAAGGAAGTGGGTGTATTATAGTATAGCCATTAGGCAGGGAAGCCAAACATTGGGAGGCTCCACGTTGTCCCTGGATAGAGACGTGCATGAAGGCCTGTAAACCTGAAGTGCCCATTGGAAGGAAGTGGGTGTATTATAGTATAGCCCTTAGGCAGGGCAGCCAAAACTTGAGAGGCTCCACGTTGTCCCTGGATAGAGACCTGTTAGGTTCTTAGTGCCTCCGTGCTTGCATTTAAAAACCGCACGTGTGTGCCTGTTGGTGGCAGCTTTCCGCTGCATTTGTGTGAGTTTTGCAAAAACTTGGATATAACACACAAGTCTAGTGAATACACATCAGCACAGCATTGCAAAATGCGCAAGGGCGTTGTCAACGAACAAGGAAGTGGACGTGATGGTGGTGCAGGCAGACACCGAGGTTGTGTGCAAGCTCTAATTTCGCCACAACAAAGGGCCACATCTAGTCGCTCGCACGTCCTGTCCCAAATTCTTGGGGACCGCAGCAGTACACCGCTCTTGAACCAAGACCAGTGTCAACAGGTTGTTAGTTGGATAGCGGATAATGCTTCCAGTCAGATTGGCACCACCACAAACACTCTGTCTTCCACACGGTCAAGTGTCAGTAGCCGTGATACTGCACCGCACATTTCAGAACCTGATCCTCCTTCCTACCACCAGGCCGAGTACACGTCCACGGACATTACTGATCCCACACTTGGACACTCGGAATAGCTGTTCGTTCACGTTTCCATTCACAAATTCTGGCCTCTCGCCAGCTCCTGTTGAAGTGGGCCATGACGAGATTGTATGTACAGATGCACAAATATTTGAGCAGCCACGTTCTCACGAAGTTGGCAACGTGTCTCAACAAGGGGTGGACGATGATGAGACACAATTGTCAGGAAGTCAGGAGGAGGAGCAGGGTGCGGAAGAGGAAGACGACGTGGTGGATGATCCAGTAACTGACCAAACCTGGCAGGAGGATATGCAGAGCGAGGACAGCAGTGCACAGGGGGAGGGAGGCGTAGCATCCCAACAGGCAGTAAGAAGCAGAGTGGTGGCCCCAGGCAGACGTCAGGCAACTGTTCCCCGGAAAAACACGACACAAGGTGCCTGTACAAATGTTAGGTCTTCCCGAGTCTGGCTGTAATACTATTGTATGTATTGAGGATTTCGATTGCGTTAGGGCAATGACAACCAGAGACGAGTTCTTGGTGCAAGACATTTATAATATGCAACCAGCAAATATGTACATAAACGGAACAAAAACAAAGTAGAACATAAATACAGGAAATACCTTCCAGGGACTGAGCGAAAGGGAATTCCCGGGACCGCGCACCGGACTCCCCCAGGGAGACCACCAACAGCAAACCCCTATACAGGGACTGTCTGGCAATCACCCCAGAAGCCCTAAATGCGCAGCAGCCGGGACACAAAAGGGCAATAGGTAAGTCGAAAAATGTCTGTACGTGATGTGAGTCCAGAGTGGTATTAAACGGAAGGAACCGGGCAGAAGTTCCGACCAAAGACGGCAAACGGAGTCCAGGTACAGCTAGATGATACCAGATGAAGTCCAGAGTCGGTGTCGGTTGTTTTCCAAGAGGATCCGAATAACAATCAGGAACCAAAAGCAGCAGGGCAGGAGCACACAGGAAGCAGTATACTCAGGCACTGGACTAAGCTTTAGGGGCGGCTTTTAAACAGATGGACAGGAAGTAGGGCAACAGAACAGAAAACTCCATGTTAACAAAGGGCAAGCTCTTTCAAAAGAAAACTGGAAAACCCGGAACTCTGACACTGGCAGTTTTTAAGTTGGCTCCAGATGATTCTAAAAAAGCCATTTGCAACACCTGCCATGCCAGCATCAGCAGGGGTACCAAAACTAGCAGCCTGACCACCACCAGCATGATCAGGCACATGTCAGCCAAGCACCCGACTTTGTGGGAAGTACAACAGAGTCGAGGAGCAGTGCTTGCTGATGTCACTGCTACGTCTTCGCTGGTTGTGCATGCGAGCCAATCCCCTGTCCATGCTGCCTGCGAACAAGCCTCCTCCACTCCTGCACCTGCAGTTGCCTACGCAGAAAGAACACCATCATCAAGCACGTCCTTGTCCCAGCGCAACGTTCAGTTATCCATTCAGCAAACCTTTGAGCGCAGGCGCAAATACACTGCCAACACCCCACATGCCACAGTTCTAAATGCTAACATTTCGCGACTGCTTGCGCTGGAAATGTTGCCTTTTAGGCTGGTTGAGACAGAAGCATTCCGCGAACTGATGGTGGCAGCTGTCCCACGTTACTCGGTCCACAGACGCCACTATTTCTCCCTGTGTGCCGTCCCCGCATTGCATAACTAACCACGTGTCACAAAACATCACACGTGCCCTGAACAACGCTGTTTCAGCCAAAGTCCACCTAACCACAGACACGTGGACAAGTGCATGTGGGCAAGGACGCTACATCTCGTTGACGTCACACTGGGTTAATATTGTGCAAGCTGGGACCCAGTCTGAGCGAGGGACGGAACACGTCCTTCACACACCAAGTTTTGCAGGCCCTACCTCAGTCAGGGTTTCACACACACTTTACAGCTCCGGAATGTCATGCTCCTCAGCCTCCTCCTCCTCCTGCGCATCCTGATCCACTTTACCCTCCACACCAGTCCCAAGCTGGAAGTGTCGCTGGCGGAGGAGGGGACGGTGCGCTCTCCCACTGCTCGGGTCCGGCTGACGCAGCTCTACGGCTGCTGCTGCTCGTTGGCTCGAGCGATGGCCGGATCCCGGGGACTCGAGCGGCGCTACTCGCCCGTGAGTGAAAAGGGGTGGTTTGGGTTTTGGGGATATTGTCCGTGACGCCACCCACGGTTGTGGTGATTGTGTGGACACCACCGCTGCTCTGGACGGGGATCCCGGGAGCCTGTGACAGGGAGCAGCTTTGTTGTTATTTCTCCCCTCCGTGGGTAGGGGGGTTGGTTGTCCCGGGGCCTGGTGATGGGGTAGAGATGGATGACAGGCGGGTTGCGGGGCCTGATGAAGTGCATGGTCGCAGGGGCAGCGCTGTGCCGCACGGCACGGAGGTACTCACTCAGCCCAATGATGATGACACAGTTCAGGGTAAAACAAGTGGCTGGATGGACGGGTCACTCGGACGGCTGCGGTTGTTCCTCCCTGCAGGTTAGTGATGACTGTCTCTCCCTGCACCTAAGTTAAGTGTTGGTAGTGATGGTTTCCCAACGGTAACCCGCTCCCTGACCTGGATATGGGCCGGAGGAGCCCCTTTTGCCCACAGGCGCTGGCCCTGGGAGACGGTTGCCCTTGGCGGTGGCTGTGTCTCCCCTTCACGGTTGTACGGTTGCCTTCTATCTGGACTTGGCTGTTTGGAAACCCTGAGGTCCCCTTCAATAACGGATTTGGCAAATTCACGGCGACACCAAGCCTTGCCGGGATCCGAAAGTCCTCTGCCAATGGTGCTGGCTTCTCTTTGTATACCGGTCCGGTACGGCCGGGTCACCACCCGTCCACGGTCCTTACGGCAGACTCCAATCGGCCTCCACTGCAGACGGTCACCACATCCTGCCAACCTTGCTGTCCTGTCCGGGCCACACACCCGGACCAACTTCAGGCTCTTTGCTGTCACTTTTCTCCTCTCTACTACTTTCCTCCTTCCAGTTCCTTAGCTTAACTCTCACTGCCTGTGTTTTCCCTCCTCCTCGGTGGGTGGAGACCAACCGCCTGGCTCCACACCCTGGTGTGGACAACAGCCCCTGGGGAAGGCAACAAGGATTTTGTGTTTTGACTATGATATGCCTGCAGGGAGTGTGGGGTGTTTAAGTGTTGTGCTCTGTGGCCCCTGGCTTGTCCAGGGCGACACAGAAGCACTGCAGCACTGCCTCGGCGAAGCGGCAACAGGCAGTGCTGAAGCTAATCTGCATAGGTGACAAACCCCACAATGCAGAAGAGGTGTGGACAGCTCTGAAACAGCAGGCAGATCACTGGCTCACAACTCTGAACCTAAAGCCAGGAAAGGTCGTGTGTGACAATGGCCGGAACCTGGTGGCGGCTTTGAGGCGAGGCCAGCTGACACATGTTCCATGCGTGGCCCATGTGCTCAACCTCGAGGTTCAGCGGTTTCTAAAGTCATACTCAGAGCTGTCTGATCTGCTGGTAAAAGTTCGCCGCCTGTCTGCACATTTTCGAAAGTCACCTACTGCTTCAGCCGGCCTTGCCGGCTTAAGACGCCGTTTGCATCTTCCGGCACACAGACTGGTGTGTGATGTCCCCACGCGTTGGAATTCAACTCTGCACATGTTGGTCAGGATATGTGAGCAGAAGAGGGCAGTTGTTGAGTACCTGCATCACCTAAGCCGTCGGGAAATGGGTCAAACTCCACACATAACACCTGAGGAGTGGAGATGGATGTCCGACCTATGCACCATCCGCCAAAACTTTGAGGACTACAACAAGATGGTGAGCGGCGATGACGACATTATTAGCGTCACCATACCGCTTCTCTGCCTTCTAAAATGGTCTCTGCTCAGAAAACAAACATGATGCATTGCAGGCGGAGCGCGATGAGTTTCAGCAAGAAACAGTAGTGGGTGTGGGTGATGAATGATAACACACAGCCCAGCCTCGTCTCATCACAACGTGCAGTGGAGGACTATGACGAGGAGGAGGATGAAGACATGGAGCAACTCTCTGGCCAAATTGAGGATATGACATGCAGTCATATCCTCGGTTCAGCGTGGCTGGCCAGAGGACAGGGTAGATGATGAGGAGGAGGAGGACAGCATGTTCAGTCATCGTGTTGGTCAGGATACTGAAGTGATGGCTGTTAAGAGTCTGGCACACATGGCTGACTTTATGGTAAGCTGCCTGTCTCGTGACCCTCGCGTTAAGAACATCTTGGCCGACAATCATTACTGGTTGGTAACACTGTTAGACCCACGCTAAAAGGAGAACTTTTTGTCTCTTATTCCCGAGGCGGAGAGGTCAGGCAAAATGCAGCAGTTCCAGAAGGCCATAGTCACGGAAGTAGGCAAAGCATTCCCCTCACAAAACGCTAGCGGCATAGGTCATGAATCAGTGGACAACCGAGGCGTACAGCCGAGAGAGGCACAAGTCCAATCCGCCAGAGGTAGGGGAACAGTCTTTAAGATGTGTGACAGTTTTCTCAGCCCCTCACGTACCACAGCCCCTGAGGTGCGGGGTAGTGCCACAAGAAATCCTAAGTTTGCCCAGATGCTGAAGGAGTACCTTGCAGATCGAACAACTGTACTCCGACATTCCTCTGTGCCTTACAATTATTGGGTATCCAAGCTGGACACGTGGCATGAATTGGCTCTCTACGCCTTGGAAGTCCTGGCCTGCCCTGCTGCTAGCGTTTTGTCAGAGCGTGTTTTTAGTGCCGCAGGTGGAATCATTACAGATAAACGCACCCGCCTGTCAACTGAAAATGCTGACAAGCTGACTCTGATCAAGATGAACAAGGGTTGGATTGGGCCAGACTTCACCACACCACCAGCAAATGAGAGCGGAATTTAAAGTTTGCCATGTACCTCCACTCACCCATGGGTACACACTTCTGGACTTTGGATAATCGCTGGACTGCTCCTCCTTCTCCTCATGCGCCACCATGATGATGACCGTTACAAATTGCAATACTTAGGCCTTTGTTTCAGGTATACCCCCAGTGGTAAATTTTTTCGCCCATTCTTTGCAGAATGGACATTACAACGACAGGAGACCCGCTCCTTTGCAATGGGAACAATGTTTTGAGGCCCTCATGCACGTCTCTACCCAGGGACAACGTGGAGCCTCCCAATTTTTGGCTGCCCTGCCTAAGGGCTATACTACAATAGACCCACTTCCTTCCAATGGGCACTTCAGGTTTACAGGCCCTCATGCACGTCTCTATCCAGGGACAACGTGGAGCCTGACGCTGCCACCGACTGCCACACACGTGCTGTTTTTAAATGCAAGCACGGACGCAATAAGAACCTAACTGGTTTTTAGGAGCGACAATTACTGAGAAGTCTGACACTATCAGACACTGCTGACTGACGTGTATTATACACTAGACTTGTGCGTTATATAATAGTTTGTGCAAAACGCGCACCTGTACGCTGCCACCGACTGCCACACACGTGCTGTTTTTAAATGCAAGCACGGACGCAATAAGAACCTAACTGGTTTTTAGGAGCGACAATTACTGAGAAGTCTGACACTATCAGACACTGCTGACTGACGTGTATTATACACTAGACTTGTGCGTTATATAATAGTTTGTGCAAAACGCGCACCTGTACGCTGCCACCGACTGCCACACACGTGCTGTTTTTAAATGCAAGCACGGACGCAATAAGAACCTAACTGGTTTTTAGGAGCGACAATTACTGAGAAGTCTGACACTATCAGACACTTCTGACTGACGTGTATTATACACTAGACTTGTGCGTTATATAATAGTTTGTGCAAAACGCGCACCTGTACGCTGCCACCGACTGCCACACACGTGCTGTTTTTAAATGCAAGCACGGACGCAATAAGAACCTAACTGGTTTTTAGGAGCGACAATTACTGAGAAGTCTGACACTATCAGACACTGCTGACTGACGTGTATTATACACTAGACTTGTGCGTTATATAATAGTTTGTGCAAAACGCGCACCTGTACGCTGCCACCGACTGCCACACACGTGCTGTTTTTAAATGCAAGCACGGACGCAATAAGAACCTAACTGGTTTTTAGGAGCGACAATTACTGAGAAGTCTGACACTATCAGACACTGCTGACTGACGTGTATTATACACTAGACTTGTGCGTTATATAATAGTTTGTGCAAAACGCGCACCTGTACGCTGCCACCGACTGCCACACACGTGCTGTTTTTAAATGCAAGCACGGACGCAATAAGAACCTAACTGGTTTTTAGGAGCGACAATTACTGAGAAGTCTGACACTATCAGACACTGCTGACTGACGTGTATTATACACTAGACTTGTGCGTTATATAATAGTTTGTGCAAAACGCGCACCTGTACGCTGCCACCGACTGCCACACACGTGCTGTTTTTAAATGCAAGCACGGACGCAATAAGAACCTAACTGGTTTTTAGGAGCGACAATTACTGAGAAGTCTGACACTATCAGACACTGCTGACTGACGTGTATTATACACTAGACTTGTGCGTTATATAATAGTTTGTGCAAAACGCGCACCTGTACGCTGCCACCGACTGCCACACACGTGCTGTTTTTAAATGCAAGCACGGACGCAATAAGAACCTAACTGGTTTTTAGGAGCGACAATTACTGAGAAGTCTGACACTATCAGACACTGCTGACTGACGTGTATTATACACTAGACTTGTGCGTTATATAATAGTTTGTGCAAAACGCGCACCTGTACGCTGCCACCGACTGCCACACACGTGCTGTTTTTAAATGCAAGCACGGACGCAATAAGAACCTAACTGGTTTTTAGGAGCGACAATTACTGAGAAGTCTGACACTATCAGACACTGCTGACTGACGTGTATTATACACTAGACTTGTGCGTTATATAATAGTTTGTGCAAAACGCGCACCTGTACGCTGCCACCGACTGCCACACACGTGCTGTTTTTAAATGCAAGCACGGACGCAATAAGAACCTAACTGGTTTTTAGGAGCGACAATTACTGAGAAGTCTGACACTATCAGACACTGCTGACTGACGTGTATTATACACTAGACTTGTGCGTTATATAATAGTTTGTGCAAAACGCGCACCTGTACGCTGCCACCGACTGCCACACACGTGCTGTTTTTAAATGCAAGCACGGACGCAATAAGAACCTAACTGGTTTTTAGGAGCGACAATTACTGAGAAGTCTGACACTATCTGGACTGTTTTACACTGTGTACACCAGCCCCAGATATGATGAAGGCTGGTATACGGTCACCACTACCCTGCCTGCCTGCCTGCCTGTATACTGCTACAATAGTCCTGACAAGGACTCTTCTGGTCACTAGCCTGTATTCCGACCTGGCTATACCCTGCCTGTATATAGCAACAATAGTCCTGAGAAGGACTCTGCTACTGTACTCCGACCTGGCTATACCCTGCCTGCCTGTATACAACTAGAATAGTCCTGAGAAGGACTTTTGGTCACACTGTTTGCAGCCCTGCAACTGAAAAAGCTATAAAGGGCCGCAAAGCTTTCCCTGAATCAGCGACACTCTCCCTACACTCACTGTCAGAATAGCTGTGAGCAGAGCACAGCGCGCCGGCCTATATAAAGGCTCGGTGACGCTGTGCAGGCCGGCCAATCACTGCAATTCCACAACTAACAGGGCTGTGGCATTGCAGTGGTCTGCCAGCCAATCCCTGCATGAGGGCTGGCTCTCAAAAGAGCGCCAACATGCAGAAATGAAGACCACGAGTAAAGCACGAGTATCGCGAGATTACTCGGTCCCCGCCGAGCAGCCCGAGTACAGTGATACTCGTGCGAGTACCGAGTAGTGACAAGCATGCTCGCTCATCACTAGTAGGGAGTTTTCTTCCTGGGGACACCGTATGTTTACAGGTATAAAAAAGCTGCCTTTGAATACAACATGGTCTATCTGGCTATATGAGCCTCAGGTTCAATTTGGGATGCCCCTGATGAAACCCCTGGCATTTGGAAAGGGAGGAGAAACGCGTCAGGCGTGAGGCTACTCAAGCTAAGTTATTGTGTTATTGTGTCATTTGGCACATCTTTTATGCTGTGCAATATTATTTGCCATTGGGTATATTGTGCTTTTTGCTATTGAGCGCTATTTATCATTTGGCAAATATGATACTATTAGCATAATGATCTGTTACTGGGCATGCCACTAATACATCTCATGTTATTCCATATGACATTGCTAATACAGGCAGGGTCGGACTGGGGTGCCAGGGGCCTACTAGGGAAATTACCTCTAGGAGCCCACACTGTAGCTACCATAAACGGTTTTATTACTTGTTCATTTTCGGCTTCTCTCAGTATAACTTGCGCCTTTTAGCAAACTACGGTGTGCAAAAATGAACTGTATTGTGCCCTGCAGATATCACAGGATTTCTTGTAGCCTCTTATTTATTGTAGTTAATTATGGAATCTATTATTTACAATCAGTCGCAGTTTTTCTTACACACGGACATTCCTTGTCTTAGGAAAACCACTGAGTCCATCAGGAAAACAATATTCAAAGAGAAGCAGAATGTTATCCAGCATCTTCAAATGGAAAAGTTTACTAAAATTAATCCCCCTATGCCACCATCTATCCACCATATAGGGTCTGTCCCCACTGACTTGGGAAATCCCCTATAGAGTCAGTATGTGGTGGTGTGAAACATTACCACTCCAATACACTTTTCCATTTGGAGACTCCGGTGAATATTTGCTTCACTTTAGTCTGACATTTATCTATTTTTTCTGTCTTTGTTATCATAGTGGTATCTGTAGCGCCCCTGAGACCCTCAGGGCACTACAGGGAACTGCATTCTCTTGGGGATGCAGGACCTACTCCCTGGGACTTGGAATATCAGTGCCGATTCCACCAAAACACGACCAAAATCCTAGTTCTCCACTGCACACAGGGCATAGAGGGTTAACCATGTAAGGGGATGGTCGCCATGGGAACGAGTCCCTCAGTATAGCCAGCCTGGTGGGAGGGGTCAGCAGTCAGTCAGTCGGTAGTCGGTAGTGAGTTGAGTGGCACACAGAAGAGGTGTGCAGACGTGCCTGAGCTGGGTTTGTGTAACGGTGATCCGGGGGCACAGGAGAGAGGTCGCCAGGATGGGTACCGGAGATACCGCTGGGACCAGAGCACGCACGGGGCACGGGGCACAGGGCCCTAGGTCAAGCGTCAGTTTCATACGGTTTGATAAATACCTTCCCAGTGAGGACACCTTCACGGACTTCACCGAACCAAATAATCCGGGGGCATCAGCAGTAAACTAGGATCGGGGTTTGGACATTTACCTCCCTGCAGGGTCTGCACTGCCCTCCAAATGGAGAAGGAGACTGTACCCCAAAAGGGACGTCTGGGCTCACAAACGCTCCATGCTACGGGGACCCAATCAACTGAGAGTGCCGGGGACCGTGCAACCTAGGTCATTACATTGGCACTGATACTCCAAGGGACCTGAACCAGTGGTTCAAACGTCAGAGTGAGTAGAGACTGTTAAAGACAACCTGGTGAGGTCTCCGTTATTACCCTGCAACATCTCCCAGGCACAGCTCTACCTACAGAGGATCTAACGCCATTGCTGCATACACCACCAGCCCATCAGATGCATCCAACTACTCCACAGCGTGGCTGGCCAGTAAAGGTCTAAAAGATGAAAAAATAATGACATGGCCTCCTTGTTCACCTGATCTGAACCCCATAGAGAACCTGTGGTCCCTCATAAAATGTAAGATCTACGGGGAGGGAAAACAGTACACCTCTCGGAGCAGTGTCTGGGAGGCTGTGGTGGCTGCTGCGCGCAATGTTGATCGTAAACAGATCAAGCAACTGACAGAATCTATGGATGGTAGGCTGTTGAGTGTCATCATAAAGAAAGGTGGCTATATTGGTCACTAATTTTTTGGGGTTTTGTTTTTGCATGTCAGAAATGTTTATTTCTAAATTTTGTGCAGTTATATTGGTTTACCTGGTGAAAATAAACAAGTGAGATGGGAATATATTTGATTTTTATTAAGTTGCCTAATAATTCTGCACAGTAATAGTTACCTGCACAAACAGATATCCTCCTAAGATCTTCGTTCCGAATAGCATGTGCAATGCAAGTTACATAGTTTTATAGTTACATAGTTACATAGTTACATAGTTACTTAGGTTGAAAAAAGACCTAGGTCCATCTAGTTCAACCTTCCTCCACCAGTTCTACATTTAGTCACTAAGTCATTTATAACCAACAATGTTGTGTGTACTGAGGAAATCATCCAGCCCTTTTTTAAAAGCTGTTATAGTATCTGCCATTACTACCTCTTGTGGTAGGGCATTCCACAGTCTGACTGCTCTAACTGTAAAGAACCCTTTCCTATTTAGGTGTCGGAATCGCTTTTCTTCCACTCGCAGTGAGTGCCCCCTGGTCCTTAGTATTGTTTTCGGAAGAAATAAGTCATGTGCCAGTCCTTTATATTGACCACACATGTATTTATACATATAAATGAGATCTCCTCTGAGACGTCTTTTTTCTAAGCTAAACATATCTAACTTTTTCAACCTGCCATCATATGGGAGGCCTTCCATTCCTTGTAATAGTCTAGTTGCCCGCCTTTGAACTGACTCTAACTTCTGAATGTCCTTTTTAAAATGTGGAGCCCAAAACTGGATCCCGTATTCCAGATGTGGCCTTACAAGTGATTTATAGAGGGGTAACAATACGTTGGGATCACGGGATCTAATCTCTCTTTTTATACACCCTAAAATCTTGTTTGCTTTAGCAGCTGCTGCTTGACATTGAGTGCTGCTGCTCAGCTTATTTGTAATGAGAATACCCAAGTCCTTCTCCTGTTCTGTAGTCACGAGTTTACTTCCATTTAATGTATATGCAGCTATAGGATTACTCCGTCCTAGGTGCATTACTTTACATTTATCAACATTAAATCTCATTTGCCAAGTATCTGCCCATTCTGACATCTTATCCAGATCTTTTTGTAATATTGTACTATCCAGGTCAGTTTTTAATATCCTACATAGATTGGTGTCATCGGCAAAGACTGACACTGTACTATCAATCCCATCCACAAGGTCATTAATAAAGAGAGTAAAAAGAATTGGTCCTAGTACAGATCCCTGCGGCACCCCACTGCTGACTATAGCCCATTTAGAGAATGTACCATTTATGACTACTCTTTTTGTTTCCTATCTTTTAGCCAATTCCTTACCCAGTTGCATATTGTGTCCCCTAGTCCTTGCTTCTGGAGCTTTAGTATAAGGCTATTATGTGGTACAGTATCAAATGCCTTTGCAAAGTCCAAATAAATCACATCAGCTGCATTACCAATATCCAGGTTTGAACTTACCCCCTCATAGAACCCCAACAGGTTGGTTAGACACGACTTATCTTTCATGAATCCATGCTGTTTGTCAGTTATCATATTATTTTCTGCAATATATTTTTGCATGTCATCCCTTAAAATGCCCTCAAAAACTTTGCATACTACTGATGTCAGGCTTACTGGACGGTAGTTGCCTGGATCTACCCTCTTACCTTTCTTAAATATCGGTACCACATCAGCAATCCTCCAATCCTGAGGCACCAACCCTGTTACAAGTGAGTCTAAAAAGATGAGATACAGCGGTCTGTCGATTACGGAGCTCAATTCCCTCAATATTCGTGGATGAATGCCATCTGGCCCTGGGGATTTGTCAATGTTTAATTTACTCAGACGTAGGCGTACTTCATCTTGTGTTAAATTAATTATATCGGGTGGTGGACTTTGATTTTTCACTTGTTGAATGATCCCTGGTACAGTCAGTTCCTTGGTGAATACAGATGAGAAATGCCTATTTAATATCTCAGTCTTTTGTTTGTCCTCTATAACTAACTTGTTATTATATTTTAAGGGTCCGATACTATCCTTTGTTTTCCTTTTGGCATTAATGTATTTATAAAAGATTTTGGGATTTATTTTAATGTCATTGGCGATTTTTGTTTCAGTAGCTAGTTTTGCTTGTTTGATTTCTTTTTTGCATTGCCTATTGATATCTTTATACTCCTGCAATGCTATTTCTGTATTCTCAGCCTTTAAGATTTTAAACGCCCTTTGTTTTTGTTTTATTGTACTTTGTACAGTCTGATTTTTCCATAGTGGTTTCTTTTTATTCCGGGACATTTTATTACCAGAGGGTATACGTTTTTTACAGGACTCTAGTAGTATATCCTTAAACTTACCCCATTTATGTTCGGTATCCCCAGTTACCATGACTCTGTCCCAATCTACACATTTAAGCTCTTCCCTTAATTTGTTGAAATCAGCTTTCCTAAAATTCCAGGTTTTAGCATTCCCCCTTTGAAATGTTCTATTGAATATTATGTCGAAGCTTACCATATTATGATCGCTGGTGCCCAAGTGCTCCCGGACCTGTAGATCTGAAATTGTATCCGGTCTATTTGACAGGACCAGATCTAGCAAATTATCTCCCCTGGTCGGTTCACCTACCATCTGAGAGAGGAAATGGTCTTGAATGGTAGATAAGAACTTACAGCTTTTAGCAGAACCAGAAGATTCTATGTCCCACTGTATGTCTGGATAGTTGAAATCCCCCATAATAAGAACCCGATTATTATTATTAGCTGCCTTTTCAATTTGTTCCAGCATTTCACCCTCTATTTGTTCAGGTATGTTAGGAGGCTTATAGCAAACTCCAATTAGCATTTTTCCATTATTCCCCTCCCCATGTACATTTACCCATACTGACTCTACATTGTTGCTGTTCCCCTCAATGTCATCATACAACACAGGTTTTAGGTTAGATTTGATAAATATACACACCCCACCACCTTTTTGGCCTTTCCTGTCCTTCCTAAATGTACTATAACCCTGTATGTTTGTCACACAGTCATGGCTTTCATCCAGCCAGGTTTCCGTAATGCCCACCACATCATAATCCATGGTTGACATAAGAGTCTCCAATTCATTCATTTTGTTTGCAAGACTTCTTGCATTTGCCAGTAGACATTTAATCCTATTAACACCTTTATTACTCCTAGCCTCCCTACATTCCTTGTATGTCCCATCCCCCCCTAATCCTTCATTGACCCCTACCGTCTCCCTGTCTCTATCTGCTCTATCTATCCCCTTATTTGCTCCACTACCCTCCCTCCCCCCCCCCCCCCCCCCCCCCCCGATCCTAGTTTAAAAGCTCCTCCATCCGTCTGACCATTTTCTCCCCCCAGCACAGCTGCACCTTCCCCATTGAGGGGAAAAACTAACAATGTAACGAGTAACCTGAATGCTGTACATTTCGTGGCGGTAGCAAATACTGCGGAATTCGGGTTACTCATTACATTGCGAGTTTTTCCCCATTGACTTGCATTGCACATGCTATTTGGAATGAATATGCGAGTATTAGACAGTACTCGTTATGACTGTAGCGAGTGCGATTAGTTAGGTACTCGATCAACTCTACTTACAGCAAATGAAAACCCAAAAATCATTATCTCAGAAAATTAGAATAATTACCACAAAATACCTGCAAACGTCCCGCTCATCTCCGCCCCTCCGCTTCTATTGGGCGGTGGTTCAGTGACGCTGCTGTGACATCGCTGTGACGCTGAACGAACCGCCCCCTTAGAAAGGAGGCAGTTCGCTGGTCACAGCGACGTCGCCGGGCAGGTAAGTATGTGTGACAGGTCTGGGCGATGTTGTGCAGCACGGGCAGCGATTTGCCCGTGTCGCACAACAGATGGGGGCGGGTACCCACGCTAGCGATATCGGTACCCATATCTCAGCGTGTAAAGCGGCCTTTAGTCTGGTTCAGTAGGCTACACAATCACGGGGAAGACTGCTGACTTGACAGATGTCCAGAAGGCAGTCATTGACATACCCCACGAGAAGTTAAAGGCTACTTTCACACTTGCGTTTTTTTCCTTCAGTCGCAATCCGCCATTTTGGAAAACAGCGGAATCCGTTAACAGATTTCGCTGCTTCCCATAGACTTGTATGGACGACGGATTGCTACTGATGGACCTGCGTTGATTCCGCCGGTTTTTGAGCAGCGGAATCCTTAGGATTTCGCTGCGCATGCTCTCTCTGGCTCCCTGCAAACGTAACCAGGGTACACATAGGGTTATTAAGCAAAGCGCTTTGCTTAGTTACCCGATATTTACCCTGGCTACGTGTGCAAGGAGCCAGCGCTAAGCGGTGTACGCTGGTAACCAAGGTAAATATCGGATAACCAAGCAAAGTGCTTTGCTTAGTTACCCGATACCCTCGCTACGTGTGCAGGGAGCCCGAAACTTCCCCGCTTAGCTCCGCCCCCTCCCGCACTCCACTCTGCATGTACACACGCACGCACACAGACACACAGACGCACACACACTCACCTGTCCCCAGCCATGCAGTCCCCGGTACTGACGTCCTCAGCGTCATGGCCCTGCTCGGCTCCACACACCCCACACTCTGCCCCCCTGCACACATTCTCGGCGCCCGAGCGATCAGGTGATCACCCGGCGGCCGGCTGCTGTGAGCTATCAGCTGATCACCTAGCATCCGGCTGCTGTGAACGATCAGCTGATCACCCGGTGGCCGGCTGCTGTGAGCGATCAGCTGAGCACCTGGCAGCCGGCTGCTGTGAACGATCAGCTGATCACCCGGCGGCCGGCTGCTGTGAATGATCAGCTGATCACCCGGTGGCCGGCTGCTGTGAGCGATCAGCTGATCACCTGGCAGCCGGGTGATCAGCTGATCGTTCTCAATAGTCTGCCGCCGGTAAAACTGTAAAGAAAAAAAAAAGCACATTCCGTTGTTTTGTACGATCTGTTGCATCCGTTGTGCCACTATATGCAACGCATCTGTTGCATCCGTCACACAACGCAATGCAACGGATGCTGTTCAATGCAAGTGTGAAACTAGCCTAAGCCACAAAAGGTCATTGCTGAAGAAGCTGGCTTTTCATAGAAGTGGTCCCAGCACCCTCTGTGTCAGAGAGGGGTCCACCACTCTGGCCAGCTGATGAAAGCTCATCCCCGGAGCCGCTGCCAGATCAATCGGAGGAGTACCTAGCACCCTCAAATAGAATGAGAGGCCTGGATGCAGAGCCCGCAGTTCCCAAACGCCCGGAAGGGGTCGCAGCATTCCCTGCCGAGGAAGATGACGTGACAGCCTATATGCCTAGCATGTATGTGACCTGGGAGCCGGCTGAAGACCAAGTGATGGTGATGAGGAGGCCAGCTTGCAGAGGATAACGGCGTGAGGGCAAGACACCGTCTTATGCAGCCCACCCCAGAGAAAGAGCGAGTTGAGGCCAGGGATCTAAAGGAGAAGCAGTCCCTGCGGCAGACCGGGCTTCAGACCAGAGGTCCTCTCCACCGTGGGGTAGTGGAGGAATTTAATCTGCGCACCGGCTACGGCTTCATTGTGGAGTCTGGAGTAAAAGAAGGTATATTTGTTTCCAGAAGGGATGTCCAGTCCCACCTACAGCGAGGACACCCAGATCGAGACCTCTATACAGGAGATGTTGTAGAGTACACCAGACACATGGGTGAAAGAGGCTGGTATGCCTTTATATGTCATGCAGTGCCCTAAGAACACCGTGGCAAGTCCAAGCTCCACCCCCACTGCTGCTACCAGGTCCCCAAAGTCACCTCCACCAGGGGACACTCAAGATGCTAAAGAAGATACAGAAGCACTAGATACAGAAGCAGAAGATACAGAAACACCAGATGACACACAAGGTGAAACACCAGATGAAACATTCACCTACGTCATCCACTCAGTCTGCCTTTTCTGGACTTGCTTGTCTCTATTGATCCAGAAGGTAAGCTCAGAACAACCATCTATAGAAAGCAAACTTCCACAAACTCACTCCTCAGGTGGGATAGTCATCATCCTTTGCCTCTCAGGCGTGGTATCCCAAAGGGACCATACCTGCCCCTGAGAAGGAATTGTTCGGATCGGAGTGAGTTTGTGGAAAAGGCGAATGACTTGAGGAATCGGTTTCTTGAAAAGGGCTACCCAGATCATGTCTTGAGAAAAGCCTTCAAATAGTCTTTGGAGCAGGACCGGAGTAAGCTCCTGTCACCACAACCTAAACAAAATCAGGATGAGGGGCTTGTAAGGCTTATTACAACCTATACTAATGGAGCCTCTGCAGTCAGAAACATACTGGAGCAACACTGGGGTATTCTGAGAATGGACACTGATCTGATGGAGTGCCTTAAACCACAGCCCAACATCACTTATCGTAAAAAACGCTCTTTGGGAGACCGTCTAATTCATAGTCATTTTGTGGCACCGACTGGTGGTGGCACATGGATTCCTAAAAAACCATCTGGTTGTTTTAGATGTGGCTCGTGTGTTGCATGTGCATATATCAGCACGGGTAACAAATTTACGAGTACATCTACTGGTGAGTCTCTCTTGGTCAGAGAGTTCATCAATTGCAAGACAAAGGGTATTGTGTACTTAGCAACTTGTCACTGTGTCACATACAATATGTGGGTAAAACCACACGTGAGTTTCGTAGAAGAGTAGGTGAGCATATGGGGGACATCAGGAATGACCGTGATACCCCCATTGCTAGACGCATGAACATGCAGCACAGCTCCAACAGGGAAGCCATTTCTTTTATGGGCATCCTAAAAGTCAAAGCATCTCCTAGGGGTGGGAATCTAGATCGTACTTTGCTACAAAAGGAGGCAAGGATGATGTTCCGTTTAAATACTTGCCGTCCTGAGGGTCTTAATGACCAGATTAGTTTTGGTTGCTTCATATAATATGTTGACCTCTTGGTCAGTTGGTTGTTCTTGTCCTGGTGATGATGAATCTAGCTTTTTGACCATGAATAATACTATATAGCCCAATTATTCTATCGGCCGTACTCCTATTTATGAGTATTAATTCCGGCCAGGTGGGGGATATTATGTGTATAGACCTCTTCATTTATTATTGGAGTATTTCCCTATCACAAGGTATAATAATCCTTTATAGGATACACGTTATTGATTATAGTCCCATATTTACAGTTTGAGATTGTTCATTGATACAATTTTAAATTCTTTTTGGTGTCTTTTTATTTAGTCCACCTTTATATATCTTCTTTAAGTAATTTTGCTTGATCCGTATACCTATGTATTTACCTCTAGTATCTGCTAGGTCCTTTATTAACTCTCCAGGTATATATAGGTGGCTTTACACACTGCAACATCGCAAACGACATCGCTGTAACGTCACCGGTTTTGTGACGTTATAGCGACCTCCCCAGCGACATTGCAGTGTGTGAAACACATCAGCGACCTGGCCCCTGCTGTGAAGTTGCTGATCGCTACAAATCGTTCAGGACCATTCTTTGGTCCGTTGTTTCCCGCTGTGCAGCAAAGTCTCAGTGTGTAAAGGGGACTTTACAGCGACTTCCCATTCAAAAAGCTGCTTTACAACATCCCCAATGACTAGCTAGGTCGTTCTGTAGGTCCAGATCGCTGTTGCGTCGTTGGCCAGGTCGGCCTGTTTGACAGCTCACCAGAGACTTTGTAGCGATCCCGGCCAGGTGGGGATCGCTGGTGGGATCGCTAGAAAGTCTCAGTGTGTAAAGGGGCCTTATGGTCTTAGGGGTGCTTCACACACAGCGAGCTCGCTGCCGAGATCGCTGCTGAGTCACGCTTTTTGTGACGCAGCAGTGACCTCATTAGCGATCTCGCTGTGTGTGACACTGAGCAGCGATCTGGCCCCTGCTGCGAGATCGCTGCTCGTTACACACAGCCCTGGTTCGTTTTCTTCAAAGCCGCTCTCCTGCTGTGACACACAGATCGCTGTGTGTGACAGCAAGAGAGAGACAAATGAAGCGAGCAGGGAGCAGGAGCCGGCGTCTGACAGCTGAGGTAAGCTGTATCCAAGATAAACATCGGGTAACCAAGGTGGTTACCCGATATTTACCTTAGTTACCAGCCTCTGCAGCTCTCACGCTGCCTGTGCTGCCGGCTCCGGCTCTCTGCACATGTAGCTGCTGTACACATCGGGTTAATTAACCCGATGTGTACAGCAGCTAGGAGAGCAAGGAGCCAGCGCTAAGCAGTGTGCGCGGCTCCCTGCTCTCTGCACATGTAGCTGCATTACACATCGGGTTAATTAACCCGATGTGTACTGTAGCTAGGAGAGCAAGGAGCCAGCGCTCAGTGTGCGCGGCTCCCTGCTCCCTGCTCACACTGGTAACTAATGTAAACATCGGGTAACCATACCCGATGTTTACCTTAGTTACCAGTCTCCGCAGCTTCCAGACGGCGGCTCCGTGCAAGCGCAGCGTCGCTTGCACGTCGCTGCTGGCTGGGGGCTGTTCACTGGTCGCTGGTGAGATCTGCCTGTTTGACAGCTCACCAGCGACCATGTAGCGATGCAGCAGCGATCCTGACCAGGTCAGATCGCTGGTCGGATCGCTGCTGCATCGCTAAGTGTGAAGGTACCCTTATAGTGTTGATCCCTATTCAGCATACCAGTTATTACCTTTTGTTCTTTTACAAATGGTTGTGATTACACTGTCTGATTTGCCTCCATCTTAAACCTTCTCCTTTGGTCCCATATCTTATTTAATGCATCACAAAAGACAGTTTAAGTGATGACGCCCATACCACACCCCAGAATACACTATATATACATATATATACACACATACATCGTATCCTATGTATTCATCTATGTGTATTTTTTATTTATTATTTTTACAAACGTTATTTTAGGGGTGCAGGAGTACAAGAGGACCATAAGACCACTTCGGAGATTACTAATAAGACCAAAAAAGAAAAAAACGAATACAAGGGTCTATAATACATACAAAATATTTTATTAATTAAAAACCATTTGATCTCAAAAGACACAGCCGGAGCTGGACAATAGGCCTCACAATCCACACAATCATATCATCCCTGTCTCAGAGTTCAATATAAATAGGGAGCATATGTATATATAAACATAAAAATGTATCACAGCATTATATATAATCAAGGATAGTAATTACAACCATATAGAAATTCATCCAATTATATCTCAAACCAATAAATGTATAAATACAATACAATACATTAGTTAATCATAAAGTGATAAGTGTGTCCAAGAATTATGGTTACTGAACAATCATAAAGTGCAAAGTGCAAAAGAGAAAAGAGAGGTCAGTGTGCATGCACACATATATATACATATACATACATTGGTATTTAAATAGTTAAAAGAACAGCCAAGACTCCATAAATGGCTGGAAAGAGTTAATGGTATAACCAGTACTTAGAAAGGGGAGGGGGGGGGGGTGATAAGTTCCTAAAAGGATAAACTCTCAAGATGGAGGATATAGGTGTATATACATATATATATATATATACATACATATACATATACACATATATACATATATATTTATGTACACACATACACACAGAAATGTATTAATTCTCTGGGGCAAGGGGTGAATCAGAGAGCAAAAAGAGCCCTTGTTAAATGATACCAGGGACAGTAGCTGTGACAGGGATATGCAAGTCTATTAGTCATGTAATGAGATTAGAGTTAATGTAAACACTGCAGCCCTGTCAGGTGCTACTATGATAATTACTGCTGCATAGACTGAATGCCCTAATCAGAGGCACAGGCCTAAAACAAAGCCTTTGATCTGTATACTGACATGGTATCAGGAGCACTGGTGAGAGCAGAGAAGTACAAGCAGGCACATTACCTAATAGCTGCAAATGCCACCAGACACTGATACAGGATTGTGACGCTCCCCGACGCTGGCGTTTCGGCGCTTCCTTCTTCAAAGGGGGGAGGCGGGAACATATGCTCCCTATTTATATTAAACTCTGAGACAGGGATGATATGATTGTTTGGATTGTGACGCCTATTGTCCAGCTCCGGCTGTGTCTTTTGAGATCAAATGGTTTTTAATTAATAAAATATTTTGTATGTATTATAGACCCTTGTATTCGTTTTTTTCTTTTTTGGTCTTATTTAATGCATGTGGATGGTATTTATATATGGGTTTAATGTACTTAGGCGGGCTTTGCACACTACGACATCGCAGGTGCGATGTCGGTGGGGTCAAATTGAAAGTGACGCACATCCGGCGTCGCAGTCGATATCGTAGTGTGCAAATCCTTTTTGATACGATTAACGAGCACCAAAGCGTCGTTATCGTATCATCTGTGTAGGGTCTGACATTTCCATAATGCCGCTGCAGCGACAGGTACGATGTAGTTCCTCGTTCCTGCGGCAGCACACATCGCTGTGTGTGAAGCCGCAGGAGCGAGGAACATCTCCTACCTGCGTCCCGACTGCAATGCGGAAGGACGAAGGTGGGCGGGATGTTTACATCCTGCTCATCTCCGTCCCTCCGCTACTATTGGCCGCCTGCCATGTGACTTCGCTGTGACGCCGCACGACCCGCCCCCTTAGGAAGGAGGCGGGTCGCCGGCCAGAGCAACATCGCAGGACAGGTGAGTGCATGTGAAGCTGCCGTAGCGATAATGTTTGCTACGGCAGCTATCACAAGATATCGCTGCTGCGACGGGGGCAGGGACTATCGCGCTCGACATCGCAGAAATTGATAAGGTTGCCCATACTTTTGCACCGGTCAAATTTTGTTTAAATGCGGATTGCACATTTTCTGTTAGTACAATAAACCTCATTTCAATCCAGAAATATTACTCAGTCCATCAGTTATTAGATATATGAAACTGAAATAGCTGTTGCAAAAACCCAAATTGTTATAAAGAAAAAAGGTTAACATTAATAGGGGTGCCCAAACTTTTTCATATGACTGTATATATTGTGAGGTAGCACGGTCGGCTGCACAGCAGAAGACACGGGATCCAGGCATTAAGGTTCACAGCACACGGTTTAATGTCCAAACAAAAGTCCACAGCAATATACATGTGCCTCTCCAGCAGAGAACTCAGGGAGTTCTGTTCACTCCCTCACACCCGGCACACCTGCCCTCGTTCCTGTTTCCATTTAACCCTTCCTTCAGCCTGTAGGGAAACAGTATTAACCCTAGAGTGGATTTACTTTCTATCATGGAGTGAGCACAACCGGGGCGAGACATACCGGCCGTCATAGATAACCCCGGTCACAGTCTCACATACCCCCCCCTCAGTTCAAGCGTGCGGGGTTGAACTCCCGCCATCAAACACGGGCCGCGGGACAAGGCATCGGCGTTGCCCTGCAACCCACCGGCCCTATGTTCAACCGTAAACCGGAAGTTCTGCAGAGAAAGGAACCACCGGGTAACCCGGGCATTCCGTTCCTTGGCGGACCTCATCCAGACCAGTGGAGAGTGATCCGTCACCAAGCGAAACTGCCGTCCCAGCGTCCCAGCAGGTAATAGCGTAGGGACTCCAAGGCCCACTTGATCGCCAGGCACTCCTTCTCCACTACGCTATAATTCCGCTCGGGAGGGGTGAGCTTCCTACTTAAGAAGGTGACGGGGTGTTCCTCCCCCTGAACCACCTGAGACAGCACTGCCCCCAGGCCGACCTCAGAGGCGTCAGTCTGTACTATGAACTCCTTCCGGAAATCAGGGTGTACAAGAACGGGCTGTCCGCACAGGACCTCCTTCAGGGCCCGGAAGGAGTCCTCGGCCTGCGGAGTCCAGCGCACCATGACGGACTTCTTGCCTTTGAGAAGGTCCGTCAAGGGGGCTGATAGTCCCGCAAAATCCTTTACAAACCTCCTGTAGTACCCCACGATACCCAGGAAGGCCCTAACCTGCTTCGTGGTCAGGGGTCTAGGCCACTTCTGGATCGCCTCAACCTTGTTAATTTGGGGCTTAATCACTCCTTGGCCTATCACGTAGCCCAAGTAGCGGGCTTCCGTGAGTCCCAATGCACATTTCTTGGGATTGGCTGTCAATCCGGCTGTTCGAAGCGCGTCCACCACCGCTTGTACCTGTTCCAAGTGGGTCTGCCAATCGGAGCTGTAAATAATGATGTCATCCAGGTACGCTGATGCATACGCCTGGTGGGGTTCCAGCACTAAGTCCATCAACCTCTGGAACGTGGCCGGAGCGCCATGTAACCCAAAAGGCAAGACAGCATAGTGGAAGAGACCCTCCGGCGTAACAAAAGCGGTTTTCTCCTTGGCGGACTCCGTCAGTGGCACCTGCCAGTACCCCTTGGTCAGGTCGAGCGTGGTAAAATATCGCGCCTGTCCCAGCCTATCAATCAGCTCATCCACCCGGGGCATGGGGTAGAGATCGAACTTGGATATTTCGTTCAATCTCCTAAAGTCATTGCAGAACCTTAAGGAGCCATCGGGTTTTGGTATTAGGACAATCGGACTAGCCCATTCACTCCGGGATTTTTCGATGACCCCCAGGCGTAACATTGTCTTTACTTCCTCCGATATGGCTTGTCGTCGAGCCTCCGGTACCCGGTATGACTTCAGGCGTACCCTCAGGTGGGGCTCGGTGACAATATCATGTCGTATCAGACTGGTCCTACCGGGCAGCTCGGAGAAGACATCGGGGTTCTGCTGAACCAACCGTCTGGCCTCTCGCCTCTGTGTCTTGGTGAGGGCTTCTCCAATCCTTACTTCCGGTTCGTCCTCTCCGGAGGTCGCAGGAGCCGGATGTGAACGACCCGAAGAGGAGGGAGGTGGGGAAAAAACAGCCATCAGGCTTTCCCGTTCCTGCCAAGGTTTTAATAGGTTGACATGGTATATTTGTTCAGGATTCCGCCTACCGGGCTGCAATACTTTATAGTTAACCACCCCTACTCTTTCCTTTATCTCGTAGGGGCCTTGCCACTGAGCCAGGAATTTACTCTCCGCCGTGGGGATTAATACCAACACCCGATCCCCGGGTTTAAAGGTCCGCACGGTGGCTTGTCTATTGTAGCGGCCGCTTTGCGCGGCCTGAGCCTCCTGTAAATGCTCCTTCACAATTGGCATGACCGCGCTTATGCGGTTCTGCATACCCAAAATGTGTTCAATCACACTTTTATGGGGGGTGGGCTCTTGCTCCCATGTTTCCTTTGCCAGGTCCAACAATCCCCGGGGATGTCGCCCGTATAACAATTCAAAAGGCGAAAACCCCGTGGATGCCTGTGGCACCTCTCGTATGGCAATCATCAAATAGGGAAGCATCATATCCCAGTCTTTCCCGTCTTTTGAAATCACCCTTTTGAGCATGGTTTTCAGGGTTTTATTGAAACGCTCGACTAAACCGTCCGTTTGAGGATGATACACAGACGTACGCAACTGCTTGATCTGGAGTAGCCGGCATAGCTCTTTGGTCACTTTAGACATGAATGGGGTCCCCTAATCCGTAAGGATCTCCTTGGGCAACCCCACCCGGCAGAACACAGCAAACAACTCCCGAGCTATAAGCTTTGCTGCAGTATGTCTGAGAGGTATCGCCTCGGGATACCGGGTAGCATAGTCAACGATCACTAGGATGTGTTGGTGCCCTCGAGCGGACTTTACGAGGGGCCCCACCAGATCCATCCCTATCCGTTCAAAAGGGACTTCTATAATGGGTAACGGTACCAACGGACTGCGAAAATGGGTCAGGGGTGCGGTAAGCTGACACTCCGGGCAGGTTTCGCAGAACCGTTTTACCTCCCCAAAGACCCCGGGCCAATAGAACCTTTGCAATATTCGCTCCTGCGTTTTCTTGACCCCTAGGTGGCCACTCATCAGGTGTTTATGAGCCAAGTCGAGGACCCGCCGGCGATGCGGCTGGGGCACCACCAACTGTTCTACCCCCACGCCCCGTATTTCATCTACCCGGTAGAGTAAATCTTGTTTAAGAGCGAAATGGGGGTACCTTACCTGGGCACCGGGCAGCTGTGCCACCCCGTCAACTACTGTCACCCGACTCCGGGCATGGATTAACGTAGGGTCCTGGAGTTGGGCTGTCCCAAACGTATCCGGGGACGCCTCCAACTCCGGGATGGGCTCGACCATCTCAGTCTCTCCTGCCAATACCTCTAGGGGTGACCTATCGGGTTCACACTCTGTCCCTATCATGGGGACCCCTACGGCAGGCGTCCCGGATTCAGGATTGTAGGGCTCAGGTCCCGGACTGACCAATATCTGAGGGGACTTAGGGGGTCCCCTCCATAAAGTCCAAAAATAGGGCAGATCCCTTCCTAGGATCACGTCATAAGGAAGAGTGTTAAGAAGTCCCACCTCATGTTGCACCTGACCGCAAGGTGCTGTGATGGTGACAATCCCCGTGGGATAGTCTCGGCGGTCCCCATGTATGCAAACCACCCCCACGGTACGTCCTGTGGCCTTTACTTTAGCCCTCAAGGTGGATCGCACAAGGGTCACTAAGCTTCCGGAATCCAACAAGCCTGTAACCGAACATCCATTCACCTGTATTTGGCACAAGTGGGGCTCAGTCTCTGGGGAGACCAGGTCAGCGGTACACACCACCTGAGCATACATTGAACCCCGCCGGGTAACCCCACAATCCATGGGCTCCGTGGTGAGTGGACACTGGGCTTCCATATGTCCCACCCGCTGGCACCGCCAACATCTAATGGGGACGGAAACACCCTTGACGGGTTGTCGTTTAGGGTACAGAACCTTCCGGACCTCAGGAATGGCGGCCGCGGCCTCAGACGGGACGGTAGGGGACTCCTGCACCGTTGTCAGCGGTGGGTCCTTGGCCCTAGGCTTGGAGGGGCCGGACCGACGGGCGGTACGCAAAGTCTCAGTGTCCCGTATCAAGTCCTGCGTAGCCACATGCCGCTCTACCAGGGACACTAATTGGTCCAGTGTACTCGGGTCGCCCTGTCCTACCCACCGTTGAACGGTGACAAAACGATCCACTACTACCCTTTCCACCATTTGCGCCGGGCTCAGAGTGTCAGGCTGCAACCACTTTTTTACAAGATGCAACAAGTCATAGGCCTGGGAGCGTACGGGTTTGGCTTCCTCATAGAACCACTGATTTACCCGCTGAGCCCGTACATAGGTATTCACCCCCAACCGAGCCAGTATTTCGGCTTTCAGGGTCACATAGTCAATGGCGTCCTCGGTACAGAGGTCCAGGTACGCTTTTTGGGGTTCCCCCGTCAGATAGGGCGACAATACCTCAGCCCACTGGGGGTCGGCAGCTTTTCCCGCTCGGCCACCCGCTCAAACACCGCCAGGAACGCTTCCACATCATCCCCCGGGTCATCTTTTGCAACGCTTGTCTCACCGCTTTCCGGACGCTGCAGTCGTCACCCGGTCCCGGGGTTGTTGCTGCCGGTCCGGCACGGATCGACTTGGCCAGGAGAATCATCTGTTCTTGATGTCTTTGTTCCTGCAATTGCAAGGCTTGCTGCTGACGTGTATTGGCCTGAACCAGCTGTTCTTGGTGCCTTTTGTCCTGCATTTGCAAGGATTGCTGCTGACGTTCCAACGCCCGGAGCAGGTGTGCATTGGTCTGTTGCTGCTGTTCATTAGCCTGTTGTTGCTGTGCATTAGCCTGAGCCAGCTGCTTTAGTATGTCCTCCATGGCGTCACCGGGTTTTGGCTGTAGTATAGCCGCTCGAATCCAGGACATGTGCTACCGGGTCACCAGGGATGGATGCTACACCTCACCGGGCTGGCATGCCCGCCGATTCTCCACCATATGTGAGGTAGCGTGGTCGGCTGCGCAGCAGAAGACACGGGATCCAGGCATTAAGGTTCACAGCACACGGTTTAATGTCCAAACAAAAGTCCACAACAATATACATGTGCTTCTCCAGCAGAGAACTCAGGGAGTTGTGTTCACTCCCTCATACCCGGCACACCTGCCCTTGTTCCTGTTTCCATTTAACCCTTCCTTCAGCCTGTAGGGAAACAGCATTAACCCTGGAGTGGATCTACTTTCTATCATGGAGTGAGCACAACCGGGGCGAGACATACCGGCCGTCATAGATAACCCCGGTCACAGTCTCACAATATATATATATATATATATAATCTATCCACACACACATACACAGCTTTATATATTAGATATACACATATGGCTGACGATTCTGTCTGGGGTTCGTCATTTTAATGACCCAAAAAATGGTGCATGCAGCTTTTTTCGTTCAGTCAAAATGACGACTAGCGGTTAATGTTTGATTGGTAAGGACTGTTTGCAGAATTGGAGAGTTTCCAAGAGTGATGGTGGGATTGTGGAAGGTTGGAGGTCAGAATGCTAAGGAGGATCTCAGCTCCCCCGGTAAAGGCATCACCTGGGTCCTCTCTCTGGGGGACGGTGCAGGGAGGGCAGCTCCATGTTCAAAGAGGCAAAGTCCGGCAGTAGAACAAAAGTTGTTTCCAGCATCATGGCCAAGAAAAAAGGTTAAAAACCAATTTTATTCCATAACTTGTGCAAATACAACAGGATATGTCTAAGACTAAGAACCTCTGTTAGGTGTGAAACGCATAGACATTGTTTTATACTTCGTGGATGTCCATCCAACCTAGTGTTGGTTTTAACCTTATGGAATAAAATTGGTTTTTAACCTTTTCTTGGATGTGATGCTGGAAACAACTTTTTTCTATTGCCGAAGGTTCGAGGGGTAGAGGTGGAGCTGTGGTGGAGTCTGAAGGGGGCCCGGAAATTTTGTCAGTATCGGGCCCGGAAATTCCTGGTGGCAGCCCCGGCTGGAGGGGCCCGGGGTGGCTGCCCGCAGTGAGTGCGTTTTCACTTTCATGTATCATGCCCCCGGGCCGTCACCAAGCAGCTGATTACCGCTGCCGGAGGCGGCACTGTTTGTATAGCTGCAGACAGGCCAACGCAGAGATTCAAACTCGCCCACACTGCACACTGTGCGCGGCCTGTGCTGAAGATGAGGGAGTGGCCAGGCAGCAGAGATGCCAGGAGGAGAACAGCCAATCAGGAGAGGGGGCAGAGCCGGGAAAATGAAATGATGAAAAGGAAAAGAGTGCAGGAGTGAAGAAGGAGTAGAGACCACAAAAAGAGAGAAAAGCAAACAGAGAGCAGAAAAACAGTGAGAAGAGGAAAACAGAAGGAATAGAAAGAAAAAGCAGAGGACAGGAGGAGCAGCCAGGAAGACTCACAGGAAGTGCAGCAGAGAGGCCTGAGCCACTATCATCATCTCTCACAGCACAGGAGCTGGTGAGTATTGTAATGTACAAACCTCTGCCTGTAATACTACAGAAAAACTGCCCTGTGCTGTGCCATCACTCTGTGTGTGTGTGTGTGTGTTGCCCCTGTGCCAATACTGTGTGTGTGTGTTACGTCACCGCCGGAGTCTGCTCCAGCGACTTCTGCTCCGATCGCCAGGCGACGCCGTGTTCCTGCCGTGGATGGTACTGGTGATGGGAGAGAAGTTGATGCCAGCGGCACCAGTGGGCGCAGGCTCCGATCATCCACTGGGCTGGGTTAGCTTGGGATCTGCAGTACCGCTGGCTGACTGTGGGTGGCATGTGTCTTCCAGCTGAAGTTGCCAGCGTTCAGCTACAGCCAATGGGAATACACCACACCCTTCTTATTTCCCCTCCTGTCACATGATTACTGCCAGATATAGTTCTGATTTTCCTGGCTCCTGTTACGTCCTATTCTGTTGGTGATTCCTGTGTTGACTTCTGCATGTTTTTGACTACCCTTCTGCCTACTGTTTTTGTACCTTGCTGCCCGACCCGGATCTGACCTCTGCTACGTTTGCTGACTACGTCACTGCCTGCCGATTCTGTCCCTGTTCCGCAATTCCTGGTTTGACCCTGCCTGACTACTACTCTCATCGGACTGCAGCCTTCCACAGGTAGTGAGGGTCCTGTGTAATTCCAAATCCCTGTATAGGGGTTAAAGGGTTTCAGGGTTCTGGGGGTCCTACTTGGTGAGTGGCTTCACTCTAGCCTCCCCTTTACAGCCCATCTGAGTCTGTGGATCCAGGCAGGCGTTACAGTGTGTTGCCCCTGTGCTGTGCCATCACTGTGTGTGTGTGTGTTGCCCCTTTGCTGTGCCATCAGTGTGTGTGTGTGTGTGTGTGTATTATCCCTGTACTTTGCAGAGTTTTAATATAGATCCTGAGGCTATAAAGAGTCATAATCCTTACCATTAAATGGGGAAGACAGAAGTGAAAATTTATATTGTGTGTAGTGAGGGGCACGAAGAAGGACATCCCAACTTTAGGCCAAGTTCACATATTGCAGATTTTTTAGGGATTTGCGGTGTGAATCCACTGGTCTTGGTGCAGTGGCCTTTGCTCAGTAACAGGACGGTGGTTATATTCAGACTCTATGTGGTGATATTTGGTCATGGTGTGGCGGCATTATTTTGCAATGTAATAATACATTGCAAACCTTTATATGGTGGGTGTTGTTCAGTAACACTATGTAGTAGTATGTGTTATTTCTGACTATAAGCCGCCCCCAATAATGCATGCCGGCCCCCAATAACATGTATCATGATTATTATGATAATTTTTTTTGTTTGTTTGTTTTTTATCGGTGGGGGGGCCCCATTCAGACTTTTGCTATGGGGCCCCATGATTTCTATGTACGCCCCTGCCTGGGACTGCCCTTGTCGGCTACCTACCAGCGTGGTAGCCTAGCTGCACCTCCAGTGGCTTTAGTGAAGACTCGGTAGCCATTCAGATTTGCTCCTCCATGTCAGTACTCAGTGCCTTTGGTCCAGTGGAACAACTTACCTGCTGCTTGCCCTGCGAGCATGACATATATGATGTTTTGATTGCTTGTTATTACATTTTTTTTCTGTTGCTGCAAAGGCCTAAAAAACGGTAATCTTGTCGTTTTGATTTTTTTCTGATGACACGGTTTACTGTTTGGATTAATTTATGTTTTGATAGATTGGACTTTTATATAAACACAGTAATATCAAATATGTATATTTTTTAATTTTATTTCTTTTTTTTTTAATGTGGTAAAGGGTGATGTGAACTTTTATTTTTAAAACCTTTTTCAACTTTGTACTGTACTTTGAACCTGCAAGAGTCTGACCACTTGTTCTATATACAGCAATGCTGTTTACAGAAGAAATCACAGTCTCCTATGAATGCCGGCCACTGGCTGGTTATCACAAGAGTACTATGGTGACAGACACGGGGGTTATCCACTGACCAATGGCTGTCATGACATTTATTTTATTTATTTTACTCACTTATATAGCACTATTAATTCCACAGCACAGCGTTTTACAGATGTGATTGTACCGTCCCGGGGCTCGGCCGGCTGCCGAGCCGCTCGGATCCGTGCTCGGTGGGTGGCTCGAGCTCCTTACGGACCCGGGGGTCACATCGTTCTGAAAGGGGGTTGGAGCTACATGTAGGGACTTCGGTGGGGAGGTCCACGGCCGGAGCCGCGGTTGTTTGTACGGGATTTGAGTTTGTGATGCCACCCATGGATTGTGGTGAATAGATGGACACCACCGCTGCCGTTGACTAGGCTCCCGGGGACGTTGTTGCGCAGCTTGGTGTTGACCTAATGGTTGGGCTGTTGTCTTCAGTCGGGTCTTAGGTTGGATAGGTCCTTAAGTCCAGTCCTCAATCAGTTGACTTGACTCAGCCCGGTTGTTTCTGGGCCTCGTACTGGGTCTGAGTACCCCTCCTGGTGCTCCGGTTTCCAATCGGTTCCCCGGTTCGGTACCGGTGGGCAACCGCCCGTCCCCGGTCCCTACGGTTCCGCCGGCTGTAATCCCAGCTCCTGCTTGCGGCCACCACCGTCTGCCTCCTTGCCAGAGGTGACTGGGCTCCAACCCAGACACCTGGTGTAGACTATGGCAGGCCTGGACACAGGCCTGTCCTTGAACTCCACTCCACTCCACTGTGAAGACTAATCTCTTCTCGACTACTGTTTTTCCCACCTCCAGGTCTGTGAACTCCTCGGTGGGCGGAGCCAACCGCCTGGGTCCGCCCCCTAGTGTGAACATCAAACCCAGAGGGAGGTGACAAGGGTTTTGTAGTTTGGCTGCTGTCACCTTACTAAGGGGGGGGGGGGGGGGGAGGGAATGTGTGTATGGGACTACCCGTGACAACCTGGCTAGTCCAGGGCGTCACATGATCATCTCATCAGTATCCCACGGCTGCACGCCAATGAGGACTCACAACAGCATGCCCCCCTTCCAGCATGCATTAAGTGCCGCTATCTGAGATTAACAACAAGTGTCGCTCCACCCATGGCTGTTAGAGGCAGATGAAGGCTGAGTAATTCAGCCTTTATCTGCAGGGAAAGATTCAGGATCAGCCTATGAGCTCACATCAAAGGCAGGGAAATGACTCATGACGTGCATAGCAGGGTTAATGCAGCAGTCAGATGTTAGCCGGCAAAAGATAGGCTGTCTCAACTGCTTCATGACTGTCCCTCAAGTTAAAATTTGCCAACCTGCTCCTAATCTTATCCATAATGCAGGTTTGTAATACATTGTGTAGCCACATCCACCCCATGTCTTACCATTGGTTTCTTAGTTCTCTTTCCATACAAAGACCAGTCAGAACCGAATTCCAGCAGTGGCCTAGTGGTTGCAAGTACAAAGGCGCTTCTGAACAAACGTAACAAGTGTCTATTAGATGGCTCCAATTGTGCCACTTTTATTAAGACGCCTTCAAGTGTTAACAAATTGGCGCAGATCGCTCCATCTTGGCACAATATGCATAAAGTAGGGATTGCCACTTAATAAATGTTGTCTGTTTCCTCTGAATAGTGACCATTGCTGAGTTCGGCCTCCCTCCTGGTTGCCTCCGGGGCCACCTCTCTGCTTGTTGAACCTCTTTAGTCATTTTCTTACTTTTATACAAGGTCCTGTGTCTCCTGTATTCTGCTGCTCTATGTCTCGGTCTTTATTCTTCTTTCAGGTAGTACGTAGTGCACAATGTTAGTGCCCCAATCACAGAGACTGAATCCCATAATAATTGTAGTGTAATTAGGGACAGGAGTTGAATTTATGACATCTATTCTCTGTAGTGACTCCTCTATACTGCCCGATTCTAGTTGTGATATATTCAGGGTAGTAGTGATCATTCCCAGCATTATCACTGTGTGAGGAGAAAATCAGACAAAAAAACCACACAACACGATATATATCTAAATTTATGTTTGTTTTTTATTAGAAGATCAATAAGCAGCATTGTATTGAAAGTATACTGGCCCTTTGAGAAATTACACAATGGTCACAGTGTCTCTCAGGTGAGCCCCCGTGTGGACTACAGAACCAGCTGCAGTCATTGGGGAGCAGCTGAGAGGCACTGGACCCAAAGATCCAGAGGAAGGCGAAGAAACCCCCCGGAGAGTTCTGCCTCAGGGGGGAAAAAAATTCCTTCCTGACCCCAGTTCTGGCGATCGGATATTTCCCTGGATCACGTCAGTCCTGCTTCAAATTGCAATATATTTACATGTAATTATTAGTGATGGGCGGATAGTAAAATATTCGGGTTTGGATTGTTGGATCGAATACCCAGTACTATTCCAGTATTCATCACGAGTAACTGACCTAATGCAAGTCAATGGGGAACTCGAGTGTTATTCTAAGGACATCTTCAAAAAAAATGCTCGGGTTCCACATTGACTTACATTAGGTTAATTATTCTTCAGTAATACTGAGATAGTACTCGGCATTCAGTACAACTAATCCAAACCCGAATATCTATTAACCCATCACTAGTAATTATAAGCTATGGAGCGCTAATCTTACAAAGAAAAATATACACACACCCTGCTCCTAGGAGCTTACAATCTAATATACAATATGACATATGCACACAAACATATGCACACTCAACTTGATGCTCACACACATACAGACACATATGCCCACAAACACACATATACACACTCACCTCAAGACACACATACACAAACACACACCCCTTCAGTGCTGCAGTGCTGCGGAAAGAAACGATCACCCCTTAATTGCTGGGACTCCACACAAACCTTCACAAATAAATCCTTTCATTACCTGGATGCCATACAAACCCTCACACACCCCTTTAGTAGTGGGGTCAAATAGACACTGACACACTGTCCCTTTATTGCTGGGGCCACACAAACTACCTTTCATTCTTGGAACACACACCTTCAGTGCTGCAGTTCTGGGAAGCGATCATACATATACACACTCATACACACATACACACACACACATACATACACACACACACACACACACACACACACACATACACCCCTTCAGTGCTGCAGTTCTGGGAAGCGATCATACATACAACAAACACACACACACACACACACACACACACCCCTTCAGTGCTGCAGTGCTGCGGAAAGAAACGATCACCCCTTAATTGCTGGGACTCCACACAAACCTTCACAAATAAATCCTTTCATTACCTGGACGCCATACAAACCCTCACACACCCCTTTAGTAGTGGGGTCAATAGACACTGACAAACTGTCCCTTTATTGCTGGGGCCACACAAACAACCTTTCATTCTTGGAACACACACCTTCAGTGCTGCAGTTTTGGGAAGCGATCATACATACACACACTCATACACACATACACACACACACACACACACACATACATACACATACATACACACACACACACACACACACACTTACACACACATACATACCTTCTAGGTCTGAACCTGAAAATTCTTCTCGCTTGATAATTGTAGGTCCTATGACAGCCTTGTGGAAGGGTCAAGAAGAAATAAAACATGCAGAGATAGTTATTGCTTGGAACAATCATGGTGATGAGTCCATACAGTGCACACTGCTGATCTCTTCCTTGTCCTGCTGTGCTGTTTGTGCTGTGCAGCGAGTCCTTCTTCACCCCTCTCCGATGTTGCCCGATCCTCCAGTATTCAGTGAAGAGCTACCTACCTGGACCAGTCATCTTCAAGCTGTGACACAAGATGGTTCTGGATTAGAGCTTTGTACATTCTATAGCATTTGTGATGTCATGTGAGGTCTATGATATCAAGTGCACTGTGATGTCATGTGCTTTGCGATGTCATCATACCTGGAAGCAAATCAAATTCATGTTAAAACAATAACTTTATTTAATTAAAACCACACACAATTGAATACTGCACAATAAAAATTTGCTACAACGTTAGTCATAAATCAATGTATACCTCAGAGGGGGAGGGGCCCAGGATGGATTCCCTAGACTTCCCCTACCTGGCCGCAGAGGTTGGTACTATGCAGAGATTGTTCGCCCCACCTTCTGATAGACGATTGATTGGCTGTCTCGAGCATGGCCCCGCCCATAGAGGCCAGCATACTATTCAGGCCTCGGATTGAAATGAGCCCTGACTGCCTAGCGTGCGTTCCAGCTACTTGTAGGGAGTTTTCTTCCTGGGGACACCGTATGTTTACAGGTATAAAAAAGCTGCCTTTGAATACAACATGGTCTATCTGGCTATATGAGCCTCAGGTTCAATTTGGGATGCCCCTGATGAAACCCCTGGCATTTGGAAAGGGAGGAGAAACGCGTCAGGCGTGAGGCTACTCAAGCTAAGTTATTGTGTCATTTGGCACATCTTTTATGCTGTGCAATATTATTTGCCATTGGGTATATTGTGCTTTTTGCTATTGAGCGCTATTTATCATTTGGCAAATATGATACTATTAGCATAATGATCTGTTACTGGGCATGCCACTAATACATCTCATGTTATTCCATATGACATTGCTAATACAGGCAGGGTCGGACTGGGGTGCCAGGGGCCTACCAGGGAAATTACCTCTAGGAGCCCACACTGTAGCTACCATAAACGGTTTTATTACTTGTTCATTTTCGGCTTCTCTCAGTATAACTTGCGCCTTTTAGCAAACTACGGTGTGCAAAAAAGAACTGTATTGTGCCCTGCAGATATCACAGGATTTCTTGTAGCCTCTTATTTATTGTAGTTAATTATGGAATCTATTATTTACAATCAGTCGCAGTTTTTCTTACACACGGACATTCCTTGTCTTAGGAAAACCACTGAGTCCATCAGGAAAACAATATTCAAAGAGAAGCAGAATGTTATCCAGCATCTTCAAATGGAAAAGTTTACTAAAATTAATCCCCCTATGCCACCATCTATCCACCATATAGGGTCTGTCCCCACTGACTTGGGAAATCCCCTATAGAGTCAGTATGTGGTGGTGTGAAACATTACCACTCCAATACACTTTTCCATTTGGAGACTCCGGTGAATATTTGCTTCACTTTAGTCTGACATTTATCTATTTTTTCTGTCTTTGTTATCATAGTGGTATCTGTAGCGCCCCTGAGACCCTCAGGGCACTACAGGGAACTGCATTCTCTTGGGGATGCAGGACCTACTCCCTGGGACTTGGAATACCAGTGCCGATTCCACCAAAACACGACCAAAATCCTAGTTCTCCACTGCACACAGGGCATAGAGGGTTAACCATGTAAGGGGATGGTCGCCATGGGAACGAGTCCCTCTGTATAGCCAGCCTGGTGGGAGGGGTCAGCAGTCAGTCAGTCGGTAGTCGGTAGTGAGTTGAGTGGCACACAGAAGAGGTGTGCAGACGTGCCTGAGCTGGGTTTGTGTAACGGTGATCCGGGGGCACAGGAGAGAGGTCGCCAGGATGGGTACCGGAGATACCGCTGGGACCAGAGCACGCACGGGGCACGGGGCACAGGGCCCTAGGTCAAGCGTCAGTTTCATACGGTTTGATAAATACCTTCCCAGTGAGGACACCTTCACGGACTTCACCGAACCAAATAATTCGGGGGCATCAGCAGTAAACTAGGATCGGGGTTTGGACATTTACCTCCCTGCAGGGTCTGCACTGCCCTCCATATGGAGAAGGAGACTGTACCCCAAAAGGGACGTCTGGGCTCACAAACGCTCCATGCTACGGGGACCCAATCAACTGAGAGTGCCGGGGACCGTGCAACCTAGGTCATTACATTGGCACTGATACTCCAAGGGACCTGAACCAGTGGTTCAAACGTCAGAGTGAGTAGAGACTGTTAAAGACAACCTGGTGAGGTCTCCGTTATTACCCTGCAACATCTCCCAGGCACAGCTCTACCTACAGAGGATCTAACGCCATTGCTGCATACACCACCAGCCCATCAGATGCATCCAACTACTCCACAGCGTGGCTGGCCAGTAAAGGTCTAAAAGATGAAAAAATAATGACATGGCCTCCTTGTTCACCTGATCTGAACCCCATAGAGAACCTGTGGTCCCTCATAAAATGTAAGATCTACGGGGAGGGAAAACAGTACACCTCTCGGAGCAGTGTCTGGGAGGCTGTGGTGGCTGCTGCGCGCAATGTTGATCGTAAACAGATCAAGCAACTGACAATCTATGGATGGTAGGCTGTTGAGTGTCATCATAAAGAAAGGTGGCTATATTGGTCACTAATTTTTTGGGGTTTTGTTTTTGCATGTCAGAAATGTTTATTTCTAAATTTTGTGCAGTTATATTGGTTTACCTGGTGAAAATAAACAAGTGAGATGGGAATATATTTGATTTTTATTAAGTTGCCTAATAATTCTGCACAGTAATAGTTACCTGCACAAACAGATATCCTCCTAAGATCTTCGTTCCGAATAGCATGTGCAATGCAAGTTACATAGTTTTATAGTTACATAGTTACATAGTTACTTAGGTTGAAAAAAGACCTAGGTCCATCTAGTTCAACCTTCCTCCACCAGTTCTACATTTAGTCACTAAGTCATTTATAACCAACAATGTTGTGTGTACTGAGGAAATCATCCAGCCCTTTTTTAAAAGCTGTTATAGTATCTGCCATTACTACCTCTTGTGGTAGGGCATTCCACAGTCTGACTGCTCTAACTGTAAAGAACCCTTTCCTATTTAGGTGTCGGAATCGCTTTTCTTCCACTCGCAGTGAGTGCCCCCTGGTCCTTAGTATTGTTTTCGGAAGAAATAAGTCATGTGCCAGTCCTTTATATTGACCACACATGTATTTATACATATAAATGAGATCTCCTCTGAGACGTCTTTTTTCTAAGCTAAACATATCTAACTTTTTCAACCTGCCATCATATGGGAGGCCTTCCATTCCTTGTAATAGTCTAGTTGCCCGCCTTTGAACTGACTCTAACTTCTGAATGTCCTTTTTAAAATGTGGAGCCCAAAACTGGATCCCGTATTCCAGATGTGGCCTTACAAGTGATTTATAGAGGGGTAACAATACGTTGGGATCACGGGATCTAATCTCTCTTTTTATACACCCTAAAATCTTGTTTGCTTTAGCAGCTGCTGCTTGACATTGAGTGCTGCTGCTCAGCTTATTTGTAATGAGAATACCCAAGTCCTTCTCCTGTTCTGTAGTCCCGAGTTTACTTCCATTTAATGTATATGCAGCTATAGGATTACTCCGTCCTAGGTGCATTACTTTACATTTATCAACATTAAATCTCATTTGCCAAGTATCTGCCCATTCTGACATCTTATCCAGATCTTTTTGTAATATTGTACTATCCAGGTCAGTTTTTAATATCCTACATAGTTTGGTGTCATCGGCAAAGACTGACACTGTACTATCAATCCCATCCACAAGGTCATTAATAAAGAGAGTAAAAAGAATTGGTCCTAGCACAGATCCCTGCGGCACCCCACTGCTGACTATAGCCCATTTAGAGAATGTACCATTTATGACTACTCTTTTTGTTTCCTATCTTTTAGCCAATTCCTTACCCAGTTGCATATTGTGTCCCCTAGTCCTTGCTTCTGGAGCTTTAGTATAAGGCTATTATGTGGTACAGTATCAAATGCCTTTGCAAAGTCCAAATAAATCACATCAGCTGCATTACCAATATCCAGGTTTGAACTTACCCCCTCATAGAACCCCAACAGGTTGGTTAGACACGACTTATCTTTCATGAATCCATGCTGTTTGTCAGTTATCATATTATTTTCTGCAATATATTTTTGCATGTCATCCCTTAAAATGCCCTCAAAAACTTTGCATACTACTGATGTCAGGCTTACTGGACGGTAGTTGCCTGGATCTACCCTCTTACCTTTCTTAAATATCGGTACCACATCAGCAATCCTCCAATCCTGAGGCACCAACCCTGTTACAAGTGAGTCTAAAAAGATGAGATACAGCGGTCTGTCGATTACGGAGCTCAATTCCCTCAATATTCGTGGATGAATGCCATCTGGCCCTGGGGATTTGTCAATGTTTAATTTACTCAGACGTAGGCGTACTTCATCTTGTGTTAAATTAATTATATCGGGTGGTGGACTTTGATTTTTCACTTGTTGAATGATCCCTGGTACAGTCAGTTCCTTGGTGAATACAGATGAGAAATGCCTATTTAATATCTCAGTCTTTTGTTTGTCCTCTATAACTAACTTGTTATTATATTTTAAGGGTCCGATACTATCCTTTGTTTTCCTTTTGGCATTAATGTATTTATAAAAGATTTTGGGATTTATTTTAATGTCATTGGCGATTTTTGTGTCAGTAGCTAGTTTTGCTTGTTTGATTTCTTTTTTGCATTGCCTATTAATATCTTTAGACTCCTGCAATGCTATTTCTGTATTCTCAGCCTTTAAGATTTTAAACGCCCTTTGTTTTTGTTTTATTATACTTTGTACAGTCTGATTTATCCATAGTGGTTTCTTTTTATTCCGGGACATTTTATTACCAGAGGGTATCCGTTTTTTACAGGACTCTAGTAGTATATCCTTAAACTTACCCCATTTATGTTCGGTATCCCCAGTTACCATGACTCTGTCCCAATCTACACATTTAAGCTCTTCCCTTAATTTGTTGAAATCAGCTTTCCTAAAATTCCAGGTTTTAGCATTTCCCCTTTGAAATGTTCTATTGAATATTATGTCGAAGCTTACCATATTATGATCGCTGGTGCCCAAGTGCTCCCGGACCTGTAGATCTGAAATTGTATCCGGTCTATTTGACAGGACCAGATCTAGCAAATTATCTCCCCTGGTCGGTTCACCTACCATCTGAGAGAGGAAATGGTCTTGAATGGTAGATAAGAACTTACAGCTTTTAGCAGAACCAGAAGATTCTATGTCCCACTGTATGTCTGGATAGTTGAAATCCCCCATAATAAGAACCCGATTATTATTATTAGCTGCCTTTTCAATTTGTTCCAGCATTTCACCCTCTATTTGTTCAGGTATGTTAGGAGGCTTATAGCAAACTCCAATTAGCATTTTTCCATTATTCCCCTCCCCATGTACATTTACCCATACTGACTCTACATTGTTGCTGTTCCCCTCAATGTCATCATACAACACAGGTTTTAGGTTAGATTTAATAAATATACACACCCCACCACCTTTTTGGCCTTTCCTGTCCTTCCTAAATGTACTATAACCCTGTATGTTTGTCACCCAGTTATGGCTTTCATCCAGCCAGGTTTCCGTAATGCCCACCACATCATAATCCATGGTTGACATAAGAGTCTCCAATTCATTCATTTTGTTTGCAAGACTTCTTGCATTTGCCAGTAGACATTTAATCCTATTAACACCTTTATTACTCCTAGCCTCCCTACATTCCTTGTATGTCCCATCCCCCCCTAATCCTTCATTGACCCCTACCGTCTCCCTGTCTCTATCTGCTCTATCTATCCCCTTATTTGCTCCACTATCCTCCCTCCCCCCCCCCCCCCCCCCCCCCGATCCTAGTTTAAAAGCTCCTCCATCCGTCTGACCATTTTCTCCCCCAGCACAGCTGCACCTTCCCCATTGAGGGGAAAAACTAACAATGTAACGAGTAACCTGAATGCTGTACATTTCGTGGGGGTAGCAAATACTGCGGAATTCGGGTTACTCATTACATTGCGAGTTTTTCCCCATTGACTTGCATTGCACATGCTATTTGGAATGAATATGCGAGTATTAGACAGTACTCGTTATGACTGTAGCGAGTGCGATTAGTTAGGTACTCGATCAACTCTACTTACAGCAAATGAAAACCCAAAAATCATTATCTCAGAAAATTAGAATAATTACCACAAAATACCTGCAAAGGCTTCCTAGGTGTTTAAAATGCCCTCTTAAGGGGGCTTTACACGCTACGATATCGCTAATGTGAAGTTGTTGGGGTCACGGAATTTGTGACGCACATCCGGCCGCATTAGCGATGCCGTTGCGTGTGACACCTATGAGCAATTTTGCATCGTCGCAAAAAACCGTGCAAAATCGCTCATCGGTGACATGGGGGTCCATTCTCAAATATCGTTACTGCAGCAGTAACGAAGTTGTTCTTCGTTCCTGCGGCAGCACACATCGCTCCGTGTGACACCGCAGGAACGAGGAAGCTCTCCTTACCTGCCTCCCGGCCGCAATGCGAAGGAAGGAGGTGGGCGGGATGTTACGTCCCGCTCATCTCCGCCCCTCCGCTTCTATTGGGCGGTGGTTCAGTGACGCTGCTGTGACATCGCTGTGACGCTGAACGAACCGCCCCCTTAGAAAGGAGGCAGTTCGCTGGTCACAGCGACGTCGCCGGGCAGGTAAGTATGTGTGACAGGTCTGGGCGATGTTGTGCAGCACGGGCAGCGATTTGCCCGTGTCGCACAACAGATGGGGGCGGGTACCCACGCTAGCGATATCGGTACCCATATCGCAGCGTGTAAAGCGGCCTTTAGTCTGGTTCAGTAGGCTACACAATCACGGGGAAGACTGCTGACTTGACAGATGTCCAGAAGGCAGTCATTGACATACCCCACGAGAAGTTAAAGGCTACTTTCACACTTGCGTTTTTTTCCTTCAGTCGCAATCCGCCGTTTTGGAAAACAGCGGAATCCGTTAACAGATTCCGCTGCTTCCCATAGACTTGTATGGACGACGGATTGCGACTGATGGACCTGCGTTGATTCCGCCGGTTTTTGAGCAGCGGAATCCTTAGGATTTCGCTGCGCATGCTCTCTCTGGCTCCCTGCAAACGTAACCAGGGTACACATAGGGTTATTAAGCAAAGCGCTTTGCTTAGTTACCCGATATTTACCCTGGCTACGTGTGCAAGGAGCCAGCGCTAAGCGGTGTACGCTGGTAACCAAGGTAAATATCGGATAACCAAGCAAAGTGCTTTGCTTAGTTACCCGATACCCTCGCTACGTGTGCAGGGAGCCCGAAACTTCCCCGCTTAGCTCCGCCCCCTCCCGCACTCCACTCTGCATGTACACACGCACGCACACAGACACACAGACGCACACACACTCACCTGTCCCCAGCCATGCAGTCCCCGGTACTGACGTCCTCAGCGTCATGGCCCTGCTCGGCTCCACACACCCCACACTCTGCCCCCCTGCACACATTCTCGGCGCCCGAGCGATCAGGTGATCACTCGGCGGCTGGCTGCTGTGAGCTATCAGCTGATCACCTAGCATCCGGCTGCTGTGAACGATCAGCTGATCACCCGGTGGCCGGCTGCTGTGAGCGATCAGCTGAGCACCTGGCAGCCGGGTGATCAGCTGATCGTTCTCAATAGTCTGCCGCCGGTAAAACTGTAAAGAAAAAAAAAAGCACATTCCGTTGTTTTGTACGATCTGTTGCATCCGTTGTGCCACTATATGCAACGCATCTGTTGCATCCGTCACACAACGCAATGCAACGGATGCTGTTCAATGCAAGTGTGAAACTAGCCTAAGCCACAAAAGGTCATTGCTGAAGAAGCTGGCTTTTCATAGAAGTGGTCCCAGCACCCTCTGTGTCAGAGAGGGGTCCACCACTCTGGCCAGCTGATGAAAGCTCATCCCCGGAGCCGCTGCCAGATCAATCGGAGGAGTACCTAGCACCCTCAAATAGAATGAGAGGCCTGGATGCAGAGCCCGCAGTTCCCAAACGCCCGGAAGGGGTCGCAGCATTCCCTGCCGAGGAAGATGACGTGACAGCCTATATGCCTAGCATGTATGTGACCTGGGAGCCGGCTGAAGACCAAGTGATGGTGATGAGGAGGCCAGCTTGCAGAGGATAACGGCGTGAGGGCAAGACACCGTCTTATGCAGCCCACCCCAGAGAAAGAGCGAGTTGAGGCCAGGGATCTAAAGGAGAAGCAGTCCCTGCGGCAGACCGGGCTTCAGACCAGAGGTCCTCTCCACCGTGGGGTAGTGGAGGAATTTAATCTGCGCACCGGCTACGGCTTCATTGTGGAGTCTGGAGTAAAAGAAGGTATATTTGTTTCCAGAAGGGATGTCCAGTCCCACCTACAGCGAGGACACCCAGATCGAGACCTCTATACAGGAGATGTTGTAGAGTACACCAGACACATGGGTGAAAGAGGCTGGTATGCCTTTATATGTCATGCAGTGCCCTAAGAACACCGTGGCAAGTCCAAGCTCCACCCCCACTGCTGCTACCAGGTCCCCAAAGTCACCTCCACCAGGGGACACTCAAGATGCTAAAGAAGATACAGAAGCACTAGATACAGAAGCAGAAGATACAGAAACACTAGATGACACACAAGGTGAAACACCAGATGAAACATTCACCTACGTCATCCACTCAGTCTGCCTTTTCTGGACTTGCTTGTCTCTATTGATCCAGAAGGTAAGCTCAGAACAACCATCTATAGAAAGCAAACTTCCACAAACTCACTCCTCAGGTGGGATAGTCATCATCCTTTGCCTCTCAGGCGTGGTATCCCAAAGGGACCATACCTGCCCCTGAGAAGGAATTGTTCGGATCAGAGTGAGTTTGTGGAAAAGGCGAATGACTTGAGGAATCGGTTTCTTGAAAAGGGCTACCCAGATCATGTCTTGAGAAAAGCCTTCAAATACTCTTTGGAGCAGGACCGGAGTAAGCTCCTGTCACCACAACCTAAACAAAATCAGGATGAGGGGCTTGTAAGGCTTATTACAACCTATACTAAGGGAGCCTCTGCAGTCAGAAACATACTGGAGCAACACTGGGGTATTCTGAGAATGGACACTGATCTGATGGAGTGCCTTAAACCACAGCCCAACATCACTTATCGTAAAAAACGCTCTTTGGGAGACCGTCTAATTCATAGTCATTTTGTGGCACCGACTGGTGGTGGCACATGGATTCCTAAAAAACCATCTGGTTGTTTTAGATGTGGCTCGTGTGTTGCATGTGCATATATCAGCACGGGTAACAAATTTACGAGTACATCTACTGGTGAGTCTCTCTTGGTCAGAGAGTTCATCAATTGCAAGACAAAGGGTATTTTGTACTTAGCAACTTGTCACTGTGTCACATACAATATGTGGGTAAAACCACACGTGAGTTTCGTAGAAGAGTAGGTGAGCATATGGGGGACATCAGCAATGACCGCGATACCCCCATTGCTAGACGCATGAACATGCAGCACAGCTCCAACAGGGAAGCCATTTCTTTTATGGGCATCCTAAAAGTCAAAGCATCTCCTAGGGGTGGGAATCTAGATCGTACTTTGCTACAAAAGGAGGCAAGGATGATGTTCCGTTTAAATACTTGCCGTCCTGAGGGTCTTAATGACCAGATTAGTTTTGGTTGCTTCATATAATATCTTGACCTCTTGGTCAGTTGGTTGTTCTTGTCCTGGTGATGATGAATCTAGCTTTTTGACCATGAATAATACTATATAGCCCAATTATTCTATCGGCCGTACTCCTATTTATGAGTATTAATTCCGGCCAGGTGGGGGATATTATGTGTATAGACCTCTTCATTTATTATTGGAGTATTTCCCTATCACAAGGTATAATAATCCTTTATAGGATACACGTTATTGATTATAGTCCCATATTTACAGTTTGAGATTGTTCATTGATACAATTTTAAATTCTTTTTGGTGTCTTTTTATTTAGTCCACCTTTATATATCTTCTTTAAGTAATTTTGCTTGATCCGTATACCTATGTATTTACCTCTAGTATCTGCTAGGTCCTTTATTAACTCTCCAGGTATATATAGGTGGCTTTACACACTGCAACATCGCAAACGACATCGCTGTAACGTCACCGGTTTTGTGACGTTATAGCGACCTCCCCAGCGACATTGCAGTGTGTGAAACACATCAGCGACCTGGCCCCTGCTGTGAAGTTGCTGATCGCTACAAATCGTTCAGGACCATTCTTTGGTCCGTTGTTTCCCGCTGTGCAGCAAAGTCTCAGTGTGTAAAGGGGACTTTACAGCGACTTCCCATTCAAAAAGCTGCTTTACAACATCCCCAATGACTAGCTAGGTCGTTCTGTAGGTCCAGATCGCTGTTGCGTCGTTGGCCAGGTCGGCCTGTTTGACAGCTCACCAGAGACTTTGTAGCGATCCCGGCCAGGTTGGGATCGCTGGTGGGATCGCTAGAAAGTCTCAGTGTGTAAAGCTGGTGTCACACATAACGACGACGACAACGACGTCGCTGCTACGTCACCATTTTCTGTGACGTTGCAGCGACGTCCCGTCGCTGTCGCTGTGTGTGACATCCAGCAACGACCTGGCCCCTGCTGTGAGGTCGCCGGTCGTTGCTGAATGTCCAGCTTCATTTTTTGGTCGTCACTCTCCCGCTGTGACACACACATCGCTGTGTGTGACAGCGAGAGAGCGACGAAATGAAGCGATCAGGAGCCGGCACTGGTAGCTGCGGTAAGCTGTAACCAGCGTAAACATCGGGTAACCAAGGGAAGACCTTTCCCTGGTTACCCGATGTTTACGCTGGTTACCGGCCTCCGCTCTTGCTGCCAGCGCCGGCTCCTGCTCTCTGCACTGTGACATGTGGCTGCAGTATGCATCGGGTAATTAACCCGATGTATACTGTAGCAAGGAGAGCAGGGAGCCAGCGCTAAGCAGTGCGCGCGGCTCCCTGCTCTCTGCACTGTGACATGTAGCTGCAGCACACATCGGGTTAATTAACCCGATGTGTACTGTTGGAGAGCAAGGAGCCAGCGCTAAGCGCGGCTCCCTGCTCTATGCACATGTAGCACTGCGACGTTATGATCGCTGCTTCTGCTGTGTTTGACAGCTAAGCAGCGATCATAACAGCGACTTACAAGGTCGCTGTTACGTCACCGAAAATGGTGACGTAACAGCGACGTCGTTGTCGCTGTCGCTTAGTGTGAACCCAGCATTAAGGGGCCTTATGGTCTTATAGTGTTGATCCCTATTCAGCATACCAGTTATTACCTTTTGTTCTTTTACAAATGGTTGTGATTACACTGTCTGATTTGCCTCCATCTTAAACCTTCTCCTTTGGTCCCATATCTTATTTAATGCATCACAAAAGACAGTTTAAGTGATGACGCCCATACCACACCCCAGAATACACTATATATACATATATATACACACATACATCGTATCCTATGTATTCATCTATGTGTATTTTTTATTTATTATTTTTACAAACGTTATTTTAGGGGTGCAGGAGTACAAGAGGACCATAAGACCACTTCGGAGATTACTAATAAGACCAAAAAAGAAAAAAACGAATACAAGGGTCTATAATACATACAAAATATTTTATTAATTAAAAACCATTTGATCTCAAAAGACACAGCCGGAGCTGGACAATAGGCCTCACAATCCACACAATCATATCATCCCTGTCTCAGAGTTCAATATAAATAGGGAGCATATGTATATATAAACATAAAAATGTATCACAGCATTATATATAATCAAGGATAGTAATTACAACCATATAGAAATTCATCCAATTATATCTCAAACCAATAAATGTATAAATACAATACAATACATTAGGTAATCATAAAGTGATAAGTGTGTCCAAGAATTATGGTTACTGAACAATCATAAAGTGCAAAGTGCAAAAGAGAAAAGAGAGGTCAGTGTGCATGCACACATATATATACATATACATACATTGGTATTTAAATAGTTAAAAGAACAGCCAAGACTCCATAAATGGCTGGAAAGAGTTAATGGTATAACTAGTACTTAGAAAGGGGAGGGGGGGTGATAAGTTCCTAAAAGGATAAACTCTCAAGATGGAGGATATAGGTGTATATACATATATATATATACATACATATATATATACACATATATACATATATATTTATGTACACACATACACACAGAAATGTATTAATTCTCTGGGGCAAGGGGTGAATCAGAGAGCAAAAAGAGCCCTTGTTAAATGATACCAGGGACAGTAGCTGTGACAGGGATATGCAAGTCTATTAGTCATGTAATGAGATTAGAGTTAATGTAAACACTGCAGCCCTGTCAGGTGCTACTATGATAATTACTGCTGCATAGACTGAATGCCCTAATCAGAGGCACAGGCATAAAACAAAGCCTGTGATCTGTATACTGACATGGTATCAGGAGCACTGGTGAGAGCAGAGAAGTACAATCAGGCACATTACCTAATAGCTGCAAATGCCACCAGACACTGATACAGGATTGTGACGCTCCCCGACGCTGGCGTTTCGGCGCTTCCTTCTTCAAAGGGGGGAGGCGGGAACATATGCTCCCTATTTATATTAAACTCTGAGACAGGGATGATATGATTGTTTGGATTGTGACGCCTATTGTCCAGCTCCGGCTGTGTCTTTTGAGATCAAATGGTTTTTAATTAATAAAATATTTTGTATGTATTATAGACCCTTGTATTCGTTTTTTTCTTTTTTGGTCTTATTTAATGCATGTGGATGGTATTTATATATGGGTTTAATGTACTTAGGCGGGCTTTGCACACTACGACATCGCAGGTGCGATGTCGGTGGGGTCAAATTGAAAGTGACGCACATCCGGCGTCGCAGTCGATATCGTAGTGTGCAAATCCTTTTTGATACGATTAACGAGCACCAAAGCGTCGTTATCGTATCATCTGTGTAGGGTCCGACATTTCCATAATGCCGCTGCAGCGACAGGTACGATGTAGTTCCTCGTTCCTGCGGCAGCACACATCGCTGTGTGTGAAGCCGCAGGAGCGAGGAACATCTCCTACCTGCGTCCCGACTGCAATGCGGAAGGACGAAGGTGGGCGGGATGTTTACATCCTGCTCATCTCCGTCCCTCCGCTACTATTGGCCGCCTGCCATGTGACTTCGCTGTGACGCCGCACGACCCGCCCCCTTAGGAAGGAGGCGGGTCGCCGGCCAGAGCAACATCGCAGGACAGGTGAGTGCATGTGAAGCTGCCGTAGCGATAATGTTTGCTACGGCAGCTATCACAAGATATCGCTGCTGCGACGGGGGCAGGGACTATCGTGCTCGACATCGCAGAAATTGATAAGGTTGCCCATACTTTTGCACCGGTCAAATTTTGTTTAAATGCGGATTGCACATTTTCTGTTAGTACAATAAACCTCATTTCAATCCAGAAATATTACTCAGTCCATCAGTTATTAGATATATGAAACTGAAATAGCTGTTGCAAAAACCCAAATTGTTATAAAGAAAAAAGGTTAACATTAATAGGGGTGCCCAAACTTTTTCATATGACTGTATATATTGTGAGGTAGCACGGTCGGCTGCGCAGCAGAAGACACGGGATCCAGGCATTAAGGTTCACAGCACACGGTTTAATGTCCAAACAAAAGTCCACAGCAATATACATGTGCCTCTCCAGCAGAGAACTCAGGGAGTTCTGTTCACTCCCTCACACCCGGCACACCTGCCCTCGTTCCTGTTTCCATTTAACCCTTCCTTCAGCCTGTAGGGAAACAGTATTAACCCTAGAGTGGATTTACTTTCTATCATGGAGTGAGCACAACCGGGGCGAGACATACCGGCCGTCATAGATAACCCCGGTCACAGTCTCACATACCCCCCCCTCAGTTCAAGCGTGCGGGGTTGAACTCCCGCCATCAAACACGGGCCGCGGGACAGCCCTATGTTCAACCGTAAACCAGAAGTTCTGCAGAGAAAGGAACCACCGGGTAACCCGGGCATTCCGTTCCTTGGCGGACCTCATCCAGACCAGTGGAGAGTGATCCATCACCAAGCGAAACTGCCGTCCCAGCAGGTAATAGCGTAGGGACTCCAAGGCCCACTTGATCGCCAGGCACTCCTTCTCCACTACGCTATAATTCCGCTCGGGAGGGGTGAGCTTCCTACTTAAGAAGGTGACGGGGTGTTCCTCCCCCTGAACCACCTGAGACAGCACTGCCCCCAGGCCGACCTCTGAGGCGTCAGTCTGTACTATGAACTCCTTCCGGAAATCAGGGTGTACAAGAACGGGCTGTCCGCACAGGACCTCCTTCAGGGCCCGGAAGGAGTCCTCGGCCTGCGGAGTCCAGCGCACCATGACGGACTTCTTGCCTTTGAGAAGGTCCATCAAGGGGGCTGATAGTCCCGCAAAATCCTTTACAAACCTCCTGTAGTACCCCACGATACCCAGGAAGGCCCTAACCTGCTTCGTGGTCAGGGGTCTAGGCCACTTCTGGATCGCCTCAACCTTGTTAATTTGGGGCTTAATCACTCCTTGGCCTATCACGTAGCCCAAGTAGCGGGCTTCCGTGAGTCCCAATGCACATTTCTTGGGATTGGCTGTCAATCCGGCTGTTCGAAGCGCGTCCACCACCGCTTGTACCTGTTCCAAGTGGGTCTGCCAATCGGAGCTGTAAATAATGATGTCATCCAGGTACGCTGATGCATACGCCTGGTGGGGTTCCAGCACTAAGTCCATCAACCTCTGGAACGTGGCCGGAGCGCCATGTAACCCAAAAGGCAAGACAACATAGTGGAAGAGACCCTCCGGCGTAACAAAAGCGGTTTTCTCCTTGGCGGACTCCGTCAGTGGCACCTGCCAGTACCCCTTGGTCAGGTCGAGCGTGGTAAAATATCGCGCCTGTCCCAGCCTATCAATCAGCTCATCCACCCGGGGCATGGGGTAGAGATCGAACTTGGATATTTCGTTCAATCTCCTAAAGTCATTGCAGAACCTTAAGGAGCCATCGGGTTTTGGTATTAGGACAATCGGACTAGCCCATTCACTCCGGGATTTTTCGATGACCCCCAGGCGTAACATTGTCTTTACTTCCTCCGATATGGCTTGTCGTCGAGCCTCCGGTACCCGGTATGACTTCAGGCGTACCCTCAGGTGGGGCTCGGTGACAATATCATGTCGTATCAGACTGGTCCTACCGGGCAGCTCGGGAAAGACATCGGGGTTCTGCTGAACCAACCGTCTGGCCTCTTGCCTCTGTGTCTTGGTGAGGGCTTCTCCAATCCTTACTTCCGGTTCGTCCTCTCCGGAGGTCGCTGGAGCCGGATGTGAACGACCCGAAGAGGAGGGAGGTGGGGAAAAAACAGCCATCAGGCTTTCCCGTTCCTGACAAGGTTTTAATAGGTTGACATGGTATATTTGTTCAGGTTTCCGCCTACCGGGCTGCAATACTTTATAGTTAACCACCCCTACTCTTTCCTTTATCTCGTAGGGGCCTTGCCACTGAGCCAGGAATTTACTCTCCGCCGTGGGGATTAATACCAACACCCGATCCCCGGGTTTAAAGGTCCGCACGGTGGCTTGTCTATTGTAGCGGCCGCTTTGCGCGGCCTGAGCCTCCTGTAAATGCTCCTTCACAATTGGCATGACCGCGCTTATGCGGTTCTGCATACCCAAAATGTGTTCAATCACACTTTTATGGGGGGTGGGCTCTTGCTCCCATGTTTCCTTTGCCAGGTCCAACAATCCCCGGGGATGTCGCCCGTATAACAATTCAAAAGGCGAAAACCCCGTGGATGCCTGTGGCACCTCTCGTATGGCAAACATCAAATAGGGAAGCATCATATCCCAGTCTTTCCCGTCTTTTGAAATCACCCTTTTGAGCATGGTTTTCAGGGTTTTATTGAAACGCTCGACTAAACCGTCCGTTTGAGGATGATACACAGACGTACGCAACTGCTTGATCTGGAGTAGCCGGCATAGCTCTTTGGTCACTTTAGACATGAATGGGGTCCCCTGATCCGTAAGGATCTCCTTGGGCAACCCCACCCGGCAGAACACAGCAAACAACTCCCGAGCTATAAGCTTTGCTGCAGTATGTCTGAGAGGTATCACCTCGGGATACCGGGTGGCATAGTCAACGATCACTAGGATGTGTTGGTGCCCTCGAGCGGACTTTACGAGGGGCCCCACCAGATCCATCCCTATCCGTTCAAAAGGGACTTCTATAATGGGTAACGGTACCAACGGACTGCGAAAATGGGTCAGGGGTGCGGTAAGCTGACACTCCGGGCAGGTTTCGCAGAACCGTTTTACCTCCCCAAAGACCCCGGGCCAATAGAACCTTTGCAATATTCGCTCCTGCGTTTTCTTGACCCCTAGGTGGCCACTCATCAGGTGTTTATGAGCCAAGTCGAGGACCCGCCGGCGATGCGGCTGGGGCACCACCAACTGTTCTGCCCCCACGCCCCGTATTTCATCTACCCGGTAGAGTAAATCTTGCTTAAGAGCGAAATGGGGGTACCTTACCTGGGCACCGGGCAGCTGTGCCACCCCGTCAACTACTGTCACCCGACTCCGGGCATGGATTAACGTAGGGTCCTGGAGTTGGGCTGTCCCAAACGTATCCGGGGACGCCTCCAACTCCGGGATGGGCTCGACCATCTCAGTCTCTCCTGCCAATACCTCTAGGGGTGACCTATCGGGTTCACACTCTGTCCCTATCATGGGGACCCCTACGGCAGGCGTCCCGGATTCAGGATTGTAGGGCTCAGGTCCCGGACTGACCAATATCTGAGGGGACTTAGGGGGTCCCCTCCATAAAGTCCAAAAATAGGGCAGATCCCTTCTTAGGATCACGTCATAAGGAAGAGTGTTAAGAAGTCCCACCTCATGTTGCACCTGACCGCAAGGTGCTGTGATGGTGACAATCCCCGTGGGATAGTCTCGGCGGTCCCCATGTATGCAAACCACCCCCACGGTACGTCCTGTGGCCTTTACTTTAGCCCTCAAGGTGGATCGCACAAGGGTCACTAAGCTTCCGGAATCCAACAAGCCTGTAACCGAACATCCATTCACCTGTATTTGGCACAAGTGGGGCTCAGTCTCTGGGGAGACCAGGTCAGCGGTACACACCACCTGAGCATACATTGAACCCCGCCGGGTAACCCCACAATCCATGGGCTCCGTGGTGAGTGGACACTGGGCTTCCATATGTCCCACCCGCTGGCACCGCCAACATCTAATGGGGACGGAAACCCCCTTGACGGGTTGTCGTTTAGGGTACAGAACCTTCCGGACCTCAGGAATGGCGGCCGCGGCCTCAGACGGGACGGTAGGGGACTCCTGCACCGTTGTCAGCGGTGGGTCCTTGGCCCTAGGCTTGGAGGGGCCGGACCGACGGGCGGTACGCAAAATCTCAGTGTCCCGTATCAAGTCCTGCATAGCCACATGCCGCTCTACCAGGGACACTAATTGGTCCAGTGTACTCGGGTCGCCCTGTCCTACCCACCGTTGAACGGTGACAAAACGATCCACTACTACCCTTTCCACCATTTGCGCCGGGCTCAGAGTGTCAGGCTGCAACCACTTTTTTACAAGATGCAACAAGTCATAGGCCTGGGAGCGTACGGGTTTGGCTTCCTCATAGAACCACTGATTTACCCGCTGAGCCCGTACATAGGTATTCACCCCCAACCGAGCCAGTATTTCGGCTTTCAGGGTCACATAGTCAATGGCGTCCTCGGTACAGAGGTCCAGGTACGCTTTTTGGGGTTCCCCCGTCAGATAGGGCGACAATACCTCAGCCCACTGGGGGGTTGGCAGCTTTTCCCGCTCGGCCACCCGCTCAAACACCGCCAGGAACGCTTCCACATCATCCCCCGGGGTCATCTTTTGCAACGCTTGTCTCACCGCTTTCCGGACGCTGCAGTCGTCACCCGGTCCCGGGGTTGTTGCTGCCGGTCCGGCACGGATCGACTTGGCCAGGAGAATCATCTGTTCTTGATGTCTTTGTTCCTGCAATTGCAAGGCTTGCTGCTGACGTGTATTGGCCTGAACCAGCTGTTCTTGGTGCCTTTTGTCCTGCATTTGCAAGGATTGCTGCTGACGTTCCAACGCCCGGAGCAGGTGTGCATTGGTCTGTTGCTGCTGTTCATTAGCCTGTTGTTGCTGTGCATTAGCCTGAGCCAGCTGCTTTAGTATGTCCTCCATGGCGTCACCGGGTTTTGGCTGTAGTATAGCCGCTCGAATCCAGGACATGTGCTACCGGGTCACCAGGGATGGATGCTACACCTCACCGGGCTGGCATGCCCGCCGATTCTCCACCATATGTGAGGTAGCGTGGTCGGCTGCGCAGCAGAAGACACGGGATCCAGGCATTAAGGTTCACAGCACACGGTTTAATGTCCAAACAAAAGTCCACAACAATATACATGTGCTTCTCCAGCAGAGAACTCAAGGAGTTGTGTTCACTCCCTCATACCCGGCACACCTGCCCTTGTTCCTGTTTCCATTTAACCCTTCCTTCAGCCTGTAGGGAAACAGCATTAACCCTGGAGTGGATCTACTTTCTATCATGGAGTGAGCACAACCGGGGCGAGACATACCGGCCGTCATAGATAACCCCGGTCACAGTCTCACAATATAGATATATATAGATATATATATATATATATATATATATATATATATATAATCTATCCACACACACATACACAGCTTTATATATTAGATATACACATATGGCTGACGATTCTGTCTGGGGTTCGTCATTTTAATGACCCAAAAAATGGTGCATGCAGCTTTTTTCGTTCAGTCAAAATGACGACTAGCGGTTAATGTTTGATTGGTAAGGACTGTTTGCAGAATTGGAGAGTTTCCAAGAGTGATGGTGGGATTGTGGAAGGTTGGAGGTCAGAATGCTAAGGAGGATCTCAGCTCCCCCGGTAAAGGCATCACCTGGGTCCTCTCTCTGGGGGACGGTGCAGGGAGGGCAGCTCCATGTTCAAAGAGGCAAAGTCCGGCAGTAGAACAAAAGTTGTTTCCAGCATCATGGCCAAGAAAAAAGGTTAAAAACCAATTTTATTCCATAACTTGTGCAAATACAACAGGATATGTCTAAGACTAAGAACCTCTGTTAGGTGTGAAACGCATAGACATTGTTTTATACTTCGTGGACGTCCATCCAACCTAGTGTTGGTTTTAACCTTATGGAATAAAATTGGTTTTTAACCTTTTCTTGGATGTGATGCTGGAAACAACTTTTTTCTATTGCCGAAGGTTCGAGGGGTAGAGGTGGAGCTGTGGTGGAGTCTGAAGGGGGCCCGGAAATTTTGTCAGTATCGGGCCCGGAAATTCCTGGTGGCAGCCCCGGCTGGAGGGGCCCGGGGTGGCTGCCCGCAGTGAGTGCGTTTTCACTTTCATGTATCATGCCCCCGGGCCGTCACCAAGCAGCTGATTACCGCTGCCGGAGGCGGCACTGTTTGTATAGCTGCAGACAGGCCAACGCAGAGATTCAAACTCGCCCACACTGCACACTGTGCGCGGCCTGTGCTGAAGATGAGGGAGTGGCCAGGCAGCAGAGATGCCAGGAGGAGAACAGCCAATCAGGAGAGGGGGCAGAGCCGGGAAAATGAAATGATGAAAGGGAAAAGAGTGCAGGAGTGAAGAAGGAGTAGAGACCACAAAAAGAGAGAAAAGCAAACAGAGAGCAGAAAAACAGTGAGAAGAGGAGAACAGAAGGAATAGAAAGAAAAAGCAGAGGACAGGAGGAGCAGCCAGGAAGACTCACAGGAAGTGCAGCAGAGAGGCCTGAGCCACTATCATCATCTCTCACAGCACAGGAGCTGGTGAGTATTGTAATGTACAAACCTCTGCCTGTAATACTACAGAAAAACTGCCCTGTGCTGTGCCATCACTCTGTGTGTGTGTGTGTGTGTGTGTTGCCCCTGTGCCAATACTGTGTGTGTGTGTTACGTCACCGCCGGAGTCTGCTCCAGCGACTTCTGCTCCGATCGCCAGGCGACGCCGTGTTCCTGCCGTGGATGGTACTGGTGATGGGAGAGAAGTTGATGCCAGCGGCACCAGTGGGCGCAGGCTCCGATCATCCACTGGGCTGGGTTAGCTTGGGATCTGCAGTACCGCTGGCTGACTGTGGGTGGCATGTGTCTTCCAGCTGAAGTTGCCAGCGTTCAGCTACAGCCAATGGGAATACAACACACCCTTCTTATTTCCCCTCCTGTCACATGATTACTGCCAGATATAGTTCTGATTTTCCTGGCTCCTGTTACGTCCTATTCTGTTGGTGATTCCTGTGTTGACTTCTGCGTGTTTTTGACTACCCTTCTGCCTACTGTTTTTGTACCTTGCTGCCCGACCCGGATCTGACCTCTGCTACGTTTGCTGACTACGTCACTGCCTGCCGATTCTGTCCCTGTTCCGCAATTCCTGGTTTGACCCTGCCTGACTACTACTCTCATCGGACTGCAGCCTTCCACAGGTAGTGATGTCCAGGGTCCTGTGTAATTCCAAATCCCTGTATAGGGGTTAAAGGGTTTCAGGGTTCTGGGGGTCCTACTTGGTGAGTGGCTTCACTCTAGCCTCCCCTTTACAGCCCATCTGAGTCTGTGGATCCAGGCAGGCGTTACAGTGTGTTGCCCCTGTGCTGTGCCATCACTGTGTGTGTGTGTTGCCCCTTTGCTGTGCCATCAGTGTGTGTGTGTGTGTGTGTGTGTGTGTGTGTGTATTATCCCTGTACTTTGCAGAGTTTTAATATAGATCCTGAGGCTATAAAGAGTCATAATCCTTACCATTAAATGGGGAAGACAGAAGTGAAAATTTATATTGTGTGTAGTGAGGGGCACGAAGAAGGACATCCCAACTTTAGGCCAAGTTCACATATTGCAGATTTTTTAGGGATTTGCGGTGTGAATCCACTGGTCTTGGTGCAGTGGCCTTTGCTCAGTAACAGGACGGTGGTTATATTCAGACTCTATGTGGTGATATTTGATCATGGTGTGACGGCATTATTTTGCAATGTAATAATACATTGCAAACCTTTATATGGTGGGTGTTGTTGAGTAACACTATGTAGTAGTATGTGTTATTTCTGACTATAAGCCGCCCCCAATAATGCATGCCGGCCCCCAATAACATGTATCATGATTATTATGATAATTTTTTTTGTTTGTTTGTTTTTTATCGGTGGGGGGGCCCCATTCAGACTTTTGCTATGGGGCCCCATGATTTCTATGTACGCCCCTGCCTGGGACTGCCCTTGTCGGCTACCTACCAGCGTGGTAGCCTAGCTGCACCTCCAGTGGCTTTAGTGAAGACTCGGTAGCCATTCAGATTTGCTCCTCCAGGTCAGTACTCAGTGCCTTTGGTCCAGTGGAACAACTTACCTGCTGCTTGCCCTGCGAGCATGACATATATGATGTTTTGATTGCTTGTTATTACATTTTTTTTCTGTTGCTGCAAAGGCCTAAAAAACGGTAATCTTGTCGTTTTGATTTTTTTCTGATGACACGGTTTACTGTTTGGATTAATTTATGTTTTGATAGATTGGACTTTTATATAAACACAGTAATATCAAATATGTATATTTTTTAATTTTATTTCTTTTTTTTAATGTGGTAAAGGGTGATGTGAACTTTTATTTTTAAAACCTTTTTCAACTTTGTACTGTACTTTGAACCTGCAAGAGTCTGACCACTTGTTCTATATACAGCAATGCTGTTTACAGAAGAAATCACAGTCTCCTATGAATGCCGGCCACTGGCTGGTTATCACAAGAGTACTATGGTGACAGACACGGGGGTTATCCACTGACCAATGGCTGTCATGCCATTTATTTTATTTATTTTACTCACTTATATAGCACTATTAATTCCACAGCACTATTAATTCCACAGCACAGCGTTTTACAGATGTGATTGTACCGTTCCGGGGCTCGGCCGGCTGCCGAGTCGCTCGGATCCGTGCTCGGTGGGTGGCTCGAGCTCCTTACGGACCCGGGGGTCACATCGTTCTGAAAGGGGGTTGGAGCTACATGTAGGGACTTCGGTGGGGAGGTCCACGGCCGGAGCCACGGTTGTTTGTACGGGATTTGAGTTTGTGATGCCACCCATGGATTGTGGTGAATAGATGGACACCACAGCTGCCGTTGACTAGGCTCCCGGGGACGTTGTTGCGCAGCTTGGTGTTGACCTAATGGTTGGGCTGTTGTCTTCAGTCGGGTCTTAGGTTGGATAGGTCCTTAAGTCCAGTCCTCAATCAGTTGACTTGACTCAGCCCGGTTGTTTCTGGGCCTCGTACTGGGTCTGAGTACCCCTCCTGGTGCTCCGGTTTCCAATAGGTTCCCCGGTTCGGTACCGGCGGGCAACCGCCCGTCCCCGGTCCCTACGATTCCACCGGCTGTAATCCCAGCTCCTGCTTGCGGCCACCACCGTCTGCCTCCTTGCCAGAGGTGACTGGGCTCCAACCCAGACACCTGGTGTAGACTATGGCAGGCCTGGACACAGGCCTGTCCTTGAACTCCACTCCACTCCACTGTCAAGACTAATCTCTTCTCGACTACTGTTTTTCCCACCTCCAGGTCTGTGAACTCCTCGGTGGGCGGAGCCAACTGCCTGGGTCCGCCCCCTAGTGTGAACATCAAACCCAGAGGGAGGTGACAAGGGTTTTGTAGTTTGGCTGCTGTCACCTTACTAAGGGGGGGGAGGGAATGTGTGTATGGGACTACCCGTGACAACCTGGCTAGTCCAGGGCGTCACATGATCATCTCATCAGTATCCCACGGCTGCACGCCAATGAGGACTCACAACAGCATGCCCCCCTTCCAGCATGCATTAAGTGCCGCTATCTGAGATTAACAACAAGTGTCGCTCCACCCATGGCTGTTAGAGGCAGATGAAGGCTGAGTAATTCAGCCTTTATCTGCAGGGAAAGATTCAGGATCAGCGTATGAGCTCACATCAAAGGCAGGGAAATGACTCATGACGTGCATAGCAGGGTTAATGCAGCAGTCAGATGTTAGCCGGCAAAAGATAGGCTGTCTCAACTGCTTCATGACTGTCCCTCAAGTTAAAATTTGCCAACCTGCTCCTAATCTTATCCATAATGCAGGTTTGTAATACATTGTGTAGCCACATCCACCCCATGTCTTACCATTGGTTTCTTAGTTCTCTTTCCATACAAAGACCAGTCAGAACCGAATTCCAGCAGTGGCCTAGTGGTTGCAAGTACAAAGGCGCTTCTGAACAAACGTAACAAGTGTCTATTAGATGGCTCCAATTGTGCCACTTTTATTAAGACGCCTTCAAGTGTTAACAAATTGGCGCAAATCGCTCCATCTTGGCACAATATGCATAAAGTAGGGATTGCCACTTAATAAATGTTGTCTGTTTCCTCTGAATAGTGACCATTGCTGAGTTCGGCCTCCCTCCTGGTTGCCTCCGGGGCCACCTCTCTGCTTGTTGAACCTCTTTAGTCATTTTTTTACTCTTATACAAGGTCCTGTGTCTCCTGTATTCTGCTGCTCTATGTCTCGGTCTTTATTCTTCTTTCAGGTAGTACGTAGTGCACAATGTTAGTGCCCCAATCACAGAGACTGAATCCCATAATAATTGTAGTGTAATTAGGGACAGGAGTTGAATTTATGACATCTATTCTCTGTAGTGACTCCTCTATACTGCCCGATTCTAGTTGTGATATATTCAGGGTAGTAGTGATCATTCCCATCATTATCACTGTGTGAGGAGAAAATCAGACAAAAAAACCACACAACACGATATATATCTAAATTTATGTTTGTTTTTTATTAGAAGATCAATAAGCAGCATTGTATTGAAAGTATACTGGCCCTTTGAGAAATTACACAATGGTCACAGTGCCTCTCAGGTGAGCCCCCGTGTGGACTACAGAACCAGCTGCAGTCATTGGGGAGCAGCTGAGAGGCACTGGACCCAAAGATCCAGAGGAAGGCGAAGAAACCCCCCGGAGAGTTCTGCCTCAGGGGGGAAAAAAATTCCTTCCTGACCCCAGTTCTGGCGATCGGATATTTCCCTGGATCACGTCAGTCCTGCTGCAAATTGCAGTATATTTATATGTAATTATTAGTGATGGGCGGATAGTAAAATATTCGGGTTTGGATTGTTGGATCGAATACCCAGTACTATTCCAGTATTCATCACGAGTAACTGACCTAATGCAAGTCAATGGGGAACTCGAGTGTTATTCTAAGGACATCTTCAAAAAAAATGCTCGGGTTCCACATTGACTTACATTAGGTTAGTTATTCTTCAGTAATACTGAAATAGTACTCGGCATTCAGTACAACTAATCCAAACCCGAATATCTATTAACCCATCACTAGTAATTATAAGCTATGGAGTGCTAATCTTACAAAGAAAAATATACACACACCCTGCTCCTAGGAGCTTACAATCTAATATACAATATGACATATGCACACAAACATATGCACACTCAACTTGATGCTCACACACATACAGACACATATGCCCACAAACACACACATACACACTCACCTCAAGACACACATACACAAACACACACCCCTTCAGTGCTGCAGTGCTGCGGACAGAAACGATCACCCCTTAATTGCTGGGACTCCACACAAACCTTCACAAATAAATCCTTTCATTACCTGGACGCCATACAAACCCTCACACACCCCTTTAGTAGTGGGGTCAAATAGACACTGACACACCGTCCCTTTATTGCTGGGGCCACACAAACAACCTTTCATTCTTGGAACACACACCTTCAGTGCTGCAGTTCTGGGAAGCGATCATACATACACACACACACACACATACATATACACACACACACACACCCCTTCAGTGCTGCAGTGCTGCGGAAAGAAACGATCACCCCTTAATTGCTGGGACTCCACACAAACCTTCACAAATAAATCCTTTCATTACCTGGACGCCATACAAACCCTCACACACCCCTTTAGTAGTGGGGTCAATAGACACTGACACACTGTCCCTTTATTGCTGGGGCCACACAAACAACCTTTCATTCTTGGAACACACACCTTCAGTGCTGCAGTTCTGGGAAGCGATCATACATACACACAAACACACACATACACACACACACATACATACACACAAACACACACATACACACACACACACACACACACATACATACATACACACACACACACACACACACACACTTACACACGCACACACACATACATACCTTCTAGGTCTGAACCTGAAAATTCTTCTCGCTTGATAATTGTAGGTCCTATGACAGCCTTGTGGAAGGGTCAAGAAGAAATAAAACATGCAGAGATAGTTATTGCTTGGAACAATCATGGTGATGAGTCCATACAGTGCACACTGCTGATCTCGTCCTTGTCCTGCTGTGCTGTTTGTGCTGTGCAGCGAGTCCTTCTTCACCCCTCTCCGATGTTGCCCGATCCTCCAGTATTCAGTGAAGAGCTACCTACCTGGACCAGTCGTCTTCAAGCTGTGACACAAGATGGTTCTGGATTAGAGCTTTGTACATTCTATAGCATTTGTGATGTCATGTGAGGTCTATGATATCAAGTGCACTGTGATGTCATGTGCTTTGCGATGTCATCATACCTGGAAGCAAATCAAATTCATGTTAAAACAATAACTTTATTTAATTAAAACCACACACAATTGAATACTGCACAATAAAAATTTGCTACAACGTTAGTCATAAATCAATGTATACCTCAGAGGGGGAGGGGCCCAGGATGGATTCCCTAGACTTCCCCTACCTGGCCGCAGAGGTTGGTACTATGCAGAGATTGTTCGCCCCACCTTCTGATAGACGATTGATTGGCTGTCTCGAGCATGGCCCCGCCCATAGAGGCCAGCATACTATTCAGGCCTCGGATTGAAATGAGCCCTGACTGCCTAGCGTGCGTTCCAGCTACTTGTAGGGAGTTTTCTTCCTGGGGACACCGTATGTTTACAGGTATAAAAAAGCTGCCTTTGAATACAACATGGTCTATCTGGCTATATGAGCCTCAGGTTCAATTTGGGATGCCCCTGATGAAACCCCTGGCATTTGGAAAGGGAGGAGAAACGCGTCAGGCGTGAGGCTACTCAAGCTAAGTTATTGTGTCATTTGGCACATCTTTTATGCTGTGCAATATTATTTGCCATTGGGTATATTGTGCTTTTTGCTATTGAGCGCTATTTATCATTTGGCAAATATGATACTATTAGCATAATGATCTGTTACTGGGCATGCCACTAATACATCTCAATGGGGAGATAAGGTATGCACACCAGTGACTATGGAAGGGGAATACATGGAATAGCAGAAACTGCTGTGTGAATACTGACATGAAAAATTCAATGGCTATTTGTAAGAATGAAATGTGAAAAATGGAACCTGCATTACTGCCATGAATATATGAATAAAGAGAAATTTAGCTACTGAATTGATCAATGCAGAAGAGCCCCAACACTACGCCAAAGTATTTCTCTACGTTGGGGTCCCTAGCTTGTGTGTGTCCTCTCATGCAGTTAAAAAACTTACCGTGTATGGGACGCTGAGACCCAGGCTATATATACGATGTGGATTGGCAATAGGTGTGTGTGGGGAGGGTTCACAAACGAAAAACTACTAACATTAAGGAATAACGTTTGGAACTCCATTCTATGTCTGAACTGGGTGCAAAAAACCTAAAAAACATCACTATGGGGAGATAAGGTATGCACACCAGTGACTATGGAAGGGGAATACATGGAATAGCAGAAACTGCTGTGTGAATACTGACATGAAAAATTCAATGGCTATTTGTAAGAATGAAATGTGAAAAATGGAACCTGCATTACTGCCATGAATATATGAATAAAGAGAAATTTAGCTACTGAATTGATCAATGCAGAAGAGCCCCAACACTACGCCAAAGTATTTCTCTACGTTGGGGTCCCTAGCTTGTGTGTGTCCTCTCATGCAGTTAAAAAACGTACCGTGTATGGGACGCTGAGACCCAGGCTATATATACGATGTGGATTGGCAATAGGTGTGTGTGGGGAGGGTTCACAAACGAAAAACTACTAACATTAAGGAATAACGTTTGGAACTCCATTCTATGTCTGAACTGGGTGCAAAAAACCTAAAAAACATCACTATGGGGAGATAAGGTATGCACACCAGTGACTATGGAAGGGGAATACATGGAATAGCAGAAACTGCTGTGTGAATACTGACATGAAAAATTCAATGGCTATTTGTAAGAATGAAATGTGAAAAATGGAACCTGCATTACTGCCATGAATATATGAATAAAGAGAAATTTAGCTACTGAATTGATCAATGCAGAAGAGCCCCAACACTACGCCAAAGTATTTCTCTACGTTGGGGTCCCTAGCTTGTGTGTGTCCTCTCATGCAGTTAAAAAACTTACCGTGTATGGGACGCTGAGACCCAGGCTATATATACGATGTGGATTGGCAATAGGTGTGTGTGGGGAGGGTTCACAAACGAAAAACTACTAACATTAAGGAATAACGTTTGGAACTCCATTCTATGTCTGAACTGGGTGCAAAAAACCTAAAAAACATCACTATGGGGAGATAAGGTATGCACACCAGTGACTATGGAAGGGGAATACATGGAATAGCAGAAACTGCTGTGTGAATACTGACATGAAAAATTCAATGGCTATTTGTAAGAATGAAATGTGAAAAATGGAACCTGCATTACTGCCATGAATATATGAATAAAGAGAAATTTAGCTACTGAATTGATCAATGCAGAAGAGCCCCAACACTACGCCAAAGTATTTCTCTACGTTGGGGTCCCTAGCTTGTGTGTGTCCTCTCATGCAGTTAAAAAACGTACCGTGTATGGGACGCTGAGACCCAGGCTATATATACGATGTGGATTGGCAATAGGTGTGTGTGGGGAGGGTTCACAAACGAAAAACTACTAACATTAAGGAATAACGTTTGGAACTCCATTCTATGTCTGAACTGGGTGCAAAAAACCTAAAAAACATCACTATGGGGAGATAAGGTATGCACACCAGTGACTATGGAAGGGGAATACATGGAATAGCAGAAACTGCTGTGTGAATACTGACATGAAAAATTCAATGGCTATTTGTAAGAATGAAATGTGAAAAATGGAACCTGCATTACTGCCATGAATATATGAATAAAGAGAAATTTAGCTACTGAATTGATCAATGCAGAAGAGCCCCAACACTACGCCAAAGTATTTCTCTACGTTGGGGTCCCTAGCTTGTGTGTGTCCTCTCATGCAGTTAAAAAACTTACCGTGTATGGGACGCTGAGACCCAGGCTATATATACGATGTGGATTGGCAAATGTATTCCCCTTCCATAGTCACTGGTGTGCATACCTTATCTCCCCATAGTGATGTTTTTTAGGTTTTTTGCACCCAGTTCAGACATAGAATGGAGTTCCAAACGTTATTCCTTAATGTTAGTAGTTTTTCGTTTGTGAACCCTCCCCACACACACCTATTGCCAATCCACATCGTATATATAGCCTGGGTCTCAGCGTCCCATACACGGTAAGTTTTTTAACTGCATGAGAGGACACACACAAGCTAGGGACCCCAACGTAGAGAAATACTTTGGCGTAGTGTTGGGGCTCTTCTGCATTGATCAATTCAGTAGCTAAATTTCTCTTTATTCATATATTCATGGCAGTAATGCAGGTTCCATTTTTCACATTTCATTCTTACAAATAGCCATTGAATTTTTCATGTCAGTATTCACACAGCAGTTTCTGCTATTCCATGTATTCCCCTTCCATAGTCACTGGTGTGCATACCTTATCTCCCCATAGTGATGTTTTTTAGGTTTTTTGCACCCAGTTCAGACATAGAATGGAGTTCCAAACGTTATTCCTTAATACTAATACATCTCATGTTATTCCATATGACATTGCTAATACAGGCAGGGTCGGACTGGGGTGCCAGGGGCCTACCAGGGAAATTACCTCTAGGAGCCCACACTGTAGCTACCATAAACGGTTTTATTACTTGTTCATTTTCGGCTTCTCTCAGTATAACTTGCGCCTTTTAGCAAACTACGGTGTGCAAAAAAGAACTGTATTGTGCCCTGCAGATATCACAGGATTTCTTGTAGCATCTTATTTATTGTAGTTAATTATGGAATCTATTATTTACAATCAGTCGCAGTTTTTCTTACACACGGACATTCCTTGTCTTAGGAAAACCACTGAGTCCATCAGGAAAACAATATTCAAAGAGAAGCAGAATGTTATCCAGCATCTTCAAATGGAAAAGTTTACTAAAATTAATCCCCCTATGCCACCATCTATCCACCATATAGGGTCTGTCCCCACTGACTTGGGAAATCCCCTATAGAGTCAGTATGTGGTGGTGTGAAACATTACCACTCCAATACACTTTTCCATTTGGAGACTCCGGTGAATATTTGCTTCACTTTAGTCTGACATTTATCTATTTTTTCTGTCTTTGTTATCATAGTGGTATCTGTAGCGCCCCTGAGACCCTCAGGGCACTACAGGGAACTGCATCCTCTTGGGGATGCAGGACCTACTCCCTGGGACTTGGAATACCAGTGCCGATTCCACCAAAACACGACCAAAATCCTAGTTCTCCACTGCACACAGGGCATAGAGGGTTAACCATGTAAGGGGATGGTCGCCATGGGAACGAGTCCCTCAGTATAGCCAGCCTGGTGGGAGGGGTCAGCAGTCAGTCAGTCGGTAGTCGGTAGTGAGTTGAGTGGCACACAGAAGAGGTGTGCAGACGTGCCTGAGCTGGGTTTGTGTAACGGTGATCCGGGGGCACAGGAGAGAGGTCGCCAGGATGGGTACCGGAGATACCGCTGGGACCAGAGCACGCACGGGGCACGGGGCACAGGGCCCTAGGTCAAGCGTCAGTTTCATACGGTTTGATAAATACCTTCCCAGTGAGGACACCTTCACGGACTTCACCGAACCAAATAATCCGGGGGCATCAGCAGTAAACTAGGATCGGGGTTTGGACATTTACCTCCCTGCAGGGTCTGCACTGCCCTCCATATGGAGAAGGAGACTGTACCCCAAAAGGGACGTCTGGGCTCACAAACGCTCCATGCTACGGGGACCCAATCAACTGAGAGTGCCGGGGACCGTGCAACCTAGGTCATTACATTGGCACTGATACTCCAAGGGACCTGAACCAGTGGTTCAAACGTCAGAGTGAGTAGAGACTGTTAAAGACAACCTGGTGAGGTCTCCGTTATTACCCTGCAACATCTCCCAGGCACAGCTCTACCTACAGAGGATCTAACGCCATTGCTGCATACACCACCAGCCCATCAGATGCATCCAACTACTCCACAGCGTGGCTGGCCAGTAAAGGTCTAAAAGATGAAAAAATAATGACATGGCCTCCTTGTTCACCTGATCTGAACCCCATAGAGAACCTGTGGTCCCTCATAAAATGTAAGATCTACGGGGAGGGAAAACAGTACACCTCTCGGAGCAGTGTCTGGGAGGCTGTGGTGGCTGCTGCGCGCAATGTTGATCGTAAACAGATCAAGCAACTGACAGAATCTATGGATGGTAGGCTGTTGAGTGTCATCATAAAGAAAGGTGGCTATATTGGTCACTAATTTTTTGGGGTTTTGTTTTTGCATGTCAGAAATGTTTATTTCTAAATTTTGTGCAGTTATATTGGTTTACCTGGTGAAAATAAACAAGTGAGATGGGAATATATTTGATTTTTATTAAGTTGCCTAATAATTCTGCACAGTAATAGTTACCTGCACAAACAGATATCCTCCTAAGATCTTCGTTCCGAATAGCATGTGCAATGCAAGTTACATAGTTTTATAGTTACATAGTTACATAGTTATTTAGGTTGAAAAAAGACCTAGGTCCATCTAGTTCAACCTTCCTCCACCAGTTCTACATTTAGTCACTAAGTCATTTATAACCAACAATGTTGTGTGTACTGAGGAAATCATCCAGCCCTTTTTTAAAAGCTGTTATAGTATCTGCCATTACTACCTCTTGTGGTAGGGCATTCCACAGTCTGACTGCTCTAACTGTAAAGAACCCTTTCCTATTTAGGTGTCGGAATCGCTTTTCTTCCACTCGCAGTGAGTGCCCCCTGGTCCTTAGTATTGTTTTCGGAAGAAATAAGTCATGTGCCAGTCCTTTATATTGACCACACATGTATTTATACATATAAATGAGATCTCCTCTGAGACGTCTTTTTTCTAAGCTAAACATTAGTGATGAGCGAGCATGCTTGTCACTACTCGGTACTCGCACGAGTATCACTGTACTCGGGCTGCTCGGCGGGGACCGAGTAATCTCGCGATACTCGTGCTTTACTCGTGGTCTTCATTTCTGCATGTTGGCGCTCTTTTGAGAGCCAGCCCTCATGCAGGGATTGGCTGGCAGACCACTGCAATGCCACAGCCCTGTTAGTTGTGGAATTGCAGTGATTGGCCGGCCTGCACAGCGTCACCGAGCCTTTATATAGGCCGGCGCGCTGTGCTCTGCTCACAGCTATTCTGACAGTGAGTGTAGGGAGAGTGTCGCTGATTCAGGGAAAGCTTTGCGGCCCTTTATAGTTAGTTCCGGAGCAGGGCTGCAAACAGTGTGACCAGAAGTCCTTCTCAGGACTATTCTAGTTGTATACAGGCAGGCAGGGTATAGCCAGGTCGGAGTACAGTAGCAGAGTCCTTCTCAGGACTATTGTTGCTATATACAGGCAGGGTATAGCCAGGTCGGAATACAGGCTAGTGACCAGAAGAGTCCTTGTCAGGACTATTGTACCAGTATACAGGCAGGCAGGCAGGCAGGGTAGTGGTGACCGTATACCAGCCTTCATCATATCTGGGGCTGGTGTACACAGTGTAAAACAGTCCAGATAGTGTCAGACTTCTCAGTAATTGTCGCTCCTAAAAACCAGTTAGGTTCTTATTGCGTCCGTGCTTGCATTTAAAAACAGCACGTGTGTGGCAGTCGGTGGCAGGGTACAGGTGCGCGTTTTGCACAAACTATTATATAACGCACAAGTCTAGTGTATAATACACGTCAGTCAGCAGTGTCTGATAGTGTCAGACTTCTCAGTAATTGTCGCTCCTAAAAACCAGTTAGGTTCTTATTGCGTCCGTGCTTGCATTTAAAAACAGCACGTGTGTGGCAGTCGGTGGCAGCGTACAGGTGCGCGTTTTGCACAAACTATTATATAACGCACAAGTCTAGTGTATAATACACGTCAGTCAGCAGTGTCTGATAGTGTCAGACTTCTCAGTAATTGTCGCTCCTAAAAACCAGTTAGGTTCTTATTGCGTCCGTGCTTGCATTTAAAAACAGCACGTGTGTGGCAGTCGGTGGCAGCGTACAGGTGCGCGTTTTGCACAAACTATTATATAACGCACAAGTCTAGTGTATAATACACGTCAGTCAGCAGTGTCTGATAGTGTCAGACTTCTCAGTAATTGTCGCTCCTAAAAACCAGTTAGGTTCTTATTGCGTCCGTGCTTGCATTTAAAAACAGCACGTGTGTGGCAGTCGGTGGCAGCGTACAGGTGCGCGTTTTGCACAAACTATTATATAACGCACAAGTCTAGTGTATAATACACGTCAGTCAGCAGTGTCTGATAGTGTCAGACTTCTCAGTAATTGTCGCTCCTAAAAACCAGTTAGGTTCTTATTGCGTCCGTGCTTGCATTTAAAAACAGCACGTGTGTGGCAGTCGGTGGCAGCGTACAGGTGCGCGTTTTGCACAAACTATTATATAACGCACAAGTCTAGTGTATAATACACGTCAGTCAGCAGTGTCTGATAGTGTCAGACTTCTCAGTAATTGTCGCTCCTAAAAACCAGTTAGGTTCTTATTGCGTCCGTGCTTGCATTTAAAAACAGCACGTGTGTGGCAGTCGGTGGCAGCGTACAGGTGCGCGTTTTGCACAAACTATTATATAACGCACAAGTCTAGTGTATAATACACGTCAGTCAGCAGTGTCTGATAGTGTCAGACTTCTCAGTAATTGTCGCTCCTAAAAACCAGTTAGGTTCTTATTGCGTCCGTGCTTGCATTTAAAAACAGCACGTGTGTGGCAGTCGGTGGCAGCGTACAGGTGCGCGTTTTGCACAAACTATTATATAACGCACAAGTCTAGTGTATAATACACGTCAGTCAGCAGTGTCTGATAGTGTCAGACTTCTCAGTAATTGTCGCTCCTAAAAACCAGTTAGGTTCTTATTGCGTCCGTGCTTGCATTTAAAAACAGCACGTGTGTGGCAGTCGGTGGCAGCGTACAGGTGCGCGTTTTGCACAAACTATTATATAACGCACAAGTCTAGTGTATAATACACGTCAGTCAGCAGTGTCTGATAGTGTCAGACTTCTCAGTAATTGTCGCTCCTAAAAACCAGTTAGGTTCTTATTGCGTCCGTGCTTGCATTTAAAAACAGCACGTGTGTGGCAGTCGGTGGCAGCGTACAGGTGCGCGTTTTGCACAAACTATTATATAACGCACAAGTCTAGTGTATAATACACGTCAGTCAGCAGTGTCTGATAGTGTCAGACTTCTCAGTAATTGTCGCTCCTAAAAACCAGTTAGGTTCTTATTGCGTCCGTGCTTGCATTTAAAAACAGCACGTGTGTGGCAGTCGGTGGCAGCGTACAGGTGCGCGTTTTGCACAAACTATTATATAACGCACAAGTCTAGTGTATAATACACGTCAGTCAGCAGTGTCTGATAGTGTCAGACTTCTCAGTAATTGTCGCTCCTAAAAACCAGTTAGGTTCTTATTGCGTCCGTGCTTGCATTTAAAAACAGCACGTGTGTGGCAGTCGGTGGCAGCGTACAGGTGCGCGTTTTGCACAAACTATTATATAACGCACAAGTCTAGTGTATAATACACGTCAGTCAGCAGTGTCTGATAGTGTCAGACTTCTCAGTAATTGTCGCTCCTAAAAACCAGTTAGGTTCTTATTGCGTCCATGCTTGCATTTAAAAACAGCACGTGTGTGGCAGTCGGTGGCAGCGTACAGGTGCGCGTTTTGCACAAACTATTATATAACGCACAAGTCTAGTGTATAATACACGTCAGTCAGCAGTGTCTGATAGTGTCAGACTTCTCAGTAATTGTCGCTCCTAAAAACCAGTTAGGTTCTTATTGCGTCCGTGCTTGCATTTAAAAACAGCACGTGTGTGGCAGTCGGTGGCAGCGTACAGGTGCGCGTTTTGCACAAACTATTATATAACGCACAAGTCTAGTGTATAATACACGTCAGTCAGCAGTGTCTGATAGTGTCAGACTTCTCAGTAATTGTCGCTCCTAAAAACCAGTTAGGTTCTTATTGCGTCCGTGCTTGCATTTAAAAACAGCACGTGTGTGGCAGTCGGTGGCAGCGTACAGGTGCGCGTTTTGCACAAACTATTATATAACGCACAAGTCTAGTGTATAATACACGTCAGTCAGCAGTGTCTGATAGTGTCAGACTTCTCAGTAATTGTCGCTCCTAAAAACCAGTTAGGTTCTTATTGCGTCCGTGCTTGCATTTAAAAACAGCACGTGTGTGGCAGTCGGTGGCAGCGTACAGGTGCGCGTTTTGCACAAACTATTATATAACGCACAAGTCTAGTGTATAATACACGTCAGTCAGCAGTGTCTGATAGTGTCAGACTTCTCAGTAATTGTCGCTCCTAAAAACCAGTTAGGTTCTTATTGCGTCCGTGCTTGCATTTAAAAACAGCACGTGTGTGGCAGTCGGTGGCAGCGTACAGGTGCGCGTTTTGCACAAACTATTATATAACGCACAAGTCTAGTGTATAATACACGTCAGTCAGCAGTGTCTGATAGTGTCAGACTTCTCAGTAATTGTCGCTCCTAAAAACCAGTTAGGTTCTTATTGCGTCCGTGCTTGCATTTAAAAACAGCACGTGTGTGGCAGTCGGTGGCAGCGTCAGGCTCCACGTTGTCCCTGGATAGAGACGTGCATGAGGGCCTGTAAACCTGAAGTGCCCATTGGAAGGAAGTGGGTCTATTGTAGTATAGCCCTTAGGCAGGGCAGCCAAAAATTGGGAGGCTCCACGTTGTCCCTGGGTAGAGACGTGCATGAGGGCCTCAAAACATTGTTCCCATTGCAAAGGAGCGGGTCTCCTGTCGTTGTAATGTCCATTCTGCAAAGAATGGGCGAAAAAATTTACCACTGGGGGTATACCTGAAACAAAGGCCTAAGTATTGCAATTTGTAACGGTCATCATCATGGTGGCGCATGAGGAGAAGGAGGAGCAGTCCAGCGATTATCCAAAGTCCAGAAGTGTGTACCCATGGGTGAGTGGAGGTACATGGCAAACTTTAAATTCCGCTCTCATTTGCTGGTGGTGTGGTGAAGTCTGGCCCAATCCAACCCTTGTTCATCTTGATCAGAGTCAGCTTGTCAGCATTTTCAGTTGACAGGCGGGTGCGTTTATCTGTAATGATTCCACCTGTGGCACTAAAAACACGCTCTGACAAAACGCTAGCAGCAGGGCAGGCCAGGCCTTCCAAGGCGTAGAGAGCCAATTCATGCCACGTGTCCAGCTTGGATACCCAATAATTGTAAGGCACAGAGGAATGTCGGAGTACAGTTGTTCGATCTGCAAGGTACTCCTTCAGCATCTGGGCAAACTTAGGATTTCTTGTGGCACTACCCCGCACCTCAGGGGCTGTGGTACGTGAGGGGCTGAGAAAACTGTCACACATCTTAAAGACTGTTCCCCTACCTCTGGCGGATTGGACTTGTGCCTCTCTCGGCTGTACGCCTCGGTTGTCCACTGATTCATGACCTATGCCGCTAGCGTTTTGTGAGGGGAATGCTTTGCCTACTTCCGTGACTATGGCCTTCTGGAACTGCTGCATTTTGCCTGACCTCTCCGCCTCGGGAATAAGAGACATAAAGTTCTCCTTTTAGCGTGGGTCTAACAGTGTTACCAACCAGTAATGATTGTCGGCCAAGATGTTCTTAACGCGAGGGTCACGAGACAGGCAGCTTACCATAAAGTCAGCCATGTGTGCCAGACTCTTAACAGCCATCACTTCAGTATCCTGACCAACACGATGACTGAACATGCTGTCCTCCTCCTCCTCATCATCTACCCTGTCCTCTGGCCAGCCACGCTGAACCGAGGATATGACTGCATGTCATATCCTCAATTTGGCCAGAGAGTTGCTCCATGTCTTCATCCTCCTCCTCGTCATAGTCCTCCACTGCACGTTGTGATGAGACGAGGCTGGGCTGTGTGTTATCATTCATCACCCACACCCACTACTGTTTCTTGCTGAAACTCATCGCGCTCCGCCTGCAATGCATCATGTTTGTTTTCTGAGCAGAGACCATTTTAGAAGGCAGAGAAGCGGTATGGTGACGCTAATAATGTCGTCATCGCCGCTCACCATCTTGTTGTAGTCCTCAAAGTTTTGGCGGATGGTGCATAGGTCGGACATCCATCTCCACTCCTCAGGTGTTATGTGTGGAGTTTGACCCATTTCCCGACGGCTTAGGTGATGCAGGTACTCAACAACTGCCCTCTTCTGCTCACATATCCTGACCAACATGTGCAGAGTTGAATTCCAACGCGTGGGGACATCACACACCAGTCTGTGTGCCGGAAGATGCAAACGGCGTCTTAAGCCGGCAAGGCCGGCTGAAGCAGTAGGTGACTTTCGAAAATGTGCAGACAGGCGGCGAACTTTTACCAGCAGATCAGACAGCTCTGAGTATGACTTTAGAAACCGCTGAACCTCGAGGTTGAGCACATGGGCCACGCATGGAACATGTGTCAGCTGGCCTCGCCTCAAAGCCGCCACCAGGTTCCGGCCATTGTCACACACGACCTTTCCTGGCTTTAGGTTCAGAGTTGTGAGCCAGTGATCTGCCTGCTGTTTCAGAGCTGTCCACACCTCTTCTGCATTGTGGGGTTTGTCACCTATGCAGATTAGCTTCAGCACTGCCTGTTGCCGCTTCGCCGAGGCAGTGCTGCAGTGCTTCTGTGTCGCCCTGGACAAGCCAGGGGCCACAGAGCACAACACTTAAACACCCCACACTCCCTGCAGGCATATCATAGTCAAAACACAAAATCCTTGTTGCCTTCCCCAGGGGCTGTTGTCCACACCAGGGTGTGGAGCCAGGCGGTTGGTCTCCACCCACCGAGGAGGAGGGAAAACACAGGCAGTGAGAGTTAAGCTAAGGAAGTGGAAGGAGGAAAGTAGTAGAGAGGAGAAAAGTGACAGCAAAGAGCCTGAAGTTGGTCCGGGTGTGTGGCCCGGACAGGACAGCAAGGTTGGCAGGATGTGGTGACCGTCTGCAGTGGAGGCCGATTGGAGTCTGCCGTAAGGACCGTGGACGGGTGGTGACCCGGCCGTACCGGACCGGTATACAAAGAGAAGCCAGCACCATTGGCAGAGGACTTTCGGATCCCGGCAAGGCTTGGTGTCGCCGTGAATTTGCCAAATCCGTTATTGAAGGGGACCTCAGGGTTTCCAAACAGCCAAGTCCAGATAGAAGGCAACCGTACAACCGTGAAGGGGAGACACAGCCACCGCCAAGGGCAACCGTCTCCCAGGGCCAGCGCCTGTGGGCAAAAGGGGCTCCTCCGGCCCATATCCAGGTCAGGGAGCGGGTTACCGTTGGGAAACCATCACTACCAACACTTAACTTAGGTGCAGGGAGAGACAGTCATCACTAACCTGCAGGGAGGAACAACCGCAGCCGTCCGAGTGACCCGTCCATCCAGCCACTTGTTTTACCCTGAACTGTGTCATCATCATTGGGCTGAGTGAGTACCTCCGTGCCGTGCGGCACAGCGCTGCCCCTGCGACCATGCACTTCATCAGGCCCCGCAACCCGCCTGTCATCCATCTCTACCCCATCACCAGGCCCCGGGACAACCAACCCCCCTACCCACGGAGGGGAGAAATAACAACAAAGCTGCTCCCTGTCACAGGCTCCCGGGATCCCCGTCCAGAGCAGCGGTGGTGTCCACACAATCACCACAACCGTGGGTGGCGTCACGGACAATATCCCCAAAACCCAAACCACCCCTTTTCACTCACGGGCGAGTAGCGCCGCTCGAGTCCCCGGGATCCGGCCATCGCTCGAGCCAACGAGCAGCAGCAGCCGTAGAGCTGCGTCAGCCGGACCCGAGCAGTGGGAGAGCGCACCGTCCCCTCCTCCGCCAGCGACACTTCCAGCTTGGGACTGGTGTGGAGGGTAAAGTGGATCAGGATGCGCAGGAGGAGGAGGAGGCTGAGGAGCATGACATTCCGGAGCTGTAGAGTGTGTGTGAAACCCTGACTGAGGTAGGGCCTGCAAAACTTGGTGTGTGAAGGACGTGTTCCGTCCCTCGCTCAGACTGGGTCCCAGCTTGCACAATATTAACCCAGTGTGACGTCAACGAGATGTAGCGTCCTTGCCCACATGCACTTGTCCACGTGTCTGTGGTTAGGTGGACTTTGGCTGAAACAGCGTTGTTCAGGGCACGTGTGATGTTTTGTGACACGTGGTTAGTTATGCAATGCGGGGACGGCACACAGGGAGAAATAGTGGCGGCTGTGGACCGAGTAACGTGGGACAGCTGCCACCATCAGTTCGCGGAATGCTTCTGTCTCAACCAGCCTAAAAGGCAACATTTCCAGCGCAAGCAGTCGCGAAATGTTAGCATTTAGAACTGTGGCATGTGGGGTGTTGGCAGTGTATTTGCGCCTGCGCTCAAAGGTTTGCTGAATGGATAACTGAACGTTGCGCTGGGACAAGGACGTGCTTGATGATGGTGTTCTTTCTGCGTAGGCAACTGCAGGTGCAGGAGTGGAGGAGGCTTGTTCGCAGGCAGCATGGACAGGGGATTGGCTCGCATGCACAACCAGCGAAGACGTAGCAGTGACATCAGCAAGCACTGCTCCTCGACTCTGTTGTACTTCCCACAAAGTCGGGTGCTTGGCTGACATGTGCCTGATCATGCTGGTGGTGGTCAGGCTGCTAGTTTTGGTACCCCTGCTGATGCTGGCATGGCAGGTGTTGCAAATGGCCTTTTTAGAATCATCTGGAGCCAACTTAAAAAACTGCCAGTGTCAGAGTTCCGGGTTTTCCAGTTTTCTTTTGAAAGAGCTTGCCCTTTGTTAACATGGAGTTTTCTGTTCTGTTGCCCTACTTCCTGTCCATCTGTTTAAAAGCCGCCCCTAAAGCTTAGTCCAGTGCCTGAGTATACTGCTTCCTGTGTGCTCCTGCCCTGCTGCTTTTGGTTCCTGATTGTTATTCGGATCCTCTTGGAAAACAACCGACACCGACTCTGGACTTCATCTGGTATCATCTAGCTGTACCTGGACTCCGTTTGCCGTCTTTGGTCGGAACTTCTGCCCGGTTCCTTCCGTTTAATACCACTCTGGACTCACATCACGTACAGACATTTTTCGACTTACCTATTGCCCTTTTGTGTCCCGGCTGCTGCGCATTTAGGGCTTCTGGGGTGATTGCCAGACAGTCCCTGTATAGGGGTTTGCTGTTGGTGGTCTCCCTGGGGGAGTCCGGTGCGCGGTCCCGGGAATTCCCTTTCGCTCAGTCCCTGGAAGGTATTTCCTGTATTTATGTTCTACTGTGTTTTTGTTCCGTTTATGTACATATTTGCTGGTTGCATATTATAAATGTCTTGCACCAAGAACTCGTCTCTGGTTGTCATTGCCCTAACGCAATCGAAATCCTCAATACATACAATAGTATTACAGCCAGACTCGGGAAGACCTAACATTTGTACAGGCACCTTGTGTCGTGTTGTTCCGGGGAACAGTTGCCTGACGTCTGCCTGGGGCCACCACTCTGCTTCTTACTGCCTGTTGGGATGCTACGCCTCCCTCCCCCTGTGCACTGCTGTCCTCGCTCTGCATATCCTCCTGCCAGGTTGGGTCAGTTACTGGATCATCCACCACGTCGTCTTCCTCTTCCGCACCCTGCTCCTCCTCCTGACTTCCTGACAATTGTGTCTCATCATCGTCCACCCCTTGTTGAGACACGTTGCCAACTTCGTGAGAACGTGGCTGCTCAAATATTTGTGCATCTGTACATACAATCTCGTCATGGCCCACTTCAACAGGAGCTGGCGAGAGGCCAGAATTTGTGAATGGAAACGTGAACGAACAGCTATTCCGAGTGTCCAAGTGTGGGATCAGTAATGTCCGTGGACGTGTACTCGGCCTGGTGGTAGGAAGGAGGATCAGGTTCTGAAATGTGCGGTGCAGTATCACGGCTACTGACACTTGACCGTGTGGAAGACAGAGTGTTTGTGGTGGTGCCAATCTGACTGGAAGCATTATCCGCTATCCAACTAACAACCTGTTGACACTGGTCTTGGTTCAAGAGCGGTGTACTGCTGCGGTCCCCAAGAATTTGGGACAGGACGTGCGAGCGACTAGATGTGGCCCTTTGTTGTGGCGAAATTAGAGCTTGCACACAACCTCGGTGTCTGCCTGCACCACCATCACGTCCACTTCCTTGTTCGTTGACAACGCCCTTGCGCATTTTGCAATGCTGTGCTGATGTGTATTCACTAGACTTGTGTGTTATATCCAAGTTTTTGCAAAACTCACACAAATGCAGCGGAAAGCTGCCACCAACAGGCACACACGTGCGGTTTTTAAATGCAAGCACGGAGGCACTAAGAACCTAACAGGTCTCTATCCAGGGACAACGTGGAGCCTCTCAATTTTTGGCTGCCCTGCCTAAGGGCTATACTATAATACACCCACTTCCTTCCAATGGGCACTTCAGGTTTACAGGCCTTCATGCACGTCTCTATCCAGGGACAACGTGGAGCCTCCCAATTTTTGGCTGCCCTGCCTAAGGGCTATACTATAATACACCCACTTCCTTCCAATGGGCACTTCAGGTTTACAGGCCTTCATGCACGTCTCTATCCAGGGACAACGTGGAGCCTCCCAATGTTTGGCTTCCCTGCCTAAGGGCTATACTATAATACACCCACTTCCTTCCAATGGGCACTTCAGGTTTACAGGCCTTCATGCACGTCTCTATCCAGGGACAACGTGGAGCCTCCCAATGTTTGGCTTCCCTGCCTAATGGCTATACTATAATACACCCACTTCCTTCCAATGGGCACTTCAGGTTTACAGGCCTTCATGCACGTCTCTATCCAGGGACAACGTGGAGCCTCCCAATTTTTGGCTGCCCTGCCTAAGGGCTATACTATAATACACCCACTTCCTTCCAATGGGCACTTCAGGTTTACAGGCCTTCATGCACGTCTCTATCCAGGGACAACGTGGAGCCTCCCAATTTTTGGCTGCCCTGCCTAAGGGCTATACTATAATACACCCACTTCCTTACAATGGGCACTTCAGGTTTACAGGCCCTCATGCACGTCTGTATGCAGGGGCATTGGTGAACCTCACAATTTAGGACTGCCCTGGCAAAGGAAAATACTACAAAGACTCACTTCCTCAAAATGGGCACATTAGACTCAAGAGGCCTTCATGTACGTCTCTTCTCAGGGACATCGGAGTGCCACACAATGTTTTCACGTAAAATCTTTCATGTATTGATCTCAAAAAGTAACATACACCAGCTCTATCTCACTATTGGGTATGTGCCCTTAACATTTCCGCCATGAAAAATCATTTTGGGGTCATTTTGGAAGGTTTTCTGATGAGTCCGTAAAAATGGCGTAAAACGCGGACAAAATTGTTCACAGCTGTGACTTTTGAGTGATAAATGCTTCAAGGGGTCTTCCCCATGCTGTTGCCATGTCATTTGAGCACTCTTCTGAGACTTTTGTGCCATTTTTAGGGTTTCTCCATGCTGCCGGGAGGTCATTTCACAAAAATACTCGGGTCTCCCATAGGATAACATTGGGCTCGTTGCTCGGGCCGAGTACACGAGTATCTTGGGAGGCTCGGCCCGAGCTTCGAGCACCCGAGCTTTTTAGTACTCGCTCATCACTACTAAACATATCTAACTTTTTCAACCTGCCATCATATGGGAGGCCTTCCATTCCTTGTAATAGTCTAGTTGCCTGCCTTTGAACTGACTCTAACTTCTGAATGTCCTTTTTAAAATGTGGAGCCCAAAACTGGATCCCGTATTCCAGATGTGGCCTTACAAGTGATTTATAGAGGGGTAACAATACGTTGGGATCACGGGATCTAATCTCTCTTTTTATACACCCTAAAATCTTGTTTGCTTTAGCAGCTGCTGCTTGACATTGAGTGCTGCTGCTCAGCTTATTTGTAATGAGAATACCCAAGTCCTTCTCCTGTTCTGTAGTCCCGAGTTTACTTCCATTTAATGTATATGCAGCTATAGGATTACTCCGTCCTAGGTGCATTACTTTACATTTATCAACATTAAATCTCATTTGCCAAGTATCTGCCCATTCTGACATCTTATCCAGATCTTTTTGTAATATTGTACTATCCAGGTCAGTTTTTAATATCCTACATAGTTTGGTGTCATCGGCAAAGACTGACACTGTACTATCAATCCCATCCACAAGGTCATTAATAAAGAGAGTAAAAAGAATTGGTCCTAGCACAGATCCCTGCGGCACCCCACTGCTGACTATAGCCCATTTAGAGAATGTACCATTTATGACTACTCTTTTTGTTTCCTATCTTTTAGCCAATTCCTTACCCAGTTGCATATTGTGTCCCCTAGTCCTTGCTTCTGGAGCTTTAGTATAAGGCTATTATGTGGTACAGTATCAAATGCCTTTGCAAAGTCCAAATAAATCACATCAGCTGCATTACCAATATCCAGGTTTGAACTTACCCCCTCATAGAACCCCAACAGGTTGGTTAGACACGACTTATCTTTCATGAATCCATGCTGTTTGTCAGTTATCATATTATTTTCTGCAATATATTTTTGCATGTCATCCCTTAAAATGCCCTCAAAAACTTTGCATACTACTGATGTCAGGCTTACTGGACGGTAGTTGCCTGGATCTACCCTCTTACCTTTCTTAAATATCGGTACCACATCAGCAATCCTCCAATCCTGAGGCACCAACCCTGTTACAAGTGAGTCTAAAAAGATGAGATACAGCGGTCTGTCGATTACGGAGCTCAATTCCCTCAATATTCGTGGATGAATGCCATCTGGCCCTGGGGATTTGTCAATGTTTAATTTACTCAGACGTAGGCGTACTTCATCTTGTGTTAAATTAATTATATCGGGTGGTGGACTTTGATTTTTCACTTGTTGAATGATCCCTGGTACAGTCAGTTCCTTGGTGAATACAGATGAGAAATGCCTATTTAATATCTCAGTCTTTTGTTTGTCCTCTATAACTAACTTGTTATTATATTTTAAGGGTCCGATACTATCCTTTGTTTTCCTTTTGGCATTAATGTATTTATAAAAGATTTTGGGATTTATTTTAATGTCATTGGCGATTTTTGTTTCAGTAGCTAGTTTTGCTTGTTTGATTTCTTTTTTGCATTGCCTATTGATATCTTTATACTCCTGCAATGCTATTTCTGTATTCTCAGCCTTTAAGATTTTAAACGCCCTTTGTTTTTGTTTTATTATACTTTGTACAGTCTGATTTATCCATAGTGGTTTCTTTTTATTCCGGGACATTTTATTACCAGAGGGTATACGTTTTTTACAGGACTCTAGCAGTATATCCTTAAACTTACCCCATTTATGTTCGGTATCCCCAGTTACCATGACTCTGTCCCAATCTACACATTTAAGCTCTTCCCTTAATTTGTTGAAATCAGCTTTCCTAAAATTCCAGGTTTTAGCATTCCCCCTTTGAAATGTTCTATTGAATATTATGTCGAAGCTTACCATATTATGATCGCTGGTGCCCAAGTGCTCCCGGACCTATAGATCTGAAATTGTATCCGGTCTATTTGACAGGACCAGATCTAGCAAATTATCTCCCCTGGTCGGTTCACCTACCATCTGAGAGAGGAAATGGTCTTGAATGGTAGATAAGAACTTACAGCTTTTAGCAGAACCAGAAGATTCTATGTCCCACTGTATGTCTGGATAGTTGAAATCCCCCATAATAAGAACCCGATTATTATTATTAGCTGTCTTTTCAATTTGTTCCAGCATTTCACCCTCTATTTGTTCAGGTATGTTAGGAGGCTTATAGCAAACTCCAATTAGCATTTTTCCATTATTCCCCTCCCCATGTACATTTACCCATACTGACTCTACATTGTTGCTGTTCCCCTCAATGTCATCATACAACACAGGTTTTAGGTTAGATTTGATAAATATACACACCCCACCACCTTTTTTGTCTTTCCTGTCCTTCCTAAATGTAGTATAACCCTGTATGTTTGTCACCCAGTCATGGCTTTCATCCAGCCAGGTTTCCGTAATGCCCACCACATCATAATCCATGGTTGACATAAGAGTCTCCAATTCATTCATTTTGTTTGCAAGACTTCTTGCATTTGCCAGTAGACATTTAATCCTATTAACACCTTTATTACTCCTAGCCTCCCTACATTCCTTGTATGTCCCATCCCCCCCTAATCCTTCATTGACCCCTACCGTCTCCCTGTCTCTATCTGCTCTATCTATCCCCTTATTTGCTCCACTACCCTCCCTCCCCCCCGATCCTAGTTTAAAAGCTCCTCCATCCGTCTGACCATTTTCTCCCCCAGCACAGCTGCACCTTCCCCATTGAGGGGAAAAACTAACAATGTAACGAGTAACCTGAATGCTGTACATTTCGTGGGGGTAGCAAATACTGCGGAATTCGGGTTACTCATTACATTGCGAGTTTTTCCCCATTGACTTGCATTGCACATGCTATTTGGAATGAATATGCGAGTATTAGACAGTACTCGTTATGACTGTAGCGAGTGCGATTAGTTAGGTACTCGATCAACTCTACTTACAGCAAATGAAAACCCAAAAATCATTATCTCAGAAAATTAGAATAATTACCACAAAATACCTGCAAAGGCTTCCTAGGTGTTTAAAATGCCCTCTTAAGGGGGCTTTACACGCTACGATATCGCTAATGTGAAGTTGTTGGGGGTCACGGAATTTGTGACGCACATCCGGCCGCATTAGCGATGCCGTTGCGTGTGACACCTATGAGCAATTTTGCATCGTCGCAAAAAAACGTGCAAAATCGCTCATCGGTGACATGGGGGTCCATTCTCAAATATCGTTACTGCAGCAGTAACGAAGTTGTTCTTCGTTCCTGCGGCAGCACACATCGCTCCGTGTGACACCGCAGGAACGAGGAAGCTCTCCTTACCTGCCTCCCGGCCGCAATGCGAAGGAAGGAGGTGGGCGGGATGTTATGTCCCGCTCATCTCCGCCCCTCCGCTTCTATTGGGCGGTGGTTCAGTGACGCTGCTGTGACATCGCTGTGACGCTGAACGAACCGCCCCCTTAGAAAGGAGGCAGTTCGCTGGTCACAGCGACGTCGCCGGGCAGGTAAGTATGTGTGACAGGTCTGGGCGATGTTGTGCAGCACGGGCAGCGATTTGCCCGTGTCGCACAACAGATGGGGGCGGGTACCCACGCTAGCGATATCGGTACCCATATCGCAGCGTGTAAAGCGGCCTTTAGTCTGGTTCAGTAGGCTACACAATCACGGGGAAGACTGCTGACTTGACAGATGTCCAGAAGGCAGTCATTGACATACCCCACGAGAAGTTAAAGGCTACTTTCACACTTGCGTTTTTTTTCCTTCAGTCGCAATCCGCCGTTTTGGAAAACAGCGGAATCCGTTAACAGATTCCGCTGCTTCCCATAGACTTGTATGGACGACGGATTGCGACTGATGGACCTGCGTTGATTCCGCCGGTTTTTGAGCAGCGGAATCCTTAGGATTTCGCTGCGCATGCTCTCTCTGGTTCCCTGCAAACGTAACCAGGGTACACATAGGGTTATTAAGCAAAGCGCTTTGCTTAGTTACCCGATATTTACCCTGGCTACGTGTGCAAGGAGCCAGCGCTAAGCGGTGTACGCTGGTAACCAAGGTAAATATCGGATAACCAAGCAAAGTGCTTTGCTTAGTTACCCGATACCCTCGCTACGTGTGCAGGGAGCCCGAAACTTCCCCGCTTAGCTCCGCCCCCTCCCGCACTCCACTCTGCATGTACACACGCACGCACACAGACACACAGACGCACACACACTCACCTGTCCCCAGCCATGCAGTCCCCGGTACTGACGTCCTCAGCGTCATGGCCCTGCTCGGCTCCACACACCCCACACTCTGCCCCCCTGCACACATTCTCGGCGCCCGAGCGATCAGGTGATCACCCGGCGGCCGGCTGCTGTGAGCTATCAGCTGATCACCTAGCATCCGGCTGCTGTGAACGATCAGCTGATCACCCGGTGGCCGGCTGCTGTGAGCGATCAGCTGAGCACCTGGCAGCTGGCTGCTGTGAACGATCAGCTGATCACCCGGCGGCCAGCTGCTCTGAATGATCAGCTGATCACCCGGTGGCCGGCTGCTGTGAGCGATCAGCTGATCACCTGGCAGCCGGGTGATCAGCTGATCGTTCTCAATAGTCTGCCGCCGGTAAAACTGTAAAGAAAAAAAAAAGCACATTCCGTTGTTTTGTACGATCTGTTGCATCCGTTGTGCCACTATATGCAACGCATCCGTTGCATCCGTCACACAACGCAATGCAACGGATGCTGTTCAATGCAAGTGTGAAACTAGCCTAAGCCACAAAAGGTCATTGCTGAAGAAGCTGGCTTTTCATAGAAGTGGTCCCAGCACCCTCTGTGTCAGAGAGGGGTCCACCACTCTGGCCAGCTGATGAAAGCTCATCCCCGGAGCCGCTGCCAGATCAATCGGAGGAGTACCTAGCACCCTCAAGAGGAATGAGAGGCCTGGATGCCGAGCCCACAGTTCCCAAACTGCGCACCGGCTACGGCTTCATTGTGGAGTCTGGAGTAAAAGAAGGTATATTTGTTTCCAGAAGGGATGTCCAGTCCCACCTACAGCGAGGACACCCAGATCGAGACCTCTATACAGGAGATGTTGTAGAGTACACCAGACACATGGGTGAAAGAGGCTGGTATGCCTTTATATGTCATGCAGTGCCCTAAGAACACCGTGGCAAGTCCAAGCTCCACCCCCACTGCTGCTACCAGGTCCCCAAAGTCACCTCCACCAGGGGACACTCAAGATGCTAAAGAAGATACAGAAGCACTAGATACAGAAGCAGAAGATACAGAAACACCAGATGACACACAAGGTGAAACACCAGATGAAACATTCACCTACGTCATCCACTCAGTCTGCCTTTTCTGGACTTGCTTGTCTCTATTGATCCAGAAGGTAAGCTCAGAACAACCATCTATAGAAAGCAAACTTCCACAAACTCACTCCTCAGGTGGGATAGTCATCATCCTTTGCCTCTCATGCGTGGTATCCCAAAGGGACCATACCTGCCCCTGAGAAGGAATTGTTCGGATCAGAGTGAGTTTGTGGAAAAGGCGAATGACTTGAGGAATCGGTTTCTTGAAAAGGGCTACCCAGATCATGTCTTGAGAAAAGCCTTCAAATACTCTTTGGAGCAGGACCGGAGTAAGCTCCTGTCACCACAACCTAAACAAAATCAGGATGAGGGGCTGATGAGGGGCTTCTAAGGCTTATTACAACCTATACTAAGGGAGCCTCTGCAGTCAGAAACATACTGGAGCAACACTGGCAGGGTCGGCTTCAGGTTTTTGTGGGCCCTGGGCGAAAGAGTCTCAGTGGGCCCCATCCACACATAGACATGCACAGATACATACACATACAGGCATACGTACACATACTTATTTAAAGAGAAATTCACAAAAACACATAAATAGACATAAATCTAGACACAGTCAAATACACTGCCATACATAGATACATATCATACATACACACACATTATTTTTATATATTTATCCTGTATATATATTTCTAATATTGGGAAGCCGGCAACAGCCTCATTCACTTCCCGGCTTGTCTAACAGACATGGCCGCACATAGGGCACACTAACACTGCTGTATATACATCAGACTGCTGAGACCCCACCACCGTATCGAGTGTCCCATGCCCGAACAAAACACACCAATGTAGTAAACCAAAAATGAACTTTATTGGAGAGATAACCAAATATGTACAAACTCTCATCTTTTGTTGGGTCGGGGTCGGTCACAGCTTTTGAAATAACAGGTATAATTAACCAACCAAATATACCATGTCAACGAGGCGTAATGCCAGGCCGGACTCCCGGCGCAATCAGCCTTCGCTTAACATCCACCATTTTCGACCACTGACTGCTGTGACTTAAACAATATAACATACCACAAAAGGGGAGGGGGGGTGGGCCAGCAGCGCAAGTGTGTCCGGGTATCCAGCAGCACAGCAGCGTCCGGGTCTCAGGCTGAGGAGAGACCGAAGCCAGGAAGTAGGGGGATTATATAGGGAGAAACAGTAGGAGGGGGAAAACAGTGGGATTGGACAAACGCAAGGGGGGACGGATTCGGGCATGGGAGATGGATTTAACCCTTTATATACGGGGCTCAGCAGTCAGGGTGCACTCAGTGTAGCCCCACTGACATGCCCCACAGACTGCTGAGACCCCACCACCGTATCGAGTGTCCCATGCCCGAACAAAACACACCAATGTAGTAAACCAAAAATGAACTTTATTGGAGAGATAACCAAATATGTACAAACTCTCATCTTTTGTTGGGTTGGGGTCGGTCACAGCTTTTGAAATAACAGGTATAATTAACCAACCAAATATACCATGTCAACGAGGCGTAATGCCAGGCCGGACTCCCGGCGCAATCAGCCTTCGCTTAACATCCACCATTTTCGACCACTGACCGCCACGGAGGAGCAAAAGTCGCTAGACTGCGCTCCGACCCCCACCCATGATAGATAGCACAACCCCGTCCTGAGGGCCCAATAAAATTGCATACTGGAGGCCTCGTCCGTTGCACCGCTCCCTGACCAACTCAAAATATAAGAAAGGCCCAACCGCCGCACTACCAAACGGGCAAAGTATCAGCAATAGAATTACAAACCGAGAACATGACGGGTGCGAAAACAGATGCGAAAACAGATGTTAGGGGCAAGCATCTAAGCGCTAATGCTTTAAATGACTGAATTACCAGGGGTGAATACATAAATGTTATGGCAATAACTACGCACATGTGGGCAAGGGTGTACATGAGGCGGCAAAAACTGGGCGGACAAGAGAAAATCATCCAAAAAAGGGGTTGAAAACAACTAAGAAAATGATGGCAGACAGGTGAACTTGTAAAATACGAAAAAGCGACTTGGTGTCAGGAAAAGAAAACAGGATCCCGCCAATTGCAATTCAACGTACAGCATTTGAAGGAATACGGTGAAAAATCCGAATCCGCTTATGGATTGGAGCAAACGAAGGTTCCCTGGGAAGGATAAAGGGTGAAAATTAAAACAAAAGTGAAGCCAAATTACCGCTGAGCAGCTGCTCCTTTATTGGGTATCGGTCAAGCCATGTTGCCATCATAAGGCTCACTGGCATCGTCATTTGGCCTGTGAAGTGGCGTTGCTGGCAGTTTTGCAGATGGCTGGGGGCACTGGGCTGATGCGTGCGATCCACCACAAGCGTAGCACTCGTGCTTAAATTTACAAAGGCCAAAGAAGCGGCAGTGTCCTTCATTGAATAACCGACACGTGGCAGGTCTACGACCGGCCACTGGGCCGAAGCCGGCAGAGGTGCTATGAGGCACAGAATGAAAGGGGTTATAATCCGTCTGGGCCAACATTAAACGCAGCCAGGTGTCCGTGGCTTTAACTCCCCAGCCCAACTGGGGTTGAAGGGCTAAACGACGACGAAAATCCTCATCGTAGCGCCACCAGGCTGATCCCCCATGAGCTTTATAAGAATTATATATGGTGTCGAGATATATAAACATCTCGGAACAGCGCTCAGGGTGCTTTTGTCCCATGACACAACCCATGACAAAAAATGCCTGAAGCCAATTGTTAATGGACTTCGCCACTTTTGGCGTCCCAGCAAAAGGATGAAAAAATTGTTTAAAAGAACAGAGAGTCCTCAGTGGTTGATACCTTTTAATGGCTAACTGAAAAGATGGTAATAATTGGAGCAAAATGGAGCAAAAGGATGATCAGATGGACGCCGCTCCTTATCAATTGTATGCTGATCGGTCGAAACTAAAGACCATATATCAACATAATCGTTCGCCCAAATTTTCCGGACGGTCTCGTCAGTCAAGTGGGATCCCAAAGGAGGAACGCCACAAAAGAAAGCGTCCCTATGAATATCGGAGCGAGGCGGAGGGTTAGATTGTATAAGAGGTTGACCAGGAGATGAAGGGCCAACTAAAATATTCCCCCCCGCCGCAGGCTGCAAATTATCTAAAAATGTTTTAATAGCCGCTGCCATACCCGCACTATCCCCCCCGGCCCCCGAGTATCGATACTCACCAGCATCCGGGAGGGGAGCGTCAGAAGGCTCCTGTACAGGATCAACAAATGCCACAGGCTGCCGACGTGCTGAGGGAATAACAATCTCCCCCTGAGAAGGTTGGTAACGACGGCGGTGATGCCCATGGGGCACGACTGAGGAATCCGGTGTAGTGGAAGTAGAACGCCACCCCGATGAACGAGAATGGCGGCTCCTCCAAGCGGATTGGGAATGACAGGCGGAATGGCAGCTACGTCTGCCACGTGATCCAACAGAGCGTCCGTGCCGGCGAGGGGTGCGAAGGGGTGACGGCGAGGAAAGCGAGGAGGAGCGGTTACCGCACCCACGGTGGCTACGACCGAGGGCCGGTGTTCCAGCAACCACCTGCGTTGGACCAGCAAGATATGGTGGTTGACAGACTGGGGCAAGTGCACCTGGGGCAGATGGGGCTTGTGGGGTGGGGGCAGGCACTGCAGGGTGCACACCTGCAGCCTCCTGCTGTAATGGCGGCAAGGCCAGCAGTGGGGGTTGTGAAAGGGGGGTAGAAGGGCTTATTAACGCCCTAGCAGCCAGGGGTGCATCATGTTGAGGAGACTGGGGTGGGGCGTGGGGGTGCACCATGTGTGCAGACCCCTCTATAGACGAGGGGCCGCAGACGTGGCGACCCGGCATTATAAGTGGTGATGGAGGATGTAGGAATGGTGGTTCGGGTAGGCAGGGGTTAACTACTACCGGCCGTGGCTCTACACTGACAGGGAAACAGTGCCTGCGTGCATCAGCCACGGCCGGAAGCTGAGAGGAGGTGAGGAGCTGGGAGGGGATGAGGGGGGAGGAATCCACATGCATTGGTGTTACAGGGGGGTTAACAGCTCCCGACTGCAGATCCACGCAGCCAGGATGGTAGTCCCGCCGGTGCACAGCCGCTGCAGTCGGGAGCTGGGTGGAAGTGGGCTGTACTGGTCGCGAGGCGCGCGCACGAGAAGCGCGCACGCCCCGCGATGCCATAGCTCCCGACCGCAGATACACGCGGCCAGGGGGGGAGTCCCGGCTCACAGCCGCCGCGGCCGGGAGCCGGGCTGAAGTGTCAGGAACTAGGCGCGAGGCGCGCGCACGAGAAGTTCGCACGCCCAACAACTTCCCAGCTACCGACCGCAGGTCCACGCTACCAGAGGGACAGTACTGGCGTGTAGCCCCTGCGGTCGGGAACCGAGGTGGGTTTTGGGGGGCTAGTCGCGAGGCACGCGCACGAGAAGTGCGCACGCCCCGCGACATTATCGGTGTAGGACTCAGGCGCTCCGGCGGACGGGTACGCCGAGCGGACCGCCTACCGCCGGGAATCGCCGCCTGAGCATCAGGAGGGACGGGACCTGGCACATCTAAGAAAGTGGTAAGCCAGGCGTCACCATCCCTCCTGATTCTGTCCCTTATGGCAGCAGCCAAATTGTCGGCCATCTCTCACCAGCAGCGCAAGTGTGTCCGGGTATCCAGCAGCACAGCAGCGTCCGGGTCTCAGGCTGAGGAGAGACCGAAGCCAGGAAGTAGGGGGATTATATAGGAAGAAACAGTAGGAGGGGGAAAACAGTGGGATTGGACAAACGCAAGGGGGGACGGATTCGGGCATGGGAGATGGATTTAACCCTTTATATACGGGGCTCAGCAGTCAGGGTGCACTCAGTGTAGCCCCACTGACATGCCCCACACAAGAGAGGCTGGGGACAAACACAATACTGGGGGGAATACATATTACTGAGGAAAGGGGTATACAGCTCTAGAGGAGGGCAGTGACTGAGGTGGGGGGGACAGCTGTGAGGTTGACATGCAGCTCTGGGTGTATACAGCTCTGGGGTGGGGGGGGCATACAGCACCTGGGTGGAGGGGACATACAACTCTGGGGGTATAGTAGTATGCAGCCCCATATTGTGTTATGAAGCCCCCATTGTCCTCCATATAGCATTATGTAGCCCCCATATGCACTATGCAGCCCCTATATAGCACAATGCAGACCCAGATATCATTAGGCACCTTCATGTAGTATACAGCACACATATAGCACAATGCAGACCCAGATAGCAATAGGCACCCTCATGTAGTACACAGCCCCTAAATACCACAGTGCAGAGCCAGATAGCATTAGGCACCCTCATGTAGTACACAGCACCTATATAACACAGTGCAGAGCCAGATAGCATTAGGTATCCTCATGTAGTACACAGACCTATATAGTACAGTGCAGACCCAGACAGCACAGTGCAGAGCCAGATAGCAGTAGGCACCCTCATGTAGAATACAGTGATTAATACTCAGTGGCGTAACTAGAGTTTGATGGGCCCTGATGCAAAATTTGGACCGGGGCCCCCCTCCACGTACACCGACACTTAGGGTGCGGGATAATGACACTGACACTCGGGGTATAGAATAATGATGCTGACACTTGGCTCTTACCCTCAGCACCCAGGTTTCCCATGATCTGAAATCCCTCTATCAGTACCCAGCTTTCCCATGTTCTGATATCCATCTTTCCCTCAGCACCCAGCTTTCCCATAACAGAGTAAAGCTGGGTGCTGAGAGATGTATAGCAGAGCATGGGAAAGCTGGGTGCTGAGGGAAAGAGCCTTTTTCCCTCAGCACAAAACATTCCCATCCCATACTTGTATCTTTGTCCTCCTTGTATATAGATCTCCAAATACTATAATGGCCCCCACATAGCCTTCCATATAATATAAAGGGTCCCACATAACCCGTCATATATTATAATGCACCCCCATAGTTCTCCATGTATTATAATTCACCCCATAGTACTCCATATATTATACTGCACCACAGTCCTCCATGTTTTATAATGCACACCCATGTGTGACCATGTGTAAGGTAGCCTCCATATTTCTCCATTTATTATAATGTAGCCCCCCATAGTGCTATATGTAATATAATGTAGCGCCATAAATCATCATATTGTATTATGCAGCCCCATACTCCTCCATGTATAATGCACCCCTAGTCCATGTATAAGGTGTCCTTCATTTTGTATTATGCAGCCCCATACTCCTCCATGTATAATGCACCCCTAGTCCATGTATAAGGTGTCCTTCATGTTTATTATGCAGTCCCATAGACCTCCATGTATCATGCAGCCAGCACCCCCAGGCCTCCATGTGTCATGCAGCCAGCAAAATAAAAAAACAAGTACCTCTCTTCTCCTTCCGACCCCTGCGACTGCGGTAGTTACGCCCCTGCCCCCAAATGTCACACACCCTGCACCCCCATATCACACACACTACACCCCCATATCTCACACACCCTGCTTCCCATACAGCCTGCACCCCCATATCACACACACTACACCCCCATATCACACACACTACACCCCCATATCCCACACACACTGCTTCCCATACAGCCTGCACCCCCCCAGATCTCACACACTACACCCCCATATGTCACATACCCTGCTCCCCATACAGCCTGCACCCCCCATATCACACACAATACACCCCCATATCACACACACCCTGCCCACATATCTCACCCTGCCTGTACCCCAACTTACCCCTCTCAAACACTGTGCACCGCTTCACATCCTTCTGTCAGTCTGCAGCCCTCATATGTCACTCACCCTGCAGCCCCCCTCACCCTCATGTCCCCTCTTTTCTTATTACCAGTCATCATGTGTCCACATCTCCTTCAGGATTCAGTATCTTGCTTTCTGCCCGGCCTCCTGTGTCTCCTCCCACACAGTCACATGGGCGTGACGTCATCGCAGGTCCTGCAGGATGGAGATTCCGTCTGCTGTGCAGGTCAGGAGCACTCCTGCAGCTCAGACACGGCTGGTGGGCCTCTCCAGGTCAGGGGCCCCTCTACTGACACTGGGCTCCCCTGACTCACAGGTCGGCCACTACACAGCGGCACTACACATAGGGGCCCGGCAGCCGGCTCTGCAGAGCGGCTGCCGGGCCCCTATGTGTACTAGTGCCGCTGTGTAGTGGCCGGCCTGTGAGTCAGGGGAGCCCAGTGTCAGTAGAGGGGCGGCTCACGTCTCCTCGATCCCCCGCTGATCCGGTCTCCTCGGCGCGTCGTCCATTGCTGTCGCTCGCTCTGACCTCTCAGCAGGCGCGCAGTGATGACGTCACCGCGGTCCTCTGCAGAGCTGTCAGAAGAACGCCGACAGTCACAGCGGGGAGAATGATAAGAGAGGGAGCGCCGCTCACTCTCTCATCATTGCTCTCAATTGTATCAGCTCCTGCGATGCCGATGCAATTGAAAGCTCGATCCTCGGCGGGGGGCGGTGACAGCGCGGCCACCGGGCCCCCCTGAGTAGCGGTGCGCCACTCCTGCCACCGCGAGTGGGCCCCCCCGGCAGCTCAGGGCCCCGGCATTTGACCGGGTTTGCCGGGTGCTGGCGCCGGCCCTGAACACTGGGGTATTCTGAGAATGGACACTGATCTGATGGAGTGCCTTAAACCACAGCCCAACATCACTTATCGTAAAAAACGCTCTTTGGGAGACCGTCTAATTCATAGTCATTTTGTGGCACCGACTGGTGGTGGCACATGGATTCCTAAAAAACCATCTGGTTGTTTTAGATGTGGCTCGTGTGTTGCATGTGCATATATCAGCACGGGTAACAAATTTACGAGTACATCTACTGGTGAGTCTCTCTTGGTCAGAGAGTTCATCAATTGCAAGACAAAGGGTATTGTGTACTTAGCAACTTGTCACTGTGTCACATACAATATGTGGGTAAAACCACACGTGAGTTTCGTAGAAGAGTAGGTGAGCATATGGGGGACATCAGGAATGACCGTGATACCCCCATTGCTAGACGCATGAACATGCAGCACAGCTCCAACAGGGAAGCCATTTCTTTTATGGGCATCCTAAAAGTCAAAGCATCTCCTAGGGGTGGGAATCTAGATCGTACTTTGCTACAAAAGGAGGCAAGGATGATGTTCCGTTTAAATATTTGCCGTCCTGAGGGTCTTAATGACCAGATTAGTTTTGGTTGCTTCATATAATATCTTGACCTCTTGGTCAGTTGGTTGTTCTTGTCCTGGTGATGATGAATCTAGCTTTTTGACCATGAATAATACTATATAGCCCAATTATTCTATCGGCCGTACTCCTATTTATGAGTATTAATTCCGGCCAGGTGGGGGATATTATGTGTATAGACCTCTTCATTTATTATTGGAGTATTTCCCTATCACAAGGTATAATAATCCTTTATAGGATACACGTTATTGATTATAGTCCCATATTTACAGTTTGAGATTGTTCATTGATACAATTTTAAATTCTTTTTGGTGTCTTTTTATTTAGTCCACCTTTATATATCTTCTTTAAGTAATTTTGCTTGATCCGTATACCTATGTATTTACCTCTAGTATCTGCTAGGTCCTTTATTAACTCTCCAGGTATATATAGGTGGCTTTACACACTGCAACATCGCAAACGACATCGTTGTAACGTCACCGGTTTTGTGACGTTATAGCGACCTCCCCAGCGACATTGCAGTGTGTGAAACACATCAGCGACCTGGCCCCTGCTGTGAAGTTGCTGATCGCTACAAATCGTTCAGGACCATTCTTTGGTCCGTTGTTTCCCGCTGTGCAGCAAAGTCTCAGTGTGTAAAGGGGACTTTACAGCGACTTCCCATTCAAAAAGCTGCTTTACAACATCCCCAATGACTAGCTAGGTCGTTCTGTAGGTCCGGATCGCTGTTGCGTCGTTGGCCAGGTCAGCCTGTTTGACAGCTCACCAGAGACTTTGTAGCGATCCCGGCCAGGTTGGGATCGCTGGTGGGATCGCTAGAAAGTCTCAGTGTGTAAAGCTGGTGTCACACATAACGACGACGACAACGACGTCGCTGCTACGTCACCATTTTCTGTGACGTTGCAGCGACGTCCCGTCGCTGTCGCTGTGTGTGACATCCAGCAACGACCTGGCCCCTGCTGTGAGGTCGCCGGTCGTTGCTGAATGTCCAGCTTCATTTTTTGGTCGTCACTCTCCCGCTGTGACACACACATCGCTGTGTGTGACAGCGAGAGAGCGACGAAATGAAGCGATCAGGAGCCGGCACTGGTAGCTGCGGTAAGCTGTAACCAGCGTAAACATCGGGTAACCAAGGGAAGACCTTTCCCTGGTTACCCGATGTTTACGCTGGTTACCGGCCTCCGCTCTTGCTGCCAGCGCCGGCTCCTGCTCTCTGCACTGTGACATGTGGCTGCAGTATGCATCGGGTAATTAACCCGATGTATACTGTAGCAAGGAGAGCAGGGAGCCAGCGCTAAGCAGTGCGCGCGGCTCCCTGCTCTCTGCACTGTGACATGTAGCTGCAGCACACATCGGGTTAATTAACCCGATGTGTACTGTAGGAGAGCAAGGAGCCAGCGCTAAGCGCGGCTCCCTGCTCTCTGCACATGTAGCACAGCGACGTTATGATCGGTGCTTCTGCTGTGTTTGACAGCTAAGCAGCGATCATAACAGCGACTTACAAGGTCGCTGTTACGTCACCGAAAATGGTGACGTAACAGCGACGTCGTTGTCGCTGTCGCTTAGTGTGAACCCAGCATTAAGGGGCCTTATGGTCTTATAGTGTTGATCCCTATTCAGCATACCAGTTATTACCTTTTGTTCTTTTACAAATGGTTGTGATTACACTGTCTGATTTGCCTCCATCTTAAACCTTCTCCTTTGGTCCCATATCTTATTTAATGCATCACAAAAGACAGTTTAAGTGATGACGCCCATACCACACCCCAGAATACACTATATATACATATATATACACACATACATCGTATCCTATGTATTCATCTATGTGTATTTTTTATTTATTATTTTTACAAACGTTATTTTAGGGGTGCAGGAGTACAAGAGGACCATAAGACCACTTCGGAGATTACTAATAAGACCAAAAAAGAAAAAAACGAATACAAGGGTCTATAATACATACAAAATATTTTATTAATTAAAAACCATTTGATCTCAAAAGACACAGCCGGAGCTGGACAATAGGCCTCACAATCCACACAATCATATCATCCCTGTCTCAGAGTTCAATATAAATAGGGAGCATATGTATATATAAACATAAAAATGTATCACAGCATTATATATAATCAAGGATAGTAATTACAACCATATAGAAATTCATCCAATTATATCTCAAACCAATAAATGTATAAATACAATACAATACATTAGGTAATCATAAAGTGATAAGTGTGTCCAAGAATTATGGTTACTGAACAATCATAAAGTGCAAAGTGCAAAAGAGAAAAGAGAGGTCAGTGTGCATGCACACATATATATACATATACATACATTGGTATTTAAATAGTTAAAAGAACAGCCAAGACTCCATAAATGGCTGGAAAGAGTTAATGGTATAACTAGTACTTAGAAAGGGGAGGGGGGGTGATAAGTTCCTAAAAGGATAAACTCTCAAGATGGAGGATATAGGTGTATATACATATATATATATATATACATACATATACATATACACATATATACATATATATTTATGTACACACATACACACAGAAATGTATTAATTCTCTGGGGCAAGGGGTGAATCAGAGAGCAAAAAGAGCCCTTGTTAAATGATACCAGGGACAGTAGCTGTGACAGGGATATGCAAGTCTATTAGTCATGTAATGAGATTAGAGTTAATGTAAACACTGCAGCCCTGTCAGGTGCTACTATGATAATTACTGCTGCATAGACTGAATGCCCTAATCAGAGGCACAGGCATAAAACAAAGCCTGTGATCTGTATACTGACATGGTATCAGGAGCACTGGTGAGAGCAGAGAAGTACAAGCAGGCACATTACCTAATAGCTGCAAATGCCACCAGACACTGATACAGGATTGTGACGCTCCCCGACGCTGGCGTTTCGGCGCTTCCTTCTTCAAAGGGGGGAGGCGGGAACATATGCTCCCTATTTATATTAAACTCTGAGACAGGGATGATATGATTGTTTGGATTGTGACGCCTATTGTCCAGCTCCGGCTGTGTCTTTTGAGATCAAATGGTTTTTAATTAATAAAATATTTTGTATGTATTATAGACCCTTGTATTCGTTTTTTTCTTTTTTGGTCTTATTTAATGCATGTGGATGGTATTTATATATGGGTTTAATGTACTTAGGCGGGCTTTGCACACTACGACATCGCAGGTGCGATGTCGGTGGGATCAAATTGAAAGTGACGCACATCCGGCGTCGCAGTCGATATCGTAGTGTGCAAATCCTTTTTGATACGATTAACGAGCACCAAAGCGTCGTTATCGTATCATCTGTGTAGGGTCCGACATTTCCATAATGCCGCTGCAGCGACAGGTACGATGTAGTTCCTCGTTCCTGCGGCAGAACACATCGCTGTGTGTGAAGCCGCAGGAGCGAGGAACATCTCCTACCTGCGTCCCGACTGCAATGCGGAAGGACGAAGGTGGGCGGGATGTTTACATCCTGCTCATCTCCGTCCCTCCGCTACTATTGGCCGCCTGCCATGTGACTTCGCTGTGACGCCGCACGACCCGCCCCCTTAGGAAGGAGGCGGGTCACCGGCCAGAGCAACATCGCAGGACAGGTGAGTGCATGTGAAGCTGCCGTAGCGATAATGTTTGCTACGGCAGCTATCACAAGATATCGCTGCTGCGACGGGGGCAGGGACTATCGCGCTCGACATCGCAGAAATTGATAAGGTTGCCCATACTTTTGCACCGGTCAAATTTTGTTTAAATGCGGATTGCACATTTTCTGTTAGTACAATAAACCTCATTTCAATCCAGAAATATTACTCAGTCCATCAGTTATTAGATATATGAAACTGAAATAGCTGTTGCAAAAACCCAAATTGTTATAAAGAAAAAAGGTTAACATTAATAGGGGTGCCCAAACTTTTTCATATGACTGTATATATTGTGAGGTAGCACGGTCGGCTGCGCAGCAGAAGACACGGGATCCAGGCATTAAGGTTCACAGCACACGGTTTAATGTCCAAACAAAAGTCCACAGCAATATACATGTGCCTCTCCAGCAGAGAACTCAGGGAGTTCTGTTCACTCCCTCACACCCGGCACACCTGCCCTCGTTCCTGTTTCCATTTAACCCTTCCTTCAGCCTGTAGGGAAACAGTATTAACCCTAGAGTGGATTTACTTTCTATCATGGAGTGAGCACAACCGGGGCGAGACATACCGGCCGTCATAGATAACCCCGGTCACAGTCTCACATACCCCCCCCTCAGTTCAAGCGTGCGGGGTTGAACTCCCGCCATCAAACACGGGCCGCGGGACAAGGCATCGGCGTTGCCCTGCAACCCACCGGCCCTATGTTCAACCGTAAACCGGAAGTTCTGCAGAGAAAGGAACCACCGGGTAACCCGGGCATTCCGTTCCTTGGCGGACCTCATCCAGACCAGTGGAGAGTGATCCGTCACCAAGCGAAACTGCGGTCCCAGCAGGTAATAGCGTAGGGACTCCAAGGCCCACTTGATCGCCAGGCACTCCTTCTCCACTACGCTATAATTCCGCTCGGGAGGGGTGAGCTTCCTACTTAAGAAGGTGACGGGGTGTTCCTCCCCCTGAACCACCTGAGACAGCACTGCCCCCAGGCCGACCTCTGAGGCGTCAGTCTGTACTATGAACTCCTTCCGGAAATCAGGGTGTACAAGAACGGGCTGTCCGCACAGGACCTCCTTCAGGGCCCGGAAGGAGTCCTCGGCCTGCGGAGTCCAGCGCACCATGACGGACTTCTTGCCTTTGAGAAGGTCCATCAAGGGGGCTGATAGTCCCGCAAAATCCTTTACAAACCTCCTGTAGTACCCCACGATACCCAGGAAGGCCCTAACCTGCTTCGTGGTCAGGGGTCTAGGCCACTTCTGGATCGCCTCAACCTTGTTAATTTGGGGCTTAATCACTCCTTGGCCTATCACGTAGCCCAAGTAGCGGGCTTCCGTGAGTCCCAATGCACATTTCTTGGGATTGGCTGTCAATCCGGCTGTTCGAAGCGCGTCCACCACCGCTTGTACCTGTTCCAAGTGGGTCTGCCAATCGGAGCTGTAAATAATGATGTCATCCAGGTACGCTGATGCATACGCCTGGTGGGGTTCCAGCACTAAGTCCATCAACCTCTGGAACGTGGCCGGAGCGCCATGTAACCCAAAAGGCAAGACAACATAGTGGAAGAGACCCTCCGGCGTAACAAAAGCGGTTTTCTCCTTGGCGGACTCCGTCAGTGGCACCTGCCAGTACCCCTTGGTCAGGTCGAGCGTGGTAAAATATCGCGCCTGTCCCAGCCTATCAATCAGCTCATCCACCCGGGGCATGGGGTAGAGATCGAACTTGGATATTTCGTTCAATCTCCTAAAGTCATTGCAGAACCTTAAGGAGCCATCGGGTTTTGGTATTAGGACAATCGGACTAGCCCATTCACTCTGGGATTTTTCGATGACCCCCAGGCGTAACATTGTCTTTACTTCCTCCGATATGGCTTGTCGTCGAGCCTCCGGTACCCGGTATGACTTCAGGCGTACCCTCAGGTGGGGCTCGGTGACAATATCATGTCGTATCAGACTGGTCCTACCGGGCAGCTCGGAGAAGACATCGGGGTTCTGCTGAACCAACCGTCTGGCCTCTCGCCTCTGTGTCTTGGTGAGGGCTTCTCCAATCCTTACTTCCGGTTCGTCCTCTCCGGAGGTCGCTGGAGCCGGATGTGAACGACCCGAAGAGGAGGGAGGTGGGGAAAAAACAGCCATCAGGCTTTCCCGTTCCTGCCAAGGTTTTAATAGGTTGACATGGTATATTTGTTCAGGTTTCCGCCTACCGGGCTGCAATACTTTATAGTTAACCACCCCTACTCTTTCCTTTATCTCGTAGGGGCCTTGCCACTGAGCCAGGAATTTACTCTCCGCCGTGGGGATTAATACCAACACCCGATCCCCGGGTTTAAAGGTCCGCACGGTGGCTTGTCTATTGTAGCGGCCGCTTTGCGCGGCCTGAGCCTCCTGTAAATGCTCCTTCACAATTGGCATGACCGCGCTTATGCGGTTCTGCATACCCAAAATGTGTTCAATCACACTTTTATGGGGGGTGGGCTCTTGCTCCCATGTTTCCTTTGCCAGGTCCAACAATCCCCGGGGTTGTCGCCCGTATAACAATTCAAAAGGCGAAAACCCCGTGGATGCCTGTGGCACCTCTCGTATGGCAAACATCAAATAGGGAAGCATCATATCCCAGTCTTTCCCGTCTTTTGAAATCACCCTTTTGAGCATGGTTTTCAGGGTTTTATTGAAACGCTCGACTAAACCGTCCGTTTGAGGATGATACACAGACGTACGCAACTGCTTGATCTGGAGTAGCCGGCATAGCTCTTTGGTCACTTTAGACATGAATGGGGTCCCCTGATCCATAAGGATCTCCTTGGGCAACCCCACCCGGCAGAACACAGCAAACAACTCCCGAGCTATAAGCTTTGCTGCAGTATGTCTGAGAGGTATCACCTCGGGATACCGGGTGGCATAGTCAACGATCACTAGGATGTGTTGGTGCCCTCGAGCGGACTTTACGAGGGGCCCCACCAGATCCATCCCTATCCGTTCAAAAGGGACTTCTATAATGGGTAACGGTACCAACGGACTGCGAAAATGGGTCAGGGGTGCGGTAAGCTGACACTCCGGGCAGGTTTCGCAGAACCGTTTTACCTCCCCAAAGACCCCGGGCCAATAGAACCTTTGCAATATTCGCTCCTGCGTTTTCTTGACCCCTAGGTGGCCACTCATCAGGTGTTTATGAGCCAAGTCGAGGACCCGCCGGCGATGCGGCTGGGGCACCACCAACTGTTCTACCCCCACGCCCCGTATTTCATCTACCCGGTAGAGTAAATCTTGCTTAAGAGCGAAATGGGGGTACCTTACCTGGGCACCGGGCAGCTGTGCCACCCCGTCAACTACTGTCACCCGACTCCGGGCATGGATTAACGTAGGGTCCTGGAGTTGGGCTGTCCCAAACGTATCCGGGGACGCCTCCAACTCCGGGATGGGCTCGACCATCTCAGTCTCTCCTGCCAATACCTCTAGGGGTGACCTATCGGGTTCACACTCTGTCCCTATCATGGGGACCCCTACGGCAGGCGTCCCGGATTCAGGATTGTAGGGCTCAGGTCCCGGACTGACCAATATCTGAGGGGACTTAGGGGGTCCCCTCCATAAAGTCCAAAAATAGGGCAGATCCCTTCTTAGGATCACGTCATAAGGAAGAGTGTTAAGAAGTCCCACCTCATGTTGCACCTGACCGCAAGGTGCTGTGATGGTGACAATCCCCGTGGGATAGTCTCGGCGGTCCCCATGTATGCAAACCACCCCCACGGTACGTCCTGTGGCCTTTACTTTAGCCCTCAAGGTGGATCGCACAAGGGTCACTAAGCTTCCGGAATCCAACAAGCCTGTAACCGAACATCCATTCACCTGTATTTGGCACAAGTGGGGCTCAGTCTCTGGGGAGACCAGGTCAGCGGTACACACCACCTGAGCATACATTGAACCCCGCCGGGTAACCCCACAATCCATGGGCTCCGTGGTGAGTGGACACTGGGCTTCCATATGTCCCACCCGCTGGCACCGCCAACATCTAATGGGGACGGAAACCCCCTTGACGGGTTGTCGTTTAGGGTACAGAACCTTCCGGACCTCAGGAATGGCGGCCGCGGCCTCAGACGGGACGGTAGGGGACTCCTGCACCGTTGTCAGCGGTGGGTCCTTGACCCTAGGCTTGGAGGGGCCGGACCGACGGGCGGTACGCAAAGTCTCAGTGTCCCGTATCAAGTCCTGCGTAGCCACATGCCGCTCTACCAGGGACACTAATTGGTCCAGTGTACTCGGGTCGCCCTGTCCTACCCACCGTTGAACGGTGACAAAACGATCCACTACTACCCTTTCCACCATTTGCGCCGGGCTCAGAGTGTCAGGCTGCAACCACTTTTTTACAAGATGCAACAAGTCATAGGCCTGGGAGCGTACGGGTTTGGCTTCCTCATAGAACCACTGATTTACCCGCTGAGCCCGTACATAGGTATTCACCCCCAACCGAGCCAGTATTTCGGCTTTCAGGGTCACATAGTCAATGGCGTCCTCGGTACAGAGGTCCAGGTACGCTTTTTGGGGTTCCCCCGTCAGATAGGGCGACAATACCTCAGCCCACTGGGGGGTCGGCAGCTTTTCCCGCTCGGCCACCCGCTCAAACACCGCCAGGAACGCTTCCACATCATCCCCCGGGGTCATCTTTTGCAACGCTTGTCTCACCGCTTTCCGGACGCTGCAGTCGTCACCCGGTCCCGGGGTTGTTGCTGCCGGTCCGGCACGGATCGACTTGGCCAGGAGAATCATCTGTTCTTGATGTCTTTGTTCCTGCAATTGCAAGGCTTGCTGCTGACGTGTATTGGCCTGAACCAGCTGTTCTTGGTGCCTTTTGTCCTGCATTTGCAAGGATTGCTGCTGACGTTCCAACGCCCGGAGCAGGTGTGCATTGGTCTGTTGCTGCTGTTCATTAGCCTGTTGTTGCTGTGCATTAGCCTGAGCCAGCTGCTTTAGTATGTCCTCCATGGCGTCACCGGGTTTTGGCTGTAGTATAGCCGCTCGAATCCAGGACATGTGCTACCGGGTCACCAGGGATGGATGCTACACCTCACCGGGCTGGCATGCCCGCCGATTCTCCACCATATGTGAGGTAGCGTGGTCGGCTGCGCAGCAGAAGACACGGGATCCAGGCATTAAGGTTCACAGCACACGGTTTAATGTCCAAACAAAAGTCCACAACAATATACATGTGCTTCTCCAGCAGAGAACTCAAGGAGTTGTGTTCACTCCCTCATACCCGGCACACCTGCCCTTGTTCCTGTTTCCATTTAACCCTTCCTTCAGCCTGTAGGGAAACAGCATTAACCCTGGAGTGGATCTACTTTCTATCATGGAGTGAGCACAACCGGGGCGAGACATACCGGCCGTCATAGATAACCCCGGTCACAGTCTCACAATATAGATATATATATATATATATATATATATATATATATATATATATATATATATATATATATATATAATCTATCCACACACACATACACAGCTTTATATATTAGATATACACATATGGCTGACGATTCTGTCTGGGGTTCGTCATTTTAATGACCCAAAAAATGGTGCATGCAGCTTTTTTCGTTCAGTCAAAATGACGACTAGCGGTTAATGTTTGATTGGTAAGGACTGTTTGCAGAATTGGAGAGTTTCCAAGAGTGATGGTGGGATTGTGGAAGGTTGGAGGTCAGAATGCTAAGGAGGATCTCAGCTCCCCCGGTAAAGGCATCACCTGGGTCCTCTCTCTGGGGGACGGTGCAGGGAGGGCAGCTCCATGTTCAAAGAGGCAAAGTCCGGCAGTAGAACAAAAGTTGTTTCCAGCATCATGGCCAAGAAAAAAGGTTAAAAACCAATTTTATTCCATAACTTGTGCAAATACAACAGGATATGTCTAAGACTAAGAACCTCTGTTAGGTGTGAAACGCATAGACATTGTTTTATACTTCGTGGACGTCCATCCAACCTAGTGTTGGTTTTAACCTTATGGAATAAAATTGGTTTTTAACCTTTTCTTGGATGTGATGCTGGAAACAACTTTTTTCTATTGCCGAAGGTTCGAGGGGTAGAGGTGGAGCTGTGGTGGAGTCTGAAGGGGGCCCGGAAATTTTGTCAGTATCGGGCCCGGAAATTCCTGGTGGCAGCCCCGGCTGGAGGGGCCCGGGGTGGCTGCCCGCAGTGAGTGCGTTTTCACTTTCATGTATCATGCCCCCGGGCCGTCACCAAGCAGCTGATTACCGCTGCCGGAGGCGGCACTGTTTGTATAGCTGCAGACAGGCCAACGCAGAGATTCAAACTCGCCCACACTGCACACTGTGCGCGGCCTGTGCTGAAGATGAGGGAGTGGCCAGGCAGCAGAGATGCCAGGAGGAGAACAGCCAATCAGGAGAGGGGGCAGAGCCGGGAAAATGAAATGATGAAAAGGAAAAGAGTGCAGGAGTGAAGAAGGAGTAGAGACCACAAAAAGAGAGAAAAGCAAACAGAGAGCAGAAAAACAGTGAGAAGAGGAGAACAGAAGGAATAGAAAGAAAAAGCAGAGGACAGGAGGAGCAGCCAGGAAGACTCACAGGAAGTGCAGCAGAGAGGCCTGAGCCACTATCATCATCTCTCACAGCACAGGAGCTGGTGAGTATTGTAATGTACAAACCTCTGCCTGTAATACTACAGAAAAACTGCCCTGTGCTGTGCCATCACTCTGTGTGTGTGTGTGTGTGTTGCCCCTGTGCCAATACTGTGTGTGTGTGTTACGTCACCGCCGGAGTCTGCTCCAGCGACTTCTGCTCCGATCGCCAGGCGACGCCGTGTTCCTGCCGTGGATGGTACTGGTGATGGGAGAGAAGTTGATGCCAGCGGCACCAGTGGGCGCAGGCTCCGATCATCCACTGGGCTGGGTTAGCTTGGGATCTGCAGTACCGCTGGCTGACTGTGGGTGGCATGTGTCTTCCAGCTGAAGTTGCCAGCGTTCAGCTACAGCCAATGGGAATACAACACACCCTTCTTATTTCCCCTCCTGTCACATGATTACTGCCAGATATAGTTCTGATTTTCCTGGCTCCTGTTACGTCCTATTCTGTTGGTGATTCCTGTGTTGACTTCTGCGTGTTTTTGACTACCCTTCTGCCTACTGTTTTTGTACCTTGCTGCCCGACCCGGATCTGACCTCTGCTACGTTTGCTGACTACGTCACTGCCTGCCGATTCTGTCCCTGTTCCGCAATTCCTGGTTTGACCCTGCCTGACTACTACTCTCATCGGACTGCAGCCTTCCACAGGTAGTGATCTCCAGGGTCCTGTGTAATTCCAAATCCCTGTATAGGGGTTAAAGAGTTTCAGGGTTCTGGGGGTCCTACTTGGTGAGTGGCTTCACTCTAGCCTCCCCTTTACAGCCCATCTGAGTCTGTGGATCCAGGCAGGCGTTACAGTGTGTTGCCCCTGTGCTGTGCCATCACTGTGTGTGTGTGTTGCCCCTTTGCTGTGCCATCAGTGTGTGTGTGTGTGTGTGTGTGTGTGTATTATCCCTGTACTTTGCAGAGTTTTAATATAGATCCTGAGGCTATAAAGAGTCATAATCCTTACCATTAAATGGGGAAGACAGAAGTGAAAATTTATATTGTGTGTAGTGAGGGGCACGAAGAAGGACATCCCAACTTTAGGCCAAGTTCACATATTGCAGATTTTTTAGGGATTTGCGGTGTGAATCCACTGGTCTTGGTGCAGTGGCCTTTGCTCAGTAACAGGACGGTGGTTATATTCAGACTCTATGTGGTGATATTTGATCATGGTGTGACGGCATTATTTTGCAATGTAATAATACATTGCAAACCTTTATATGGTGGGTGTTGTTCAGTAACACTATGTAGTAGTATGTGTTATTTCTGACTATAAGCCGCCCCCAATAATGCATGCCGGCCCCCAATAACATGTATCATGATTATTATGATAATTTTTTTTGTTTGTTTGTTTTTTATCGGTGGGGGGGCCCCATTCAGACTTTTGCTATGGGGCCCCATGATTTCTATGTACGCCCCTGCCTGGGACTGCCCTTGTCGGCTACCTACCAGCGTGGTAGCCTAGCTGCACCTCCAGTGGCTTTAGTGAAGACTCGGTAGCCATTCAGATTTGCTCCTCCAGGTCAGTACTCAGTGCCTTTGGTCCAGTGGAACAACTTACCTGCTGCTTGCCCTGCGAGCATGACATATATGATGTTTTGATTGCTTGTTATTACATTTTTTTTCTGTTGCTGCAAAGGCCTAAAAAACGGTAATCTTGTCGTTTTGATTTTTTTCTGATGACACGGTTTACTGTTTGGATTAATTTATGTTTTGATAGATTGGACTTTTATATAAACACAGTAATATCAAATATGTATATTTTTTAATTTTATTTCTTTTTTTTAATGTGGTAAAGGGTGATGTGAACTTTTATTT